>NC_139232.1:94842053-95442053 GCF_977018435.1 Lepisma saccharinum | reverse complement strand
GAAAGAAACAACAGTAAACCAGTACAATAGTGTTAAAATGAACACACGAAACAAGATAAAATAAAATAAAATAAACGAAAAATAAATATAAACATAAACAAGTCGAGACAGTTCCAAGGTAAACAGATGTGTTTCACAAAAGCATTACTTATATACATTTTTTTCTATGTTGGTGATAAAAGATGGATATGAACTGAATATATCGGTTTGGTTTGAGATTACATTGAACTGATTTGGTAGCCTATGAAATAGTGAACGTTGAATGAGTGAGAGTCTTGGAGTTGCAGTGTGGAAAGTTTCCTTGCTCCGTGTTTTGTGTCTGGGCACTCTGAGGGAGAGTTCGTGGAGTGGGATGCTGCATCTTAGGTTTCCATTAATTATCTTATGTAGTAATTTCATATCTGCAATGTATCTACGTCATTCTGGAGTATTTATGTTTAAGTTTATAAGCAGATCTCTCGTAGGTAGGTGTCTCAGAGCCGGCACTCTATATCGAACGATGGAGAGGAAAAAGCTGAGAACACGCTCGATCTTGGAGGTATGAGAAGGGGCAGCCATGTTCCAGATGGGTGAACAGTATTCTAGAATGGGGGACACAAAAGTTTTGAAGTAAATGGAAAGTGCTTTCGGGTTATGGATTTCGGTGAATCTGTAAAGTAAGCCTAGCATACGCATTGCCTTTTTTGTGATGGTTGATATGTGATAATCGAAAGTTAATTTAGAATCTATGAGGATACCTAGATCTCGGTGTTGTGCTTCTTTTGTTAGAGTGATGTCGGTTAGTGTATAATTACCTTCAAGAATGTTTTGCTTCAATGAAATTGTTATGTAAGAGCATTTCGAAGGGTTTGTGGTCAGTTTCCATCGCTTACACCATTCAGAGAATCTATTTATGTCATTTTGGAGAAGTTGCATGTCTGATGGCTTTCCAATAATTATGATCATATTGTCAATGTACTTTAGTTATCAATCAGATAGCTGGACTGCAAGTCTTACTTTGATATTCTTTCTAAAATTAGTGAATCATAAAAGTGAAACTTTATTACAGAAATTTCAAGGAACCATAATTTTGCACAAGACCGAGAATCATAAGAACGAAACAAACAAGTTTCTGAACTGAATATTTTTTGGGAGTGGAATCACAAGAACCAAATCCAGAAGTGGAAGTAAACTGCTTGTTCATTTTGCAACTTTTTCTTTTGCAGGCTCCAAAATGCACGTAAATTCCAGGTGATCTGCAAAATTCCCTGACATTTCCCTGATTTTTTCCTGTGAAGCCAAATTCCCTGACATTTCCCTGTTTTCCAGGTTTTCCAGACACGTAGCAACCCTGCTACAGTATTATCGCCTCTCACCACCCACACACATACACACACACACAAATATATTAACAATATAAAGGGTCTGTTCGACTCCAATGTATCCAAAAATTCTAATTCAAATCAATTACTTAATTTAGAGATGCGAAGTTTGCAATTGCTATTTCACATACTCAGATTGAAAATATATCTACAAACACAAGTCACACAAATGTTACTGTATATATTCTACGTATAATCTACGACAAAGTCTTAATTGTACGAATTTCAAACTAAACTTTACCTAATCATCTTCAAGATATCTTATCTTGCAATAATGTTAAATCTGTCAGATAGATTGTTTTGCAAAGACACTAAAAAAGTACACTAATTGAGAGAATTCTGTTTTATTTTCCTTCCTCGATAAAAAAAATAAAGCTTAACTGTGAAAAACTTGCATCAGAGCATTTATAAACATGTAAAAAAATCAATGGGATTGGCGACAGGGGTCCCGGGTTCGAATCCTGGCATGGGCATGGATGATTGTTAGTGTCCATTCATCAATTTCCACATCATCACTCATACCCATCTTCGCAAATTAGCCAAACGTGGCACAAAAGACGAAGTAAAATAAAGCAAATCAATCAATCAATAGGATTGGGATTAATAAGAGTTGAAATTCTTCACGTCTACGGGGAAAAATTCAAGCAGGATTCCCGGAGCCAATAATTCACGCAGAATTCCCGGGGCCAAAAATTCACGCAGAATTCCCGGAGCCAATAATTCACGCAGAATTCCCGGAGCCAACAATTCACACAGAATTCCCGTAACCAACAATTCACGCAGAATTCCCGGAGCCAATAATTCACGCAGAATTCCCGGAACCAATAATTCACGCAGAATTCCCGGAACCAATAATTCACGCAGAATTCCCGGAGCCAACAATTCACGCAGAATTCCCGGAGCCAATAATTCACGCAGAATTCCCGGAGCCAACAATTCACGCAGAATTCCCGGAGCCAATAATTCACGCAGAATTCCCGGAGCCAACAATTCACGCAGAATTCCCGGAGCCAATAATACACGCAGAATTCCCGGAAAGCAACATAGGACCAACAACATTGTTCAGGGTGTAATAGAAGACTAAATATTGCTGCAATAGAGACATCGCAACGTACCCTATATACTCTCATTAATCTACTGAAGGAAGATGCAGAGTTTCACGGCTTTTGTTACAAAAGAACAGCACTAAACGTGAACAGGGTGTCTACCAAAATAACAAATCCGAAATTCTTGACTTTTTGCTTTTTCTTCTTAACATTTATTTTATCGCCCCCTACTCAGGTATAGTTGGAAATTAAGAACTTCTTAAGAAACAAAGTGAACAAATCTCAACCACAACTCAATAGATTTCCAAATATTCAATTTTACCAAATCTCAGTGTAGGTATATCACAATGTAAATTCACTATACTGTAAAGAATAGCACAAATTCTTGACTACAAGAATAATTTCTTGACTTTTGCTTGACTTTCTTGACCTACCTGTTGATTTCTTGACTGGTAGACATCCTGGTGAAGGAAAAAAAAGGAAAAATGAGCACAATTAAGCTTGATGAAATAATAAAATACACTAGAAAAACTCCGAGAATTTAAAGAAAGCATTTAGCTTATATTCAGAGATTGCAAGTACACTTGCAATCCTGTTGGTGTCCTAACTTCCTGAGCCATGAAAACCCTTGGACTAATTTACAGATTTACACATATCACACATGTTTCTGCCCTCAATACCTACTTTACAACATGCGTTGTACCTATTCTTGAATATGGTTCCTGTATTTGGTCAATGGCCTGTGATAGCAATATAAAGAGAACAAACAAAGTGGTAAATTTCTTTATCAGAATAGTCAAACATAGATGCCCAGCCCTTGCAAACTTTTTCAAACATGGAATTCTATCCACTCTTCAAATTCACGATCCTTCCCTTCGCCGTCAAGTTTCAGATCTAACATTTCTTTTCAAAATCATGAATGGACAACTTTTCACTAACGAACACTTACCACATCTTCACATCCGGATCCCACGTACCAGCAGCAAATGTAACAACTTTTTTTACACAAAAGCCTCAAGGCTATCCCTAGAACAAAGGTCATTTCTCTATAGGCTACAAACAAGGTACAATGCACTAAATGATCCTCCAGGCTTCCATCTGTCTAAGCAGGCTTTCAGAAATGCGTGCATCAACCAGCTGAAGAGTAATTAATATTTGTTATTTCCTTGTTATTGTTTCTATTTTTTATTTTTTTTACATATGTGTGCGTGCTTCTCATTTGTTAACTTCTATTTTTCTCTCTGTTGATATCCTGATATAAAATAGTTCTCTCTGTATTCAGGATTTCTCAAATAAATAAATTTGATTTCGAAATGAAATAAAAAACAATTTATGACGAATAGAAGTAAACTTGTAAAAAGTGCAAGGAAATGAAAGAAGTGAAAAAGAATGAAATACCAAAAATATGAGAAACGATACAGAGACCACCTACTCGTGGTGATACCTGGCAACGACATATTCCGCTAGTCTTCCTTGCAAAATTACAGCGAAGGATCGCCCTGCGCGCAAGAGTCCGTGAGGGAAATCCTAACTCCTACTGGTCACGGGCCCAACCTACGTTTTGCTACATAGCTCTATCTATCTGCCCTGCAATCATCTTCGGGGATGTGTGGAGTGTCAACACCCTCAGTTGGGAAGTAAAAGCTGTAGAGGTAACATCTCTCCCGTTACAACGTTGCCAAGTGTACGTCTATTTTTATTAGCTTGTTTGTACAATGAGTGTTTTGTGTATTAATTTTCCGTGCTTTGTGTACTATTGAACAACTTTTATCCAGTAACGGTTCTGATACGCTCTTCCTCTCCTCCATTTTGGAGTACGTTTGGCAACATTGTGACACGAAAATGCCCGATGCCAGTCGAAGAGAATTCAAGTGTTTGCTGATTCGTTGTTTCCCAGACGCCATATGGAAATGCGAGCAGTATAGAAGGGGAGAGGGAATGATGCCTTTACTCCCATCCAATCCTTGCGCTCAAAGGTCCATATTTTAACTTGCGCGGAAATGTTCGGCACGGAACTGTCCCGAACAAGCTTTCCGATCCAGGATTTTCAATCAACAATTGGAAAAAAAGGGAAAAAAAAACAGAATTTAAAACTTATACAGTATAACCTCGTTAATCCGGACCCCGATAAGCCGAACTTCGCTTAATCCAGACAAAAAAAAAGCAGAATGCAAGTTTTTAAAGTGGCTAGAAGTCAACAAGATAACTTCCCAAAGTAAAGGCACTTAACCACGGATGAAATTCTGTTTCCCGCAGACTTTGTACTGTACTGAATAGTGTATTTAGGCCTATGCTCTTTAAATACACCATAATAAACGTGTTTTGTTGCTATTAACAAAGTTTTAATGCACTTTCTACTGTTCTTTTACGTTATTTCAGTTAATCCGGGCTTTCGTTAAACCGGTCAACTTATCACCCCCCATTAGTCCGGATTAACGAGGTTTTACTGTAATTCTATCAGTTCATTCTTTCAAAATACATAAAAGAGTATTACTTGTATCCATTTGCTCTTCAGGTCGTAACTTGTTAATCTTCATTACCACACTTCTCTTCGTCTCATTCGTCAGACCATCCGCAAATTCAAAACGTAGTTAGTTCCCTGAGGTTAATTCCCGGCGCTCCAAGAGTTTGCGGTGTGGGATGCTGGTCAGGTGCGGCTCATCTCCCAGTTACCAAATGGATGCAAATGTCTCTCGAAAATCCCAAGAGTTGGCGTTTACGTCAAAGGTTTACGTCGAGGACAAACATTAGCAGAAAATGAGAGATCGCCGGAGACGAGGACGATACGGGGTCGTAGGCTGAGGGAAATTTCTCTCGGGAGACGCGGGAGTAAAATTTCCACCTGACACTGTGAACTTACGTTCTTCCATGTAACGGAATTTGAAAGGTTCAACGCAACAGTGGACTAATCCACTCTGCCGCTGGATTTTTGGCATGTGCCAGGAAAGAATTTTTAAAAATATTCTCGTTTAAAAAATAAAAAACTGCTACGGTATTCAAAATTCTGAAAAAATTACATTTCTTTAGAATTCCTTCAACATTCAAGTGAATTTTGGTTTGCTTTGCTTTCATTGCCGTCTAGATATCGATGACGGAAAAAAGGTTACGCAGTGATTTATACACAACCCCAATTAACACACACCTATACCTAATCCCTCCCCAAAAGTTTTCAACACCCTTAAAAAATTTCACAAAGGCCCAACTGGAGATGGTTTTGGATCTAAATTTACCATTACAGCCCCCAAAATATGAAGTTTTACCCCTAAATTGGAAAATTCTGGATAAATGAGAATAGGGTACCCAGACAGACCAAAAGAGAGAAAAGGAATAGAAATAGTAAGAGACCGAGAGAGAGAGAGAGAGAGAGAGAGAGAGAGAGAGAGAGAGAGAGAGAGAGAGAGAGAGAATGGATAGAAATAGTAAGAGACAGAGAGAGATGAATTAATAGAAATAGTAAGAGAGAGAGAAAGGAATGCACACACAGAGAGAAAAGGAATAGTGAAATAGTACGAGAGAGAGACAGAGAAAGAAAAAGGAATAGAAACAGTAAGCGAGAGAGAGAAAGGAATAGAAATAATGAGGGACAGAGAAAAGGGAATAGAAATAGTACGGGAGAGAGAGAGAAAGGAATAGAAATAGTGAGAGAGATAAAAGGGAATAGAAATAGTAAGGAAGAGAGAGAAAGGAATAGCAATATTGAGAGAGAGAAAGGAATAGAAATAGTGAGAGAGAGAAAAAGGAATAGAAATAGTGAGAGAGAGAAAAAGGAATAGAAATAGTAAGGGAGAGAGAGAAAGGAATAGAAATAGTGAGAGAGAGAGAGAGAAAGGAATAGAAATAGTAAGGGAGAGAGAGAAAGGAATAGAAATAGTGAGAGAGAGAGAGAGAGAAAGGAATAGAAATAGTAAAGGAGAGAGAGAAAGGAATATAAATAGTGAGAGAGAGAGAGAGAGAAAGGAATAGAAATAGTGAGAAAGAGAGAGAAAGGAATGGAAATAGTGAGAGAGAGAGAGAGAGAAAGGAATAGAAATAGTAAAGGAGAGAGAGAAAGGAATATAAATAGTGAGAGAGAGAGAGAGAGAAAGGAATAGAAATAGTGAGAGAGATAAAAGGGAATAGAAATAGTAAGGAAGAGAGAGAAAGGAATAGCAATATTGAGAGAGAGAAAGGAATAGAAATAGTGACAGAGAGAAAAAGGAATAGAAATAGTGAGAGAGAGAAAAAGGAATAGAAATAGTAAGGGAGAGAGAGAAAGGAATAGAAATAGTGAGAGAGAGAGAGAGAGAAAGGAATAGAAATAGTAAGGGAGAGAGAGAAACGAATAGAAATAGTGAGAGAGAGAGAGAGAAAGGAATAGAAATAGTAAAGGAGAGAGAGAAAGGAATAGAAATAGTGAGAGAGAGAGAGAAAGGAATAGAAATAGTAAGGGAGAGAGAGAAAGGAATAGAAATAGTGAGAGAGAGAGAGAGAGAGAGAAAGGAATAGAAATAGTAAGGGAGAGAGAGAAAGGAATATAAATAGTGAGAGAGAGAGAGAGAGAAAGGAATAGAAATAGTGAGAAAGAGAGAGAAAGGAATAGAAATAGTGAGAGAGAGAGAGAGAGAGAAAGGAATAGAAATAGTGAGAGAGATAAAAGGGAATAGAAATAGTAAGGAAGAGAGAGAAAGGAATAGCAATATTGAGAGAAAGGAATAGAAATAGTGAGAGAGAGAAAAAGGAATAGAAATAGTGAAAGAGAGAAAAAGGAATAGAAATAGTAAGGGAGAGAGAGAAAGGAATAGAAATATTGAGAGAGAGAGAGAGAGAGAGAAAGGAATAGAAATAGTAAGGGAGAGAGAGAAAGGAATAGAAATAGTGAGAGAGAGAGAGAGAAAGGAATAGAAATAGTGAGAAAGAGAGAGAAAGGAATAGAAATAGTGAGAGAGAGAGAGAGAGAGAAAGGAATAGAAATAGTAAAGGAGAGAGAGAAAGGAATATAAATAGTGAGAGAGAGAAAGGAATAGAAATAGTAAGGAAGAGAGAGAAAGAAATAGAAATAGTGAGAGAGAGAGAGAGAGAGAGAGAAAAGAATAGAAATAGTAAGGGAGAGAGAGAAAGGAATAGAAATAGTGAGAGAGAGAAAAAGGAATAGAAATAGTAAGGGAGAGAGAGAAAGGAATAGCAATAGTGAGAGAGAGAGAGAGAGAGAGAAAGGAATAGAAATAGTAAAGGAGAGAGAGAAAGGAATATAAATAGTGTGAGAGAGAAAGGAATAGAAATAGTAAGGAAGAGAGAGAAAGAAATAGAAATAGTGAGAGAGAGAGAGAGAGAGAAAAGAATAGAAATAGTAAGGGAGAGAGAGAAAGGAATAAAAATAGTGAGAGAGAAAAAAAGGAATAGAAATAGTAAGGAAGAGAGAGAAAGGAATAGAAATAGAGAGAGATAAAGGAATATATATAGTAAGATAGAAAGAGAAAGGAATAGAAATAGTAACATTAACATTGATTGATTAATTGAGTTGTTGTTTTAAGTCCACTCTATGCACAGTAAGGCTAATCGGAACTGGACCTACAGTTTAAAGTGGGATCCGAACAACTACGTGCCTCCACCGGGAATCGAACCCGGGACCCCTTGATTACAAGGCGACGACGCTACCACTGCGCCTTAGAAATAGTAAGAGAGAGAGAGAGAGAGAGAGAGAGAGAGAGAGAGATGAATAGAGAGAAAAAGGAATTGAAATAGTCAATTGTGTGTGTGTGAGAGAGAGAGAAAGAGATCTATTGACAGAGTTTAGACCCGGTCAAAGCAACAGGAGAGTGAAAAAAGAGGGTGTCTTTTGTTTCTCTTGACGAGTGCTTAGCAGAGCCATGAGCACCAGCTCACTTCAAATTTCAAACAATGCAACTCTTTGCTTAACAATTAAGGAGCGTCGCGCAATCTCATTGGCTGGTAGCGGACTTCGAGAAGTTGCTAGTCAGTGTTTACGAACACACTTGTGGAACTTCCTAACGTAACCAGTTACCGTTGGGTGAGGCTTTTTCCTTGTTTCGGGATTCCTCGTCTTCTCTGGATTCAATCCTCTTTTATTTCTGGGATACCCGGGAAACAAAGTTTACCAAACGTTTTCAAAGTTCACTTCATGTTCAGACATGCTACTCGGGACTGAGCTTGGCATTGTAGTGTGCTTCTACCGTGAAATCGAACAGAGAAACTTGTGATTACAAGATGATAGGCTACACTATCAGAGGAAAAATATATAGAAAGGGAAAGAGAGAAAAGGAACAAAAATAGTAAGATAGAGAGAGGTAGAAATATGAATAGTGAGAAAGAATGGAAATAGTAAGAGAGTGACAGAAAAAAGCGATAAAATGGAGAGAGATAGAATAGAGAGAAGGAAAAAAAATAGTAAGAGAGTGACAGAGAAAAGGAATAAAATAGTAGTAAGAGAGAGAGAGAGGCAGAGAGAGAGAGAGAGAGAGAGAGAGAGAGAGAGAGAGAGAGAGAGAGAGGAATAGAAATAATAAGAGAGTGGCAGAGACAAGGGATAAAATAAAGAGAGATAGGAATAGAATAGAGAGAAGGAATAGAAATAGTAAGATACCTACAGAGAAAAGGAATAAAAAAGTAAGAGAGATAGGAAGACAGAAAGGAACGCCGGCCGGGACAGTCCCTTTTTGTCCATGTCCCAATTTTAATTAACGCAAAACGAGACACCAAAATGTCCCTTTTTGTGACAATTATTTATCGGCACAGAATAATGCAACACAACTATTACTTTGAACTATGACATTTTTGGGTAGAAATTATTTAGCATTTCAATGCCAACATAGCCGGACCCTGTGGCCAAGTGGAGGTCGGCCTCCGTGGCGGAGTGGTTAGCATAGCGCGCTACGAAGCCAGGGGTCCCGGGTTCGAATCCCGGCTAGGACTTGGATGTTTATGTTGTCCGTAAAATGAGAAAACAGAGAATATAGAGAAAAACTGATATGTACGAATGTTGAGGAAAAGTGTGTGAAAGACGGGGGTGATCACCGAATAGGGGTAAAAAGAAAAAAAAAAGTGGTTAGCACATCGCGCTGCGACGCCAAGGGGCACGGGTTCGAATCCCGCTCGGGCTTGGTTGTTTGTGAATGTCCATTCTTCAATTCATCACTCATCCCCATCTTCGCTAATTAGCTAAGAGGCACAAAACGCGAAGTAAAATAGACTAAATCAATCAATCAATGCCAATATAGTGCCATATTCCAATTTTCTTAAAATATTGGAGTTTCTTCTGTTTACCTGGAGCTAATGCACCCCCTGACCGAGTTTTTCGTACTTTGAAAGCTACGTTGATTAATAAGGTGAACTTGAATCACACGTGTGCTTTCACAAACAGTTGTTTGAAAAGAATGATCTGAACAAGACTTATTCTTCGGAAAAATATCAATGAGCGATTTCTAATTCTAAAAGACTCCTTGGTTGGAATGCAGTGCATGTCATCATATTATGTAAGGTACCTGAACGCAATATGACCTAGTACCCAATATGGCCTATTGGCTGTTTCCAAATAGTTACGTTGGTTACGTGGTGAATTCAACTGATGACGTTAGTATGTCATTTAGACTGTCCGAATGACGTCATTGATTTTATTTGTTGTACATATTAGTGCTGTAACTTTAGGACAATGAAGCGAAAAAGCTGGACCTCGTAATTTTCTTCTACGTGATCTAATGTTGCATATGTAAGTTATTACTTATAACTAGGGCTCGGATAGTTATGCACTAAAAATACGCAAAATATGCATGCGAATATGCACTAAAAAGTGTAAAATATGCACTAAAAAGTGTAAAATATGCACTTAAATATGCTGTATATTACAAACTATGAAAGATTATATGGCAGGCAATGAATATGCATTATTCTGAATGCTCATTCGCTACACAGTTTTGTTTTCAATTAATATGGATCTGCGTTAATGAAACAAAATACATTACAGATCAAGATCATGATTGCATTTGATAACAACATAATGTCTCAAATTTTCGAACTTTAAAATCCTTCTGTTTTCAGCTAGAATAGTCTTAAGTCTTATATTCAGTAAACACACGTTCCACTTCGCAAGATACAAGTGGAGTGTATTTTGGGGCAACAAAGTCGGACACCTCAAGTTCCAGATCATCCACTCGTTGTCGATTTGTATGCAGAATTTTGCAAACTTTCACCGTTGTTGCATACCCACTGTTCGTTTTCAATACTGCAACCAATTTCTGTACATACACAGGATCTTCAACCTGGGCGAGGGACTTTTTAACGTCTTGTATAATTTTGATGCGTGTTTGAAGAAATTTGCACACGGCGTTGCCAGCTTGGTCGATTGTTGAGGTGAGAATGACGTACTTGCCACATTTCATACAATCCAGAAAGACAGATAAAAGATAAAGAAAAGAGAAGCGACGAGAAGAAAAATAAATACAGTATATGCTCGGTGTTGATTGTGGATACAAAAATATGCACAACATCGACTTATTTTCATACAAATATGCACCTGCATATAAAATATGCATTTTTAGTTAAAATCCTTAAATATGCATTTGCATATGGAAAGAAAACTTAAAATAGTTCAAAATTCCTGAAAATGCTGATTAGGTATAGTCACCGGCAATGAAAATAGGACACCTATATCCTGAAATACGCTGTAACTTGCATAACGTTAAGTGTGTTGCCTAACCCTACGGCGATGGCAGAACTTACCATGGAAATTTGCTATTAAAATCCACTCTTCGCTGTATAGTTAGGTAAAAATCCTTTTTTCACGTTATCCACAGTCAAACTCCGCAATTTTGTCTGTGAGGATCATCTTATATGCTAAAAATAATCTTCCAACAAAAACATAGTCAGTGGTGCAAACTTCAATGCTGAAATGTTAGTTTGCCACAAAGCACCAAAGTGACGCGAAAGTGAGCAAGACCACACAGATCAGACCACTTTGGATTGTACAGGTAACAGTGGGACCAGACATTTTGCTTTGTTTAGAGCTTTGAAAAATCACCATGGACTTGGAGGAAGGGAAATCGACAGAGTACGTTTCAAACACATTCGTCATTGATTGTTTTCGTTACCAAAAAAAGCAAATGCCTCTGTGTGAAATAAGAATCCTGTAAAACCTTTAAAAATATATAAAAACCTAGAAAAAAGGCTTGATTTAGGCGTATAAACCTAAGATAGGTTCTAACAAGCAAAATAGGATTTTTTATGCACTATAAAACTTCATCACCTGTTGCGTTTTTTAACGAAACGCTGACATAACTTATTATCTTTTACATGTCTGTAAAGGAAAAAAATACGTTAAAAACCTACAATCCGAGGTGTAGTTATTACATCTTCCAAGTGATAGGTATTGATATCTCTATTATTACAGCTCATAATTTGTACTCTACAACAACTTTTAATCTAAAGTCCTGTTTAAAAGAAGGAAAAACAAATATTATATAAGGTAGACTCAATATGACCTACACAGGAATATATCGTAAAGGAAATGTCCAAATGTGACATTTGTTACTCTTATGTTCACGTAGAGTGTCTGGGAGTTACTAAGAATGATGAAGGACCTTTCATTTGTGTAATCTCATTATGTCCGTATGTATGTAATATGAAATGTGTATCAATATACTTATTTGTAAAAATAACATTATGGTACTTTCCTTAATTTCTGTTGGAATTTTTGATGTGAAATAACAAAATATATTAATAGGCCATATTGGGTACATATACACCCAATATGGCCTAAACGTTACTTTTTAACAAAATTTTCACTGCGCCTATGTTATTATTTGGAACCGACTCCCATTTTCAGTAAACTACCAGAAATGTTTCCTGTTTTGAATCTTCCGATTAGATTTTGTACACCATTAGAAACGATCGCAAACCTTAGATAGGTCATATTGGGTCCAGGTACCCTAAATTATTTGCACAGTATTTATTTAATTAACTATCAAACATAAGTATTTATGGCAAAACAGTTTTTATATTAAAATGTGTTAATTTTGCAGTCCCATTTTTTTTTCCGGAAAATATGGAAAAAATGTCCCGCTTTCTTGTTAGTTTTGAAAATCTGGTCACCTTAGACAAATCGCAACAACGAGGATGAATGATGATTATATGAAATTGATGAGAACATTCAAGCTCAAGTCGAAACTCGATTTCGGACAGGTCCTTACCCAAGGGGGGCCAGAGGGGCCATGACCCTCCCTTGAGTCATGAAAAATTTTAATTTGAACGTATAAAAATCTACAAAAATTACATTTCTGGTTTTTCAAATTTTGCATGGATTTTGTCCTTGCGCAAATGAATAGGATATTTCTTGACAGAGGAAGGCTCTAGAAGTCTGCAGTCTGCAATATTGAGCTATTTGAGTTATATAACTATTGATGCAAGGCTATCAGACGGTCCTATTTAGTCGGGACAGTCCATTCCTTTTAATCCATGTCCCTACTTTTTCGTCTCGGCTCGGTCACTACTTGATATAAAGGAAGAAAGACTTTGCCACTACAGACATTGTATTAGTTATGTAGAACTTTCTGTAGAATACTGTGTACATTATTAAAATTGACTGAACGTTTTATGAGTCAAAAACAGTTGTTTGACACTCGACAAATAGAAACCCCTTGATTGTTGAATGGTTTCTCCTATTATAGTGTCAGTAATGTTTCACCTAATTAGAATAGAGGGGAATTTTCTATACTCTTTACATTATGGAAGAAAGGTTCCTCAATGACTGCAATACAAAACCAACCATACAAGGGGCATTTAGCTTTCCACCAGCACCGCAAGGTCTGTGATCCCTTTTCGCCACCCCTGAGCAGAAAGATAAAAAACTTAGTTTTCTTTCTCAGACATCAGGGGTTTTCTGCAACTGATGTCCATTCTGCCACTCAATGGCTTAGGGTTAATTAATATTATATAAATAGGAAAATCCACTTCACAGCAGAATTGTTGCTAGATTTTTGGGGCAAAAGATTGTTTGAAGTACTTTTAACATGTATTGTTATTTGTCGAAAAAAATTAAAGAAATTAAGTACATTATTATTTACGAAATTCTGTCAATCGGAATTTGTTTTGCTGCAACTTTTTTCCTTTCTACTTGTAATTGTCTTGAACACAAATACACAGTGGTGTGACCGTACAACAGACAACTTTCACAGTGTGCAGAAGACATCAAGACCAAAACATTTGATGCTACGAGCCGCTGATAATGGCATTTTCTATCCCACATGTATGAATCCCCATCTAATAGCTTCTTGGTTGCCACTATCATTTATTTGTACTGTCGAATAAGATTCTAAAAGCGAAAATACACCATAGAAACAATATTATGGCAGCAGACACACTGTGAGGGTGAAGTCACTTAGCCGTTCCCTTCAAATAATTTATTTACATCGTTTTCATTGACTCCAAGCCCTGGACAAGTGGAGGAGTCAGGAAAACAAGGCTAGGACTGAGGTCATTGGAAACAAATGATTTTTTTTAAAAAAAAGCTTTCAAAACCTGGAAAAGTCTGGGAAATTAAATAATTTTTGCTTGGCAGAATTTGTAACCGGAAACACGTTTCGTTTTATCTTTCCATCAGTCTTCCTTTTGGTAATATTGCTTATAAAAAGGTTCTTTCATTTATTTTCAAAAATGTTCAACAAACGTGGTTCATTTGATTAACTTACAAAGTTGAAGTGTAACTTTTATTTTTTAGCATGTTAAATCATTACACAGTTATGTAAAATACCGGGAAATGTCAGGGACTTTGCAAGATAGGTGTGAACCCCTCATCTATCAACCCCACACACACATGTTGTTTTTCGTAGGCTATTTGAATTGTTTACATTATGCATACATGTAGTCTACCCGTATCCAGGGCCGGATTAACCTATGGGCAACTGGGGCAATTGCCCCCGGGCCCCACCAAAGGGAAACTGTGAAGGTCCTCCACCAAAAAAATATTTTAACCAGCTGGCTACGCTTGTGAAAAATTACATAAGAAGTTGTATTTTAAAAATAAAAGAAACTTCAATATTGTCCTACGTCTACACTCTTCTGGATCCAATTGTAGCACAGCTCTCAGTCGATCTGTCTGTAGATGTCTGAAGCTCAGTATACTTTATACCATGGATTGATTTGGCTGTGGTGTGGAAATAAGGCACATCTATTCAAACAATCAATTCTCAGTTACGATTAATATAATAAATAATCCTACGAAGTACATAACTCTTTCCTTAATAACCTCGTATTTGAACTGTGAGTTCTAAGCAGTGGCAATGTCAAACATCAGGAAGGCATCCCAATGGAACTGTCTATGTATAATATTGTATGTAAGGATCCGTTCCGCAGAACATTTCCCAATGTCGAAATTCTCTTTAGAATGTATTTGGTCTTAATGGTAACAAACTGCAGCGGAGAAAGATCTTTCTCAAAAATGAAATTAGTGAAAAACAGGCTTCGTGCTGCCATGGGACAGGATCGCTTATCCAATCTCTCTTTATTATTAATTGAACATGAACTTCTTCGTGAATGGGACTTCGATGATATAGTAGATGAATTTTCGGCGAGAAAGGCAAGAAAAGTATGTCTACTATAAGTGTTAAGCCTTTGGGAATTTTCTTGAAGAAAGTGTAGTTACTACAATTTCCAATTATAACACCATTAAGCCTTGTTTCCATGATATCGTAACAGGTTCCCCTGATTAGAGAAAAGTAGCAAGCCAAAAGCAATAACCTCCTTCGTCGGCCGTTACTCTCTCAAGCATTCAAAGAATGCTAAGTCAGTATCAAATCTATCTTCCTGGTTGATTGAAAGGAAGTTGCTGATCAACGGGTATCGGAGAGCAATAACCAGGTGGTGGAAGAAAGAATAAGGGAGAGTGTAACGGGCGACTTGGGGTCTTTTGCTTTGGAACGAGGAACGAGAAAGATCGGGGAGCTTGAGCGAGTCTGCATAGAGCACTTCTAGGAGTCTTCTCCGAGGATTTCTTCATCATCGAATAGACAGGTAATATCCTTCTCTAACCATGTTGATCTAAACTGGAAGACATAAACCCAAATTCTTAGTGGTGTGCCATTTCAAGTGTGAAAAGTAACCTCTCGCCTATTACCATCAAGTTATCTGCCAAAGGGCGAGTGCTCACCAGTGAGGATGAATGAATGACGAAGCATAATGGTTAGGATTCTGGTAAGATCCCAACGAGCAACAGTTCGTTACGATATGAAAAACTCAATATGCTGACCAAGGCAGAAATTTATTTTATTATAAAACATAAACTAAACGTAAAGTTTCAACCTTCTAGCAAGGTCTTCTTCAGACTCTGTACCAAGACCTTGCTAGAAGGTTGAAACGTTACGTTTAGTTTATGTTTTATAATAAAATAAATTTCTGCCTTGGTCAGCATATTGAGTTTTTCATACTTTTCCACAATGAACCTGTCGGTAATTGTCCAGTAGATGGACCGTGCATATGTAGTGACATATTTACTCTTAATTGTAAATAATATCATTTATAATAAATTATGTACGTAAGTACAGTCTACTGCTCAGTTCTCTGTTTCCGTCTGAACCCCCTTAGTATTTACTATATATTTTAGTTGCGGTGTTCACTCTTCATAATATACTGTAGACATTTAGACGCAGAATTTTACTGTTGTTATAGCGCTACAATTTTCGTCCTGTAACTTTATTTTTCACTGCGCTATTCTCCCTGCAAACTTATCTGCGATATGTTCGATTGTGAATGACTACTGATTCTAAAATCAGGTCTACAATGTCAACTGCTGAAAATTGGTGGTTAACATATTGAGCAAATAAAGCTCCTAGTAAAATATAACAAAAAATGGGGGGCCCCCACAAAACATTTTGCCCAGGGGCCTCCACAAACCTTGATGCGGCCCTGCCCGTATCATACAATGTTTCTTTTCGCTCTCTGACAGAAACAAATGTCAGGGTCAACTGCAAATATGTGCCACGTGGTTGTATACATATAGGTTAGAAAATCCTGTTCTTCAACATTTCGTAGCAAATGAACAAATTTTTCTAACCACCCTCTCCCATACACCCCCACACACCATATACACACACACACACACACAGTGTATAATATGAGAGAAAATTTATGAAAATTGTCCTATGGGTCTGCCCCCCCCCCTCAAAAATATCCTGGGTACGGGCCTGATTTCGGACTGCGTAAAGTAGTGGGGTATATCACCGGATTTGCAGTACAATCATAGTTTGCATAATTTCCAACGGCAAAAATGAATTTGTACATCTGAAGACGAGAGAAGACGTGCTCTGTCGAAACGTAGTGTCAGATTGACTTAAGTAACAGCACTGTAGAATGTCCAATTAACATTACATGCTAACATAAGAATTCACATAAAATATCCGACAATCATCCTGGACATTTCTGAAGTTCCTGGTTCAACAGCAGTGAACAATAAAAATAGGATTTGCCGAGAAAATATGTATTCATTTTCTTCCTTCCCTATATATTTCTTGTTGAGTCTTCATTTTTTCGTGTTCTCCTTCCCTGTCTCATTCTTTCTTCCTTCCCTGTCTCGTTCACTCTTTCTTCCAGTTTCTGTCCCTTCATTCTTTCCGATTCTGTATCTTTCTTCGTTATCTGACTCGTTCACTCTTTCCTCCTGTTTATCTGTCCATTCATTCTTGCCAATTCTGTATTTTTCTTCCTTATCTGTCTGCTTCACTCATTCCTCCTGTTTCTCTGTCCATTCTTTCTTTCCAATTCTGTATCTTTCTTCCTTATCTGTTTCGTTCACTCTTTCCTCCTGTTTCTCTGTCCATTCATTCTTTCCAATTCTATATCTTTCTTCCTTATCTGTTTCGTTCACTCTTTCCTCCTGTTTCTCTGTCCCTTCATTCTTTACAAATCTGTATCTTTCTTCCTTCCCTGTCTCATTTTACTCTTTCTTCCTGTTTCTCTGTCCCTACATGCTTTCGGATTATGTATCTATCTTCCTCTATCTCTGTCTCATATCATTACTCTTTCTTGTTTTGTCTCTATTACTCTGTTTCTATGTCGTTTCATTCTTTTCTATTCTGTTCATCTTTCTATCGGTCCTTTTATTCCGGTTTTTGTCTCACTTTTTTCTCTTTCTGCTTCTCCATCCCTTGCCATCTATCTATCCATCTTTTGTAATATGTTTCTTTATAGTTTACTGTGCGTCTCTTTTCCTGTTTTTCTATGTAGTTCTCTTGGGATATCTAGTGTGTACAAAAAATATTGTAAATGACAGTTTCCTTGATGTAGTCAGTGAAGATACATGTTTTCAATTTACTTATGGTAATTCTATTCTAATATATTATCTAAAATAACTGCAACTTTCTCATCTCAAATGAGTAACTGGGTTACTTTTTGGGCAAACTAACTAAAACTTACTTTTGAAAAGTAACATTCCAAACACCCATTGTTACTTCGTTTCAGTAAAACCGTTGAATTAGGGGCAAAGAATTCGGTCCATTAACTTGGTTGTGCCTCCAAAAATAATTAACTTTCGGAACTCGCTCTGTGCAACTGGGACGCAAGGAGGCGCCACTGTACGGAGAGGAGAATAAGTGAAGTCACGTGGTGCGTACATGCACATTGAAACCAGCTGGCGTAGGTGTGTACCGTGAGAGTCTTTGTCTCGCCTGCACCTGGTCCAGAGAGCAACTTCTTTTTCTCCAGCATCCCATCCCCTCTCCCCTCCTTCCTTTGTCCTCAAGAGCTTCCACGTCTGACCAACTTTATTCCCCTTCTCTATTAATGACCCTTTGACCTCTCTTAATAACCTCCCTTGTGTATCTTTCACCTTGGGACAAGAAGGTGAGAACAAAGAGCTCGGTTTGGGAAACCACAACACACATACACACACACTGTTACAGATAATAAAAATCATAGGCGTGATTAACCTTAAAATGTATGCTCATATTTGATTTTAGCTTTTTCATGTCGCCTGTTTACATGTTTAAGGCTATCGCTAGGCTACGAGACTTTTATTCGCGTGGGCTCACATGTGGATAAAATATTTTCAGAACGGTTTTGCTAGATTCTCTTGTTCTCTGTTTCTTTCCCTCCTCGTCTTCCTTGCTCTGTCCCTCCATTTCGATCTTTCCTTCTCTCTTCTGCTTGTCTATCTTCCTGTTTCTCTGTCTCTTACATTATTTCCACTCTCTCTTGTTAATTTTTACCTTTTCCATTTTCTCTCTTCCTTCTGGCTCTGTTCACTCTTTCTTCTTCTCCCTGTTTATTGCTCATTATTTCTCTCTCGATTCTTTTTCATTCTTGTAATTTCTCCTGTTTATTTTTCATACTTGTAGTTTTATTTGTTTCTGATCCATTGTTCTCTGTTACTTTTTACTTCTTTCTCTATCTTGTTTTTCATTCTTTCCCTTTCTTCTGTTTCTTTTCATTCTTTCAATTTATTTTTCTTTCTATTCTTCTCCTTTCTTGTTTCTTTATTTTCCATTATTTTATTTTATTGTGTTTCTTTTTCATTCTTTCTCTTTCTCAGGTTTCCTTTTCATTCTTTCTCCTTGTTCTATTTCTTCTTCATTCTCGTCTTGTTTCATTCCTTCTTCTCTCTTCTTGATTCCCTGTCTCTTTTCACTTTCTTACTGTTTCCCTAACTCTTTCACTCTTTCTGTTTTCCTGTCTCTTTCGCTACCTCTCTTTGTGTTTCTCTATTTTTTGCATTCTTCCCTTCTCTCATTCGTAACCTGTTTATAATTTCCTCTGCGCCGGTCTTCCTCGTTTTACTATGTATTTGTCCCTCTCTGTCCCCCCCCTCTCTCTCTCACTCTCTCTCTCTCTCTCTCTCTCTCTGCCGATCCCCCCTGGTGTGTCTAATTATTACTGAGAGTTTTCTTCCTGTTGACATATCCGTTAAAATATTCCTACAAGAAAGGTGCTAATTATATAACTTTCGTAGCGTATATAAACGCTCTAATTAAGTGTAAATAGACAAAATACATCAAGGCTGGAAAAGTTTTTGTGCGATTCTATGATTCTAGCGTGAAAAATCTACATCGTCAGACGCCATCCTGACTTTTCACTACAGTCACAGAATTAAAATTATTTGGTATGAAGTAAAAATTCAAATATCGCCATTTATGGCGCACCACCACAAAATTTGTCAATGGCATCGCAGGTGTGGAAAGCCTATATTTTGAGGTGGAGTACGCCACAGACCAAAGTTTAAAATGATATATGGGATTTGAGACCAGAATAATAATGATATTATTACTATTGACGGGCAAGTGTTATGCGTGGATAGATTTGAAATAAGTATTAAAATATGTGCGAGCAACCAGAGGTACACTTCTCGAGGTGAAATGAACACAATATAAACTTTCTGAGTAGCAGTATCACATTAAACACAGCAGATTAAAAAATCCCTTTCTTCGAACTAACTTCAGAACTTGAAGATACTTTGTGTACACCCTGTACTATATTATAACTATCGCATACGTAAGTTACGAGAAATTTTACAGTCGAAACTGTTCATTTAGAATTGTGTATGTGAAACTATACACATGGATCTCGACATTTTTAAAAATTAAAAAATCACAGCTTCTGAATACTTTTTTTAAAAAAAAATTCCGAAGTTAATATGCACATTTTAAGAAAGAACCTATTAATGTATTTGTAGACTGAGATAGATATGTATTACCAAGGAAATTGTCAATCACCATGTTTATAACCTTTGTTTCACGCAATGAGAGCTTCGAGAATTGAAAGAGAACACCAGACAAGCTTTTCATAACCTCTGCACGAAGAAAAATTAATAGTCATGGACAATTTGCCAAGCAATACTTTTACACCCCACTGCACCTCTTGCGTTATTTGCGTCATTCTCTTCTAGCCCATTTGCAGTCCCGACATGCAATATATTTTGCGAGTTATAGCTTACCCAGAATAAAGGATCTGTAAGGGAGGTTTCACACCGAAGTAACAAGTGACACTTGGGAACCAACCAATCAATGGCAACGTTTCACACTACCTCTTGGTTATCACTAGAGTAAAGTGGACATATCCATATGTACTATTCTTACTAATGCTGATTTAGAGTATTTAGATTTCAGTACTCTGCATTTTCCAAAAATCGCTTTGAAATCAGGGTCTTCTCGATGGTGTAATGGTAACGTCGTTGCCTTGTAATAAAAATTGGGTCAGATTTAGATTTATTTTGTTTTTGTGCGAGCCATAGGCTGTACGCACTACATAGTTTTGATTTTTTTCTACAATATTTTGTTACATTTAGTTTTCTTTCAAGCTGCCTTTTACTTTATCCTCTATATGCACATTCTTCCCCTCCCTCGACAGTTCTTTTTCCAGTCTATCTTCCTTCCTCCTCTCCCCACTTCTCTTTTCCTGCACTCTCAACAAAAAACGCATACCTTTTGCTTTACACACACTCACACTATAAAGATGGCTCGTCTGGAGCATGATCACTCATTTCGCTGCCTTCTCTAATAGCTTTCCCCCGCCGTTCTCTTACTTCTCCCAGGTATTTCCCCACTTGCTGCGCCGCTTCCTTTATCTGTATTCTGTCGTCCAGCACTTCTATCACCTCCCTCCCTGTTAAGTTTTTCATCCATTTGTCCCTTAGGTCAAGCGTAGAAGGGCAGTTCAGTAGGATATGCTCGTCCGTCTACTCCCCATCGCACAAAGAACAATTCGTTTCCCCTGCATCGTTTCTCTTTCTTAGTTGTTTCCATCCCCCTAATCTGAACCATACCCGTGCGCCTCTTTCATTTTTTCACAACCTTGATATATTTCGCTTTCCCCCATTCTCTTCCTCTTAGCTGTTACCTGATTGAGGTCGTTGTTTGGCAGTCTGCTATTATTTCTTTTCTGTCTATGTCCAGTAACCTGTCTCTGATTTGATTTTCTGTTAAGATGCCCCCCTTCCTCCCTCTTCCCATACCACACCCCACTCCATGAAGGCAAAATGTTGTAACTGTGGTATTGTACTTCAGACTAAGGATCAAAATCTGATTTTCTTTAGATCTCTAGAAAAGTTTTGGTTGTAGGATCCGCATATATTGTATGCCCCAAGCCCCGCACACACCTAGGGGCGTCCTGGGGCACATGCTCAAATATACATACTGTACATTAAAAAGAAAGTGCACACTAGAGTGCTGCAATGAGAAGATTTCGCTCGAGCGCCAACTAGTTCGCACGGACGACGCTAGATAGCGTACGGAATCGAGAGCTTCTTCGTTCGAGCGAACAACGCTCGAACAGTCAAAACGAGCGGTATAAACGCTCGAAGCCCAGAAGTACACGTATAACCGTAATTTGTCTGTGGTAGTGGGCCCTCGAATATGGATTGTGAAGTGAAAGATGCAGTGAAATAGTCATTATCTCCATATTACAATGTAGTTTAGGCTATCCTACCAATACAGTGATATATGGAAATGAATGAGATGGTTGTGGGCTGAAACTGCGAAGACGGATACTTTGCATACATGTGTCTACGATTGCTGTCACATTAAAATATTCCATTATTAATGTGCAAAATGTCCATCACCATGTTCGTGCACTTTATTTGACCCAATAAGAGCTTCAAGAATAAAAAGAAAACTCAAAACAAACTGTTGACAACTTCTGTACCAGCATACATAAAAATCCATTGCTTAAAAACACATAGGATATAAGAGAAAAATTAATGAAAATAGTCATGGACAATTTGCCGAGCAATACTAGTGGATCCCACTGTAGATACCAAACTAGTAACGACGAACACTTACCTATTGAATAGAGCAACAGTGCATAATTTAAAACTTTCGTTACTATCTCCTCTAATTTCTTCCCCAAGGCTTGCTGGTTTCTCAGCCATTGGTACAATGTTAGGAAACGATAATACAAGTGTACATTATATTACCAAATGTGAAGTTTCAAATTCGAAACCTACACGTGTTCATTTATATCACATGTGCATAGGAAAATATCATGGAAGCACCTGTACGAGCAAGATGCCAGATAGTGTATCATTTTTTGTCTGACGAGAGATAAGTCACGGAAAGTGAGAATCAACAGATTAGGAGTTATCGCAGGTTCCAGACATTGTGATAAGATTACTCATTTTGCAGACGGCAGGCAAACAAAGACGATACCTTTTTGCATTTGCCATGCTGTCTGCCATTGCCGTGAGCAGGGACAATAAATACAGAGACCGAATGAGACGAGATCTGGGAGTCTCGTCTATCTCGCGAATGAGGAACTTTATCTCCATTCGTTCTCGTTTCGAAGAGAGAGTCTCGGTTTCGATTCGATTTGCAAAATAAATACAAAATTAAAATAAATAGATAAAATGAGGAACACACGAAAAACATAACTTTTTGACCTTAAGCATTCCATAACAAAAACCTAAAACAAATAAATTATCTACTAATGAACAAGCGACGTTTTAAAAAAGTTTCTAAATCAACACTGTTTCACGCATAACACCATTAAGTTTTGTTTCCATGATTTTTGTGTGTATATATATCTCCCTGTTTTGTACCTTATTTCTTTTGTACTTGGTACTGAGTGTGAAGAAGACCTTGCTAGAAGGTTGAAACGTAACGTTTAGTTTATGTTTGGAAATAAAATTAAATTCTGCCTTGGTCACCATATTGAGTTTTTGTTTCACGCAGTTCAAGAGTACATGAAAAGGCGTACGTAGTGCATATGTGTGTGTGCAAAGGTTTATCCAGAATTCTTCATCCCAACTTAATGTTCTATTTAAACTACCCAAACAATGCTAAATTCTAAAGTACATTGTAATTAGGGTAGCGCGAGGGTAAATTTGGAGTCAAAATAAAAAAAAATAGCTCTTCTGAAAAATATTAGGGAGTGTTTATGGTATGTGGTTAAATTGCTCTCTCTCTCTCTCTCTCTCTCTCTCTCTCTCTCTCTCTCTCTCTCTCTCTCTCTCTCTCTCTCTCTCTCTCTCTCTCTCTCTCTCTCTCTCTCTCTCTCTCTCTCTCTCTCTCTCTCTCTCTCTCTCTCTCTCTCTCTCTCTCTCTCTCTCTCTCTCTCTCTCTCTCTCTCTCTCTCTCTCTCTCTCTCTCTATCTCTCTCTCTCTCTCTGTGTGTGTGTTTGATTGATTGATTGATTTAGTTTATTTTACTTCGCGTTTTGTGCCTCTAGGCTAATTTGCGAAGATGGGGATGAGTGATGAAATGATGAAATTGATGAATGGACATTCACAAACAACCAAGCCCGACCGGGATTCGAACCCGGGACCCTTGGCGTCGCAGCGGGATGTGCTAACCACTCGGCCACAGGGTCGGGCTCTGTGTGTGTGTGTGTAGGAAAATGTGGTAATATGGAATCCTTCTGATAATATGGAACCTCCCAATATCTGTTGCACTCTAGTGACGACACTTGTCACTTATTAGTTTGATAGAACCGCTACAGTCGCTACTTCTGTAATGGCGGACATTCGAGAATCACTTTTGTCTTTCGTCGAATTTCAAACCTTAGGAAAGATATATAAAGCCTTGTTTGTCTGCAGCTTTTGATAATTTGCAGATGATGTTTGGAACCAGACACTTTACCTACAGGTTATTTTGTAACATATTCATAGTTTTAATGATAAGATGCAAAACGTTTGATGCAAAACGTTTTATTTAAATTTTTATCTGGTTCGGTGCTTATAGGAGGGATTCATATATGATGTGACATTTTCTTTAGAAATATTTAAAAATCAAAATGTTCACTTGGGTTCATTAGATTCTATCAAAAGAACAGCTATTTCATGTGTTCAAATATGAAAATACTCTTCTAAAATTATCATTATTTTGTAATTTTGTAAAAAACGTCTATGATCTCTACTTCACAAAATGGATGGATCCATATTACCAGCACCTTACTTGTACTTTCCTCGATAATTTATTACATAGATTAGCAAAAGTGGAACATTGTACATTCAAATTAAAAATGAGTTGCCAATAAAATAAGGATGCTCAACATACCAGAAACTTAAAAACTGAACTTATAATTTAGACAAAATGGCTAAAAAACAAAGTAGGGTTCCATATTTCCACCTTTTCCTCTATGCGTAAGTGTGTAACCACAGAGTTCCAATTCTGAGCTTGTTATTCTTCATTCTGTGCTTGCTATGTTATTTCTACAGATATTGTATTATGTATTTTGTGTGCACCATAGTGGGCTGAGTAACAATTTATTAAAATACTCTCTTTTCTTTTATGTATGCAATTTAGTATGTTTGTGTTCTTTATATCCAGTTTAGAGGTCTATAGAATTATAGATGTCTTGTCCATATGAGTAGATTGAGCAACTGGTTGCTATACTTATATGTGAGTTTTGACCTAGCACAGTGAATTCGTCTGCAGTTATGTATGAAAGTTGATTGTTGTGATTTATGTAATGTATTCTAGGAATGTTTTATATTAATGTATTGAGTACTGTACGTACGTACACTATGTGACGAATCCAGGATCTGTTGTAAACGTGAGCCAAACAAACTATGCAGAAAACAATCTGATTTGTTGGAAATAACTTTAAAAACTTAGTATTCATTAAAAAACGCACGGTAGCCTTTAGCAAATCTGAGTAAATTATTTGGTGGTGCTACACAAATCTGCAGAATTACTTTTCAAATGGTGCTGGTGAACAACTGATGGTTCACAGTCTACTTAAATTAATGTTTGGTTGTAATTTCTTGTTATTCCAAATGACAATTCATTCTGTGAAGAAAATAATTGAAAAATAACATGTAATAATAGTATAACATTTACTGTGCAATAGGAGAATACAATTTTTGAACAAAGATATTATGATTTAGGTTTCATCTTCTGGATATCATTTATTCATGGTTTCTAAAGTTTAGGAGCCATTACATATGACGACTTCCTCGCATCTACTTTTCCACATCGGTTTCCTCATGGGAAAGCAGCACGTGTAATAGGACTAAACCAACGTGGGGAAGCCCATATCAACTTCAAGAGAGATATCAATCGGTTTGATACTTTGAGGTAGTTAGGGTAGAAAATTATGAGGCAATTTGCATGTCTCATAACAGTGTTACTCGGGGTGGGGTGATTCATGAGGAAAAATATACATACGTGTAATAACCGCATTAAATATGCAATATTGGTTTCCCTGGTTTACATGAATAAGTAAGTTTCACAGTAAAGCAATTTCCATTAGAGCAACAAAATGTTCTTGCATTCTAAATTCTAATTTATTAAGTCGCGCAAAAGTTGGACAAAAAATCTGTTTTTTTCCTCGATACTATCTCTGTCAGTTTATTTTCCTGTATTACTTTGCACTTGTCTTGTATTGTAAAAGTGAACAAGGCCACGGTGTCATTAACAAGTGCTGCTTTCTCATGAGACAATCCTTGTTACTTCCAACTCTGTTTTTTCCTCACTGTGTATCTAGCAGGTGCTCAGTGTAGTCTAACACATGTCTACATACATAGCAAATATGTGTATATAGCTAAAACTGTAACTAAAGATACGTGGTGTGAAAATTTAACCACATTTCCAGAGGATCTTAGTTCTTTCACCGTAAAATAACGGTTCAAGTTTAACGCGATTGGTCAATATCGGTTCTGAATCGAATCTTTTAAAAGAACTCCAATTAGGATAGCTTAGTAGTTTGAGTAAACAGCAGGTATCGAATTGTTAGATTGTTGACTCGACCGTGCCAATCGAAATTATTTCTACAGAGATCATTCATGTGAATTTCGATCAACAAAATTATATAAATTGTCTCTAAGGTATATTATTTCCTTATTTGTTGTGCTTCCATTGTCCTCATATGCGGAGATACGAATTAATTATATTTTAAAAGAAATAATGTTACGGAGATCGCACAAAACATATCCGAAATATTTCCTGCAATAAATTCAGTTGTTTCTTCAGTTTGGAGTGTGATTTCCAGCTTCTTCAATATTTCCCCAATATGTAATCGCTGAAATGTTATTTACTAATTTTGATGCACTAAAATTTCGATGAAAACATGATTAAGTGGAAGCCGTATCTTCGCCATGAGAAACAAGACGTAATACGTAAATTAAAAAATAAAGAAAGCATAACAGTTATTTCCTACGGATTGTTACAAGTGAAATGAAATCTACGAACTAGAACTGTGTAAATGTTGTTAGTATTCAATTCCTATATTAAGCACGGATAAGAAAGATCGGTAATTAATAAGTATTGGAATTTATGCCTCACTATTTATTGTGTACAGCAATGCGTACAGAGTGCTGAATTTACAAAAAATCTCTGAAAACCTAAAACTATGAGTGCGCAAAAACTGTAGACATTTAGAAATAACTTGTTTCTATATTCGGCGTATCGATAATGTAGACCTCCTTAAATTTATTATTTTTTAAAAAGCTTTTTAATATCAAAATTTACTGTTTTTCTTGAAAGGTGAAAATTCGCAATAATCACGTATTCAATCTCTATTTTCATCACAATTCTCGAGTGTTTGCATGTTAGTTACTACAACATACGAGTTGGAGCAAACTTACATATTTCGCATATAAAGTTACATTTTCAAATTACACCATTCTATAAATCAATAAACAACACATAGAAACTATTTTTGATTGATGTTAAAAACACTTCAAATATTTTTTAAACATAAATTGTTTCAAGCAGCTTTTGCTCTTTGATTTTCACATGATTTTCCTTCCGAATCAAAATTTCACTATAAATATTTCCTTCAATTTTCTGCGAAAAGCTTAGATCGAGTCTTTAAGTATGAATGGGCTTGTTCGTACAGTACATATTTGACTTTGCTTGCCACGACTTGAACACCAGATACAAATTAAACATTTTACACTATTTGGTACAATGAAGGAAATACATAGCAATATGAAATTTAGGATGCACAATATTAATTCATTTAATTGCTTATACTACACAAATCATTACAGTATTTTTTCCCATATTAGTGAAGAATGAACAAGATAGATGTGACAAAAGACAAACTATCGTAACGTGTCTGGGTTTTGGAGTTTTCCATACTGATGTTTTCCTATTATTTATGGATTGTTACGCTATGGGATTAACAACTGAATTAAATCATGTGCATGTCTGACTTGTGAAAAGGTATCTGGGACAGAGTTTTAATGTGGTTCAAAAATTAGTGTGTGTTTTATTAGAAACCCCATTTTGAAATAAGTGTGTGCAACTATTGATCTAATTTTCTCTATTACCCCGTTTTTTCTCCCACTATTTTTTCACCTAATTCAGAGCCCCCTGCAGCCGCTGATTAAATTATTTACATACAGGCATGTTGACGTTACTCTTGTGTTTATCGGAGGTAGTTTTTAGATTACCTCATGCAATTCACTATTTGTGTAATATAAAACCTGAAAAAATCAGAATATGTCATGTACGATAATAATAAATTTTATGGCATAATGGAAAAATTGTCTCCGATGGCCTCTGATGGTAAAGTAGACATGCATGCTTATGTACAAGAGTCGTCAATATAAATTATTAGCATTCATAATCGCTCGATAATTATGCGAGTCACGAACTAAAGTCCATTTGAGGAAAAAAAAAGTTTGATTGACATTTGTTTGTTCTAACTATTGTTTAAGTCAAACAAAACACGTTAAAAAAACACAAAAAACAAGATTTTGACAGACTCTGAGCTAACACATCCTTTGTGTGCACCCCATGCACTGCAGAAACGTTGAATTGGCCATTTTTTGAGTTGCATGTGCAAGCCGAAGATCGTTAACAACTGCAAGTGTTCCCTCCTTTCCTTCCCGCCAAGGCACTGAGGAAGGTCATGCAACGAAATGCAACTCAGAAGTGCATCTCCGCCAATCAGCAACAGGGTACAGTGACCGCGTTCGAGCCTTAGCAACGGCTGCCTGAGGCCTCCAACGGGTAAGTAGTTATTTCAAAGAACAAAACGTCCGTTGCCTTTCTTTTCTGTTTCTTTTCTTCCCTCTTCAGCACTGCAACGTTCGCGGTAATGAAGGAGACATTGCAACGTAACAATACCCAGTTATGATACCTGATGAACCGTAGCAACTGCTGCATCTGGTGGTCAAAGAATAAAGCTGTCATTCGAATGAAAATGCAACGATTTTTCTTCAGTTTCAAATTCATTTTTATCTTCTGTTACGAGTTGAAAAGGTTTTCCAGGGTAATTATTCAAATTTAATTCCAGATTTATCAAGGCCAAAATAATAATTTTATAATAAGAATTAATCGGTAGTAACATTTTAAGCTATTAATTTACAAGATGTACAAGGAACTATTCGTAAAGTATGTAATTTATGAGCATTGAATTTACACAAGTGAATGTCACATGCAAGTCAAGAAATAATATTTGTATACATTTCTTTATTACAAGTGCAAAAATGTATGTCTACAATACATTTACATCCGAAAGTTCAAAAATTCACTGCCACTATATTCCTGGTTGTCCATACTGGATATTGAAACGTCATTGCTCTTCAAGCGACCTGAACAAAAATATGAATTGCACAAGGAAAGATAAACTAATGGATCTGTTTATCAATTACAAATGTAACAAGGTACAAAACAGGACGATATATATACATATATGTTTGTGTGTATATATATCGTCCTGTTTTGCACCTTGTTCCATTTGTACTTGGTGCAGAGTCTGAAGAAGACCTTGCTAGAAGGTTGGAACGTTACGTTTAGTTTATGTTTTATAATAAAATAAATGTCTGCCTTGGTCAGCATATTGAGTTGTACCTGTTGGTAGACTTGTTGGTGAAGCACGCCCTAGGAGGATAGCTACTATTGCTACTTTTCCTTACAAATACCAACATTAAATGTTTAAGAATAACAAGAAAAGCATGGGCTAGAAATTGGCTCGAAAGAAGAAATCATAATCAAGTTGTGCGAAATATGCTTTTAACTGAGCTCGGGTATGTATTCTGTTGTTCAACTAAATGTACTAGCTAGTACACTCTAGTAATACACACTAGTAATAATAATAATAAAAAAAACATTATCGGTTAGTCAAATCTGCTGTGTAAACATGTCATTGCTATGGATAAATTCCTGAATATTAATAAATACGAATGCATTTAATTTATGTTGCATTTTTTTTTAATCAAGCAAGCAAAAATAAAGCACAACCATCACTTAAAAAACACAGGTAAAAACTGCTTTTCCTTGCCAAACTCATAGATTGTGACCAACATTCACTCTGATTGGTTGTTGCATCGAGCAGAGAAGCAATTTGAAATTAGAATACGGTCTAGTAGCCGAAATCAGTCTGGAAGCTAGTTGACTGCAGTCCAGAGCCAACAAGGCCGTTCTAGTAGGAAATCGTGTGATTCGGCCATAATTGTGAAAAGGGTACATAAGAATCTTCAAGAATGTTTTAAGTTCATAGGAATAGTTCACTAGGTGCGCCATTTTTAACGTTAATGAAGAAAATTCACACAGAATTCACGTACAATTCCCGGTGCCAATAATTCACGCAGAATACCCTGATTTCACAAAATTCCTAGTCAGTGGAGACACACTAATTTTATTTCATATTGCCAAAAAAAAATGAGATTCAGGGGTACAGTTAACAGCTACCACAATTAAATAATTGAAAAGCAATTTCCAATACATACAATTCTAACCCGTCTTCAGTGTAAAATGACATTAGTACACAAAAATATGCAGTTAACAAAGCACCAAAAATATCATAAGATTAGTTCCAACATAATGACAGAGCCGTTTAAGATAATTCCAAGAAGGAAACAAGAAAATGTATGTGTGTGTATTTATATTCATTCGTTTTTTAATATATAGCACGTCATTGTAAGTAATTTGATTAAATATAATGTAATAGTACTGAACAACCACTATAAAACATTTTAAAGCTAGGCATAAACCACACATGTGAATATAGTAGATATGCCCCTGCCAACATCCTTCCTGACTTTTTTCTGGGAACAGCCCCTAACCGAATGGTAGTGTATAAATAGTATTTTGTCATAACCCAAATTTTGCATTATTATTTATATACAGTTGAACAGAAATCTACTTTCAAATGTGCACAGTCCATGATTGCTTTTAGTTGTCGGGCCGGGCTGCACTTAAAATTCCAAATGGTTTAAAACTTTTTTCGCACAATGTTAATTGAAGTATTTAAAGATGGACATTAATTATTGAATCAAACTCGTGTTTGTTTTTCAAATGTGAGCTAAATCGTAGTCAGATCATTGTCGTTTATATAGAGAAATAATGGGAGGGTGTTCAACTTTCATGAGCCCAAGGATAGTAAAATTTTATAAACCATTAATAATAGTAATAGCTATTGCTTGATCTTAATGATTATATTTCTAAAGGAGTTACTAATTATCACATTAGCATCATTGAACAGCTCACAATTAAATATAAACTGTTCAATGATAATAATAGTATATTAAGAACATTCATTGTATTTATTGAAGCAGTACGTTTATATTTACATTTTCAACTTTTGAAAATCTATCAAAATGTGTCTGAATTTTCACTTTTTAAGACTACATACAGTTAATTAATGTCAATTACAGTAAATTTATTTAGATAAATTCTGAAATATGCTTAGAATACAAAGAATATAATGTTATTTTAATTGAAGAATATGTGATTTTCAAAATTCTTTCAGGTAATATAAGGAAATTGGTTAATTGTTGATTTGATAATGTAATTAATGCAAAATTTTACTAAACCAATGGGGGAGATTGGACCCATTAAACCCTCCCCTTATATACGGTCATAAGATTATTTCATGCACATAGCCACTTGTCCTCGAAAAATCGTTCATTTTGTAAAGTACTTCCTATATACTATGAATATCCTGGGATAACTTCTGGAAATACACACACAAATGTGTCTGTTTGAAAAACAAGCTCCAATATAACTAACAAAAACTCGAAAGGTAGAAAATCAAGGAAGCAAAATGCCGCAAAAATACAGATACACACTATTTTAGCACACAGGGGTGCAGTTAAAGTGACGAGTTCATTCACGAGTACCAAACAGTATTTTATCATGCTACATTTAAAATTTTTAAATGGCATTCATTTATTAGCTAAATTTTAGAATACGCGTAGGGAATGGAAGGGCTTCATCATTCAATTGCTCCAAGATACAACAATTTAAATACTTATCGATATTATTATTATTATTAACGAAATTACGGTAAAGTAACGATAAACATGGGGAATACAAATATATGTATGAAGTATATCAATTCTAATATCCACAATATTCTTTTGATATTAAATATTTGTTACTTTTATTTTAGAATTATGAGAATTAAGTAAAAAAATTGTTGTATGTGTGTGTGTGTGATGTATATTCCTGAGATTGTGGAAACAGTATATCACTGATATTGAAGAAAGCTCTCCTTTTTCTAAAATTTTGAAGTTCGACGTGTGAAAATCTAAATTTCGTATCACAATAACATGTTAAATCATTTTAGAAGAATTAATTTCCACCGAGCATATCTGAAGGTCACCTATTCTAACCATACGTAAAATGTTTCGAGTTACTTACAACATTATGGAATACACCCGGTTTTGGTGTTCTTGATTTATTACAAAATTAATGCAAAATGTTTACTACACCAATGGCGGGGTATGGACCTGGTAAACCCTACCGTTAAATACAGCCACGTTTGTGGTTCTTCCGACTGTCCTCCCATGATTTTAAATATCTATAATAGACAATACGTTTGTGTAATTCAATACATGTAGTATTAAATAATGTAAATCATTCAATAATTATTTTGCTAAACCACAGTTTGTCCACACGCAATATAAATATATCTAGAATTAAAACTAAAAAATCTGTTATTCACCTGACAGTTCTGACCGATCGATGGCCCTGCCCACACTCGTACACGCCAACAGAAGTCAATTTCATTCGTTCACAGAACACATGTAGATTGACCAACTCTCTTGGGTTTTCCGGGAATATCCCGATATTACATACGTTTTCCTGGCTCCCGGAAAGTCGTATTCATGAGTCATGATTCTTCGGAAATTCCACGAAAACAAGAGAAAGAAAGAATAACATAAAAAGGAAAAGAAAAAGAAAATTGATCCTCATTTTTCGAGTGTATTTTTGGATCACACGGGTCACTAGTGTTTGAAATGTAACGAGTTCTCCGTATTAGAGGGGGTAAGTTAAATGTTCCTTGTACATTCTGAAAGTAATAGCTATTACTCATAGATGAAGGAGTGGTAATATGGAACCCACTCTCTTTTGGTAAAAAAAATATCAAAAACTATAGGGAATTTTTGTAATACAAAGCACTCGCGGTAAACTCATTCCATTGAATACCTCTATGCTAATTTTAATTCATAAACTTCTATTTACAAAAGAACTATTCACAAAGTTTAAAACAAGCGCATTTTAGTAAAACAAACATTTTTGGTATGCGCGTCTTTAGGTATAAGTTTTTCCTTATAGAAATTGCATTTAATCAAAAATATTGTTTAATAATGTAAATCTTTAACATACTGGACCGCATTAACTCTGTAACCTGCGATATGTCCCATTGAGTATTATCAGAATTAAGAATAGAGCTGTTATAATTTTAATTATACCAATCATTTCTCAAATATGAGTAAATTTAAACTGTATTATCCTTGTAAAGCCTTCATTAAAAAATAATAGAATCGTCATTTTGTGCACATTTCTGACGACACCAAACATACTTTACACGAAAATTTTCGTTCGCAAAAAAACAGCAATGCCATCCATGCCTGCCAGTTCAATTTGCCAATTAGCCATTCACATCAGTTTAATGTTACACCTTTATTTTAACAAAATCTTCCAATGCTGCTTTGCTGATTAATACTCCACGAATTGTAAACATTACAAGAAAATAGTTCAACACATATAAAGACCTTGTTGCTTCGAAGTAGACCTATTTCTAAAAGTCAATGATAACAATTTTTTTAAAAAATAATTGTTTCAATTTATCAGCAAAAGTCACACGCTTAATCTATTTTTGAGCTTCTGCAAATTGATTTGTGCCCAGAAGCTGCACATGCGACTTTGAACCGAAAGTCCACCTTCAACATGAACTTACAGTTAGTCGTGACGCCTGTAAAAAAAGAAACTGTAAAACGTGCATGTAATATGGAACAAGCTCCATGTTAGCTACACCATGGCAATCCGTAATACAAACATCTTGTAAATAAAATGAAAATAGCACGAAAAGTACTGTAAATATGTTTAATCACCTGGATATGAGATATAATCTGTGTGGTTCAAAAACATATTTGTCAATTATGCAATGTTGCAAACGAGATTTGAACAAACGCAAAAAACTTCCGAAAATCGACAGAAGACAAACGCCACTATACAACTAGCAACTCCTATGTTCCTACGGCATTTTAGGCAACCTAGACAACCTTCAAAGGGTTACATTTCCATGTAAATGCCCCTTCTTTCACCAGAATGTAGAAAAATGCATAATACGACTTTTAAAAGGCCGACTTAAACGGTTTATAAAGTTTAAAAAATGATCTTTACTCCAAAAAGGGTTTAAAATTTTTTAAAAATGTCCTAACAAAGGCATCCTAATTTATTCACTTACGTGTAAAACACGTTGCTATCTACTTATGCAATGTTTCTGCCCTACCAAAGAAAAATATGCATTTGCATCAAAATCCTAGCCATAATAATTACTCTTCAAAAATAATTTTTCAGTAGCTGAACCCCCTTAAATATTCCTGAGAGTGCCTAGGTGCATGTCTATCCAAATTTATTATGATATTCCTTCTAGCCACCATCTCATTTGTTTCCTAAACAAATGTGAACCTTTGTCTTTTCGTTACTAGCCCCATCTAGTTCGCTGCACGTTTTGACACTCTCTGCACCCCAGCGCCACGTTACAAATTGCAACACCGAGTCGTCCACTTCGTTGATTTGGTGTCATGTAGTGTATTTGGTGTTTGTACTGCGTTCTGGAGTGGTGTACATTGTAGTGAAGGTCATGTGGTAAGTGCTAACCAACTAGGCTGGAAAACGGTCAGGTAGATAGTAACTTGTCAGTACTTTTTTAAATGGTGAGTAAAAACAGTATTTTTTTAATAATGGTCAGTAAAGTTAGTATTTTTTGTTTGCGCAACTGCAATTTGTGATTTTTTTTTAAAAAAATGCTACTCCTTTATAACTTCCCAGTGATTTTTTTTCTTTACGATTCGACTGAAGGTAAGGCATATTTTATCCATTTGTCCTACCAGTGATGAAAGCATTTCTGCAGTATTAACTTTGTATTACCGGAAAGTTATAATTTTACTGCCTGGGGGCCATATTTGCTACTACCTATGCCATTTTATATTATGTACCGGGTGGCCAGAATTCAAGTTACCCAACTCGGAGCCCTCTGTAGCCTGTTTGAGGCATCGTAGAACTCTGAAATTTGGTGAATCCACTATGCAGACCATGGGAAGAGTATGGCGATAAAAAAAGTTCAATTTTCCGCCACCAGGTTGAAATGTGGTGCTGTAATAATGAATACGGAAAAACATAAGTGATTTAGCTGAGTTATTAATTAGAAAGACATTTCTTAGTGGCTGGAAGTTGCGAGAAAATAATCTCTCGTTTATTGCAAGATTGCAAGGTAAAGGCAAATCCATAACCAACTGGAGCAGTTTACGCCATTATTACATGGAAGTACAGCGCCACATTTCAACCTGGTGGCGGAAAATTGGACTATTTTTTATCGCCATCCTCTTCCCCATGGTCTGCATAGTGGATTCACCGAATTTCAGAGTTCTACGATGCCTCAAACAGGCTACAGAGGGCTCCGAGTTGGGTAACTTTAATTCTGGCCACCCGGTATATGAGATTAAGGTATACCTTGTTAATATCACACAAGAACTCTGGCAAGAGCACCTCATGTTCATTACGTATGTTTTTACAATCAACGTATTACAATCGACATTGCGATGAACAGTGTACTATTAAATACAAGGAGGAAGAAATAAATTAAAGAAAAGAATAAGCAGAGGAATTGGAAAGGTTAAAGAAGACAAAGACAGACAATGAAACAAATAGTAGCTATACAAGATAAGGAAGCAAAACTGGAGAAGCTTAGACACGAACACAATAACAGGAGGATGACTGATCAAACATTGCTATTGAGGAAGACTGCTGAGGAAAAGATATGGTAGGATTGAACATGGTATGATAGAAGGAGTATAGCAATAGAAGGAGAAAAGAATGCATGCTGATGAAGTGCAGAAAACTATACAGGAACATGAGATTATTAATACTTTTTCAGCAAAAACCAAAGACAAAGACAAAATGCATTTGAATATCTGTTACACACTATATTTTTAAAGGATTCTTTTATTGCCTTACATAATTTTTTACAAGAATGAAAATATTGTATTATTGTTAATAAAAATGTGTAATGGCTGGCTGTGGGGATTACGAAGGCCGGAAAATAATTCTTCAGAAACAATATCCCATTTAAATTCTAACTCACAGTCTATATTGTTTTCAGTGCTTTCTCGTGTATATATATATATAATTAAAATTTTCATCCTCTTTCCGCGAACAGTCAATTCCATATACGCATCCACACATCTTTAACTTCGGATTTCTTTTCAATATACTCGTATATGGTATGTATAATACTATAGAACATTCTACGAATCATGTAAACAATTTAAATCTTCTCATTCTCGTTAGACTTACTTTTACTTATATGCATTTTTACTATATAGGGCATCAAGCCATTACTTGTATTAATAATGATCTAAATGAAATATTGTACGGATTAATTTTAACCCTATTAAGATAATAAATAATAATAATTTAGGATGACGATTTATTGATGTAAATAAATAAGTTATTTGTCAGTATATGGTCACTTCTTTGTTATTTTGGTCACTTAAATCAGTAATTTTGACTACTTGACTAGTTTCCACCCCTGAATCAATCAAATGAACAACAAAGCTGCAGACAGGCATTTGTTGAATTTTCTGAACTTGAACACAGCTCTTTCTTGCGTACAGAACTTGGTTGAACATAGTTTCCTTACACCAGCTTGACACTGGAATACATTAGCACTATAGCTGGCATCAAAAAGTGGAGCGAACGAGACTGTGTATAAGAAATGATTGTTTTAAGATTCCTTCGACGCTAACTTTATTCACATCGAGGTTACTCAGGATTGGATCTTCAGCTTATAGATTACGCAGACTTTCAAGTCCATGACATAATAATTTGGAGTATTTTTTGTGTTGATCGGGAGAGAACCGTGAAAGGCAAAAGTGAGCGTCAGAGGTGAGAGAATCGAACAAGTAGACAGATTTAAGTATCTTAAAGAAAAAAAGTGAGAGTAGCAATGGCGAAGAAAGCATATAAGAAAGAAAAATATTTTCTGTGGATCTATGAACAAAGAACTGAGGAAAAGACTAATTAAATGTTGTGTATGGAGTGTAACTCTATATGGTGCGGAAACATGGACACTTGAGAATAAATTAGAAAAGGCGATTGGAAGCTCTAGAAATGTGGCAATGGAGACGAATGGAAAGGGTAAAATGGACAGAAAAAGCGAGAAATGAAAAAGTGGTAGAAAGATTTGGGGAAAATGAAATCAATGCTGGAGATAATCATGAAGATAAAAATACATTTTGCTACCCTCCCTCGTGTATGGTACTTAAATGTTATTTACCACGGCTATAGAAATATCTTAATCTCAGGGGATATTTATTTATTTATTTATTTATGCCTTGTTTTAAATGGCGGAGTTAAGGCCGGATAGGTTCTTTATTCGAGAATTCCAAATAAGAAAGCGTTTTATAGCCAAGAGGATATAGTTAAATGCGGATCTACATTCTGAAAACTGTACACAATACAGAGAAAGGTATATAGCGAAGCTTGTATGTACATAAAATATATACATGTTTCATTTAAAGGAAATCGTCTTCTTCATCATCTTCAAATAGAAATGGATTATTATTCCAATAAGAAAGGCTTCTTCTTCTTTTCTTCTCCTAGTTTGGGAAAAGGCTTCTTCTTCTTTTCTTTCTTTGATTTAAGAGAAGGCTTCTTCTTCCTTCCTATCTTTGATTGGAGAAAAGGCTTCTTCTTCTTTTCCTTCTTTAATTTATTTCTTTCCTTTTAAAACATAATCTTATTTATTATATATATATATATATATATATATATATATATACACATACATAATTTTTCGTTATATGTACAGTCACAGACAGTTCTGGATTGTAATGATACTACTGAAAGTCAATGAGATTGCTACAACCCAGAAGTGTCCGTGACTGCTGTACATTAATTCCATTAACGTCATCTGGCCTCTTTTACTTTATGCCACATATATATATTTTCTTTTTCTTTCCTCGCGGGTCTTTATCATTACTCCTCTGGCCATTCTCATAGCTGCATTTACTAGATGACCTCTGGATTATAGTTATTTTCTTGCTTTGAAATACCGTATCGTAAACCCAACGGATCAATACTTCTAGCTGGGGGTTGGATAGTTTCCCCACCCTCTTGTCTTCTTCGTTCCAATATATATTCCTTTACTCTCTTTCCCGCTTCTTTGGCATTATACAGCAACACAAGCTATACTTATAGAAAGATTAGAGGCGTATAAACTGACAGTAGCGCCACCTCCTATGTAACGACCAAAGGGGAATAGCCCAGGATCGCTAACAGCAAGCGCTACCTATGGCCCAGTGCGTCCAATAAGGAGCGCAACCGTAAGTGCTTCGGGACGTCTAATTGGACAACCACAAAAGCTGACGACTTTCTCCTCGTCAGAGGTATTAAATCAAATTTTGATCACTAGGATCAAAAAGGATACGTTTTTGAATTCATTTGCTCACTTATTAACTTTCCTAATTGTTTCATATATGAGCATAATCTTAATTATCTTAATTGGCAATTTACAACATTTTATTCACTCCTTCTATAATTTTTATACTCTTCCTTTATGTATTTTGCATTTACTATAATACATACAATCACTCTTCTCCGCTCCTAGTTTCTACAATGAACTCTGCTGTTCTTTATATGGCGCGCTGCCATCTATCGTCGCTCTCGGGAAACATCTCTTCCTTGCATTTCTCATTGTCTCGTCGGAACTGGCACGTGACAATTTGTTGGGTCACTGGATGAGAAGAAACTGTATCCTATGGGATGCTATTGAAGGGATGGTCAAGGGAAAGAAAATCTAGGGAAGAAGAAGATACCAAATGATTGACGACGTCAAAATAAATGAGTCCTACAATCAAGGGCGCCCGCAGGGAGAGGCCAGGGGGGTCACTTGCACCCCCCTGAGATTTCTGAGAAGAGTGAATGTAATTCGAATGGTGAAATTGTAGCGATACTTTATATAAAAATATTTTTTTTCTGTGACTTGCAGGCCGTAAGATGCAGCAATTATTATTATTATTTGAAGTAGGCTTACGTTTAAGATTACAGTTCATTTTATCACTGATTATCTAACTACAGAAAAACAGCTTTTTGTCAGTATACAGGTATGTAAATTGTGTATAGATATGTAGAGGATGGAAATTACAAAGGTATGTAATTTTTAAAAACATACCAAGTAGTAGTAGTAATAATAATAATAATAACAACAACAACAACAATAAATGATGAAGATAATAATAATAATAAAAGTTTCTATGACTTTTCCCCCGTGAGAAAAAATCCTGCGGGGACTCTTGCCTACAATGCTACAAAGCAAAAATCTCAAGATCGAACAGGATGGAGGTTGCAAGGAAAGACCTGCCCCTGGGCAGAAAACAATGAATGAATGAATGAACACCAACACTTAAAATTCAGAACCTCAACTCTGGATATTACTATAGATCGCCATTAAGGGGGTAAAAAGTGCTACACTTAGTGAAAGAGTGGCAAAAAAAAACTCCTCTCGAAAATGAATGTCAGCCTAAAACTTTTTATTTTACACATACAATTTCATTTGAGTCTTGGTAATTTTCGTACAGAATAAATGGGACTGGTACAGTTGGTCGCAATAACATGATAACTTCAAACTGAAGCAGCACCTTTTGCCGTATCTATACTTACATCGGCAGAAATCCTGCGGACGTCCATGGGACTATTACGAGTTCGTTAATTGCTCTATAACCTCTAGGTTGGAACAAAACACTCCCTCCGATCGTAGAGTAATTTCAAACGGCTTAGTGGATTCACAAGCAGGTGGCATGTTGGTGCATGGTGAAAGCTTATTGTGCTGACTATACACTCTGATCATAAACACACCACTTGGACCAAGTGTTCAGTGTTCGGTTCTGAATGGATTTCTTCTCTTTGGCAACGTTCTGAACACGGTTTATGGGGCGAAAATCCTGGCCTGTGACTGTGTTTTCTTGCAAGGCAGCTATTATATGTCTGGGAGGCAGGTGCTAAGAGACAGTGGCGTACCTTGATGTTTCGTAAGGGGGTTTATGACCATTTAAGAAGCGACATTTTCTGTAGTCTATGGTTCAGTCCTATTTCTACAATCTTTTTATGCTTCTACACTAAAAAAATTGCAACTTAGTTGCCACCAACAGTGGTGGCAACATGACACTCCTGTTATCCCTAGCTTACTCGTGCCGTACCAGAAACATACTTACCTGAGAGGTGGGGGGTCACACACCCACACTTCTTTAATCACTATAATTCAAGAAAGAATTTTGATATCAAATCACTGCTTCCTTTGTTGATTATATTATAAGTATATGTGCATGTATTTATTAATTATAAAAAAATACCAATATTAATAAGAAATAATAACCATTATTCCGTGAGTTGACACACATATTTTACCACTGACTAAAACTCACAAAAATTCTACATGACAATTTTTCATTGCAGTTGCTTATTAATTATAATAATTACAAAAAATACCATCATTATCAACCAATTGTACAGTGGGATTCATGAGTATTACCGTGCACATTGTCCATGACATTTTCATATTTTTTTCTTCCATCCTATATTTTTTTAAGCGATGGATTTTTATGTATGCTGTTGCAGAAGTTGTCAACAGCTTGTTTTGAGTTTTCTTTTAATTCTTGAAACTCTTATTGGGTAAAATAAAGTGCACGAACATGGTGATGGACAATTTGCACGGTAATACCATGGATCCCACTGTACACTCTCATTTGCATGAGTGTCTCGAATAACACACATTTCAAGATGGCGCGTGATAAACCCACCTAATGCGTTTTGCCTCTTATTTATATTACATTACATTTATGTTCTTATGAATAAAAGTAATACACAAATATTGGAAACACCCTGAGAACAATGTAATTTATTTTCAATTTCATATAAAAAAATCACTGTTGAAAAATCGAGAAAAAATAGATGGGCCTGATAGCCCCCCCCCCCCCCTCGGGTAAGCAAGCTACAGTTAATGCGGTATTGTGCGTTGTTTAACACCATCTTTGATGTTTTGTTACACCATTTGGTGTCAAACCACACCAAGTATGGAGGCCTTCCACAATGAATTCGGTGCCATGGGTTCGTGCATATTTTTTATACATGTAACACCTGAAACGTTTTTAAAATTTGTTAAACCAGTGCCCCAGAGAATATTTTACAAATTAAAACGTTAACACTATTCAAGTATAAAGGAAAAAATTGATGGCATTTTTCTCATCTGGCTTCGTAATTACAATGTTCAAGAAATAAAAAATGCCGCTCTTAATTGTGAGTATTTGCCATGGCTGGCTACAACTGACGATCAGTACACCTCTTGTAGGTGTCACCTGCCACCTGTGTTATCAGGAAGGTAAAAAAACTATAAAACAGCCATGTATATGTATCTCTCATTGGCATTTAACCTTCAAGTTCAGTAGCATTACCATACATAGTCATAGCGTCATCTAGTGCCAAAAGTTACTACGCTACGCAAACACAATTTTGCAGTGAGGTTTGAGGTACAAATCCATAAGATGTTGATGAGGGGGGAGGTTCGGCTAGCTGAATACCATATGATAATAACATAGAGATCGTGGAAAGAAATGGTACAATCAACCGCAAAGAAAACAGTAGGCAAATTGCCCATTGCCGTTTTCATTTTTTTTATTCTACATCCTATGCTGTTTTAAGGAATGGAATTATGTTGATGCGATGTTGCCCTCTGCTTAGTGACGTTTTCATTTGAATTCATAGTCAACACATTGTGGATAACAGATCGAATGAAAATGCAGATAGACAATTCGCATATTACTTCTTCTGTTGGGTGTATATAATACAGGGTGATCCGTTTGAGATGTCAGAAAAGTAAACCGTTATCTACAAGAGGTTAATGTAGATATCTCCGAGCAGCTTGTTGTAATATAAGCAGAAAGGATGTAAGTTTCGAGTGAGTGGAGGTTTACAGAATTCAGCCACATGGCGGCGCTAATGTGTATAGTAACAAAGATGGTGGTCACGTCTCAACAGCGCACACAGTATGTCGCATGGTATGCGAAATTTTCGATTATTACATGCATGCTACTGCCGTCACGCAGACTGTAAAACTACACTCACTCGAAAATTACATCCTTGCTGCTTATATTACAACAAGCTGCTCGGAGATATCTACATTAACCTCTTGTAGATAACGGTTTACTTTTCTGACATCTCAAATGGATCACCCTGTATATTTCAAACGTAGTACGTATCCAACATCTTCAATAAGTTCTGAATATTGTATTTTTCCTAACTATACTACAGACGTCTTGGTTTTCATTTTTGTTCTTTAGCGTCGCTTCTCTGCCATTTTTTGGCTAATCGCAACGATAAGGATGAGTAAGTGATGATGAAATTGATGAAATGACTCTCACAAAGATCCCATTCCCAGACCGGGATTCGAACCTTGACCCGTGGCGCCGGGGTAACCTCTCCGCCACGAAGATCACCTACATTATTCAAAATTATTTGTGCAGTGAATGTCGTTTGAACACAATGACTGCAAGTTCACCTGAATCTGGCACATACTTTTAAAAATAAATTGAATTAATAATTTTAAATTTAGTAAGTATAGCAATTATACGCGAAAATGTTTCATAGAAATTTAATTTTATTCTTATCTCGCGGAGACACATAGTTAGCGCATTATCGCGGATTAAAAACCTCGTTAATACACTTACTTCGTTTTAAAAAATCAATTACGCTTATTTTACAGCATTTAGGACATATTGCATTTAAAGCGATTGCGACAATCTACCATCTCTAATAATTCTACATTTTCAAGGCGAAACAATCATTGTTATAATAAAACTCAATTTACATTAACATTTTATGCTAAATATTTATACAGATCATACTATGTATGTGAATAATTTATGCACTTTTTCAGATATCTAATAATTAACATGTAGAGGGCACGACGATCGACCCTTACCTTCTTGACATAAAAATTTTGCAATCACTTCTTTAGTCTTAAACTAACAATACACAATGAATTAACTTTTTAAGAGTACATCCATTTTCGTTGTCTAAAATAAAGTGTCCACCCCTGTTTTTAGAATACACCTCAAAGTAACATTATAAACCTCACATGAGAAACACTCAAAAAGAAATGCAAAAGTGCATCCCCCAATATGTAAATGAGATACTTAGATTAATTATTTACGCCCCCCTACTTTCAGTGAATTCAACCCACAAATATCCAGTTATGTCGAATTATTGTAAATTACATTAAGAAAAAAATAAGCTTATATTTACTGTCTAAAGTAACTTTGTAAGCCATTTCTAGACTAACTAACGCTACGTTAATGCGCAATACAATATTTGAACACTAATGTCCGTTCATAGCAAGAACGAAGACAGCGTAAACAAAACCACGTGACTGGGAAAACTTAGTTCGTTTCTTGTTGCTAATTCTGGAAAGAAGCTAACCACATATGTTTAGTCGCAAAAGCTCTGTAACGTTTTACTGTGGAAGTTTATGCAAGTGACATGACTATTTTACGCATTATATTCTCAGCGGAATATCTGCGAACAGCTGACATCGGAATTCTCACACGTCGCGTGCATTTTGTTCACACTGAGTTCGTTCTCAGAGTGGATGGAGTATAGTCTCAAATTACAGATAACAAGGCAACCAATGGGTGAAAAAGTCTGAATCTCGACGAGACGTTAAGCCGAGAGAGAGGAAAACTGAAAAATCAATGGAGCCTTTTTTCTATTCTGGCAACCGTTAGCAGACATGGAACGAAACACGTGCGTCGCCCTTTTAAATCAAGTCCCACACCATGCGTCGATACAAAATAGCTCTAATTTCACCCGCATTGAACGTCTAGCAAAGGAAAGGGGGGTATAAAAACCACGCCACGTCGGCGTCCCAACTTTTTATCTCGTTCTCGCGACTTATCGATTAGGCGAGCTGCGATACATCGACAGGAAATCTCCACATCTACTAGAACTTTTCGACCTAACAATCGAATTTCGTCGTTCCCACCTTTCATTCACTAATCCTTATTCCTAATGTAGATCTTATCCTTAGTCCAGGGACCTCCCGAACTGCAATAATTATCGTGGAATTTCTCTACTCTCAAAAACATATAAAATATTATCTAACATTCTTTTAACAAGACTAACCCCATAGGCTAATGAAATTATAGGTGATTATCAATGTGGATTTAAACGTAACAGATCAACTACAGATCAAATTTTTCACATTAGACAGACACTTGAAAAAAAGTGGGAATATAATCAAAATGTCCATCAGCTATTCATTAATTTAAAAAAAGCATATGATTCGATCAAAAGAGATAAATTATATAATATATTAGTCGAGTTTGGAATACCTAAGAAGCTTGTTAGTATGATAAAAGTATGCACCAGTGAAACAGAAAGTAAAATTCGTGTGGGTATTAATGTGTCTGACAAATTTACAATTCATGGTGGGTTGAAACAAGGAGATGCATTATCTCCATTGCTCTTTAATTTTGCCTTAGAATATGCTGTTAGGAAGGTAAAAAACTAACGAAGGACTAAAATTAAATGGTATGTCTCAGTTGCTAGCATATGCAGATGATGTAGACTTATTAGGGGATGATATAAATACAATTAAGAATAATGCTAAAATATTTTTCAAAACTGCTAAAGAGATAGGTTTGGAAGTTAACAAAGAGAAAACTAAATAAAGGGTGTTTTTCTAAGAGTGATAGAACTTTCGATAGGGATAGCTGTCATTTGTTTTGTTTTGATGACATGTTGTTTTGTCATTTCATATCAGTGAGCATTGGCAAATGATCATGGAAGGACTGACGCCGCAACAATGTTTACAAATTGTGTAAATATATTTCCAAAATCAATGTTCTGTTCGCCAAACGTATAGAGCACTTCGGAAATATCGGTGCATTGGCCTTCAAGATCATGTGACCTAACGCCACTGGATTATTTTCTTTGAAATTATTTTCAAAAAGTAAATGTCAGAAAGTTATCTTTCAAATAAAAACACAATTGGCTTCAAACTTAATTTTTATGTGTTTTATTTCAATTCAAAGTTCTATCACTGTAAAAAAAAAAACACCCTATATATGCTTACAAGACGAAACGAAGTGTTAGGTAATAATCAAAATCAAATTATTGATAACAACTCGTTTGAACCAGTTTCTAAATTCAAATACTTAGGAGTAATATAAACAAGTGAAAATTATATTAAAGAGGAATTAAAAAGTAGGCTTAATTCAGGAAATGCATATTACTTTTCTCTTCATAAACTTTTGTATTCTCGTTTAATATCTAAGAAACTAAAAGTTAAAATATACAAAACAGTAATTTTGCCTGTAGTATTATATGGTTGTGAAATTTTTGTATTTGAAAATAAGATCCTTAGGAAAATATTTGGACCTAAAAGGGATGAGGAGACAGGTGAGTGGGGAAGGTTACATAATTTAGAACTACATAATTTGTATTCATGTCCAGATATTATTAGAATAATTAAATCAAGAAGACTTAGGTGGGCAGGCCATGTGGCACGAATGGGAGAGGAAAGAGGAGTTTACAGGATTCTTGTTGGGAAACCTGATGTTAAGAGACCTGTAGGAAGGCCAAGACGAAGATGGAGGGACAACGTTGAGATGGACCTAAGGGAAATCGGTAGGGATGGAAAAGAGTATATAGATCTTGCTCAAGATAGGGACAAATGGAAGGCCTGTGTTGCTGCAGCCATGAACCTTCGGGTTTAAGAAGACTAAAGAGTTAGTTAGTTAGTTAGTCATTTACTAATCCAAATCCGTTAACTACAACATACACCCAGATGGTAGGTAAGGAAAGGCTACCCCTGTGCATTGTAAATTCCATGAAGGCATACAGGGGAGGGGGGGGGGGCTTGGAGCCCCACACATTCACATTTTCCGGCATTATCTGTTACAGATACAGAGATCTCAGTGAATTCCATGACCTAGGAAATCCTAGTTACAGGCTTTAGTAACATCTTGCATGCACATCCAAACAGCCTAGGCATGATTATAATATCATGAAAGTACGAGTACGTAAAAATGTTCACAAACAAAATTGTGTTCACATTTGTCATAAACACAGGAAGAGATGTGGGTCAGTAGGCGCAGAAAAAGTACCAAATTATTGTTGGAATGCATTTTGCTACTTCAGCACGATACAAAAACCACCATACGAACAAAATTTACCCCTCCCAAGTGAATCCACCACTGGTTTAATTTCATCTCAAAAGCACTTTCATCAATTTACAAAATAAGGTAATAGTTTACATTACCTTCATACAAAATAACAACGTGAACAAAGCAGTTTCGAAAGTATTACTGTACATGCACATAGACGCCATTTGCAGAATTGTCAGTTTCATTCACATCTAATGTCAAATATCGCATAATAGGTTTATCTTGTATTAAAAGGAATCGGAGAAAAAAAACATCTAAAAATATACTATTCCTACTACACTTCAGTATATATTTGCTTCAAGCTCTTAAGGTAATGAGCTACTGTTTCGAATAATGTGTACACTTATCCTAATTCTGTCAAAATGCGCGCGAGTATTGGGGAAAAAGTTGTTAAGTTTTAGGCTGTGTATTTGACATGCACATTGCAGCTGAATACGGATCATTAGGTCGATTGTTAAGCTAGATAGTTTATTTAAAATATCATTACTAAATATGTTGCGATTTCCATGTATTTCTAATGGAAAATGAGAACGATCAACTTGAGTATTCGCTAATCAGAGCAATGTTTTGTTAAGACCAAGTTCAGATTGTTTAATTCCGAATTTGTCGTAGCGTACAGGCCGTACAGGCAGTTTTTACATGGTTCGAATTTTAATTATGTCTTAACACACAGTTCACAGTCTTAGTGATTACTTACTGTCTAGTTTCTGGAGAACGATTTTTCCCTTCCATATACTCCTACATGATTCTTCGTTTGCGAGCAGCTATTCGTTTACACTCGTCTTGGATATGGACTGTTGTTGCCATGTACTTCACATGCGTGGGATGCGAGGGGGTATTTTTTTGCTAAATTCTTTCGTTGTTAGGTTAGGCGGGTAGAGTTTATTTATTTATTTATTCAATAGAACACAACAGGATAAATCCCAGTTACAGTGTTCAGACAGTACAAGATTATCATACAATGTGAGTAACTCCTTAATAATTATTATTGATAGTTGACAAATATATATACACGCATGTATATACATAATACATGATAATCATATCAATACAGATTTGGATACTGGTTATACATTGATTATGTCACCTACATATTTTATTGCTATTTTGAATTCTGCGAAGGTCATTCTGAATACATCAATATTTGCATCTGTTGCACATAGTTTGTTGTAGAGGTCACACATACTCCGAATAGGCGATTGTTTCATTACATTGGTTTTGAGGGTTTTGCAGTGAAACAAGCCAGCCTTTGGTCGTGTTTTGACGCTGGGAACTCTGAATTGTATTTGTTCGAGTATTTGTGGCAATTGGATTTTGTTGTTGATGGTTTTGTACAGGAGGCAAAGTAACCATGCGTTTTTTCTGGCATTGAGGGAAATCATGTTAACTTGTTTAACCAAGGATTGATATGGTTCAATGCAAGGATATATGCCAGTTTCCTTAAAAACTACGTATCTTATGAATTTTGATTGTATTAATAATACCACCTATAGACTATATGCTCTTCGATACCTGATCACGTAATAGGCTATCTGGACTCGAGCATGAAACCCCTTCGAGCCTCGGAAGAAAATCGCACAAACTCGTGTCCGAGTCGACTGCGAACCAAGAACGTCTGCTCGCGTAAGCTACAGTGAATCTAGTATTCAACTCACCACAGGCCTCCCATGGAAACATGTACAGTGGTGGAAAAAAGTTCTTCCCCATAAGACTTTAATGGCAGTAAATAATGCCGGAAGGGTAGGCAACACACATTGCACCATTAGGTGATCGGGTGATTTTGTCTGTCTCAAGAGCAACTCGTCTTTTATGCAAAAGCCAACAGGCACAGGAAATGTAGGAAAATCACGTGACTTGTCAGGTGGAATGTTGTTCGTCAGAAAATCGCCTTTTCTCAAGCCAGGTCGCAGAACCGACAAGAGCTACCCGTTATATCTCCGAAAAATGATTCCCCTAAAAACGTTGAACGAAACGCTAAAACAATTCTTGCCTTAATTACTGTATGTGCCGCAGTAGCACAGTCGTTAGGGCGTTTTATTACCATGCGAGAGATCTGGGTTCGATCCTCGACGGGGGATAATCGGGATTTTGTCCACCTGTTCAAGCTGCTTCGGTGCCCACCCAGCGTCGTATAAAGTCGGTCCCTGGAGGAAACTCTGGGGAGGGGGGGGGGGGTATGGCGGCCAGGGGCGTGGTGCTGATCACATCATTCCCACCTTCCGCCTGATGAAGAAAGCGTGGGGCCCTAACTCCACACCCCCTATACGCCTTCATGGCTTGGTGCAAAGCACAAGGTAGGACTTTGCATTTTAATTTACTATACATCCCAATTTTGTCGTAACAAAACTTCCCAATCTCTACGTGGACTTTCTACCAAGTTCCGTAGGGATGTGAATAGGCTCCAATATTTCTTGAGACAATTCATACATGTTATATTTCCTTATAAGAACAACAGCCGATATATATTTTGTGTCTTTTTTTTGGCGGGGAGGTATAATCCAAACATGTGAGGTGATCCTTTTACCACTACTCACTCCATTCTCAGAAATACATGCAAATATCTACATAGTAGCAAAGTAATGTGTGGAAAGAGAAAAATTAACGATTTGTAACGGCACTCTGGAAATCTTTTACAAGTAGTTTATTTTTTTCAATTTGAACTGACATTCATAACATTCATTAACGATTCCAATATTGACAAAATAATAGCTTAGGCGTTCTGCTACTTTCAATTCTTCATTATCGTAGTCACCGTAACTCTCTCTCTCTCTCTCTCTCTCTCATCCTTCCCGATGGCGCTGTAGTCGAGGAGTCGCATTGTAATCAAGGAGTCCCCTGTTCGATACCCGGTGGAGACACAGTGGTTAGGATCCCACTTTAAACTGTAGATGCAGTCTCGATTAGCCTTAGTGTGCATAAAGTGGACTTAAAATACAAAATCAAAATCAAAATCACCGTAACTCTCTACAAAGCCAGAGGATCCATTTTTGAAACGTGTTGAGGCTTAGATGTAGCATTGCATTCATATCATTACCCATCATCTTCGTCGTCGCGATTATCGCAAGAGGTAAAAATGCGTCACAAAATAACCCAAACAGAAGCTTGGAATCAATCTGAATATTGGTTACGTTGGATACGTGGTAGAATTGTTTTAAATATCACTTCCTGTGATGTAATAGGGTTTTTGATTAAGGACCATTTATTTGTATGATGCATATCGTTGATGCGAACAATAAGTAGTTTCACGTTCACCACACTCTTCGGTTGTTTCGAAATCGTAAGGAAGAAGGATCTCTAAATTTCCGCTTTCACATGTCAATGAAACTTTAAGTTCAGTGTAGGTCACAAAAGAGATTTACATATTGTTATGATATCTTTTAAACACCACGAAATCTAATTCCAATAGAATACGATACTACTCCTTACGTTCCTGTAAATGTTCACCATTAGTCTGGCGAAAGAAAGTAACTAAGATTTCCGTGTTTCCTTGAGGAAAGATAAAGCGCCTGTTTGTAGTAAGCAAGCACCAACTGCTTCGATCAGTGACCTTCACTGCCAGAGTGACTCACAGCAGGCCTGCGCTCGTTCCAGTGTGCGTATAAAACAGGTATTTTATTTCGTTCGTTCCAATCCACAGTTATATCAAGCTAACATTCTAATATTTTCGTAAAATATGTAGTAAACAAGTTGTATATATTATGGTTTTCTAGAGTGTTGTTGCCTGCTATTTACACGCGGGAGATGGGGGTGTTGTAAATATTTCCGAACCCAAAGGTCGAGCACGAAGGAAAAGTTGTGTAAGCATTGGAGGTAATAACAAGGTAATAGAAGTTGAAGGAAATGCTGGAATAAATTATATCAGAAATTGAGTAAAAACAGTTCTCATCACACATAGGGCTATCAGATCACTCGTCAGCGGAAAGTAGGACAAATTGTCTCAAAATGTTGAACACGATCGTATTTGCAGTAACTATAATAGGTTACTAGGACATCTTAGCATATAACGAGAATATGACACATCTTCAGCTGAAAAATTAATGTTGAAGTGAACGGTTGAGTTCAAAATTCCTCAACTGCTAATTAATAGCACGGCTGTATGTGATTTCAACTTGTGTATGTTAGACAGAACGTTGTTCGTCGATGTGGGGCCAGGAAGAGAAAACAATCCATGAATTCGGGAAAGAAAAAATTCACAATTTCGTAAAAAAAAGTCTTGAAGTTCTTGTTTATTAATATGTAAAAAAAAACTACTATACACTGGGAAAAAACAGAATTGTGTGCCTTATTTCTCCAATAACGAGAAAAATTACTTGTTACTTCGAACAAATTACCGACACTTATATCGATAAAACTTCACGAAGTAATCATTTTTATACATATATCCGGACTTTTTCGGAACTAGAAAATCGTGAAGTAATTTCTTGAGCTGGGATTGTAATTGTTTTTCCGAACATCCAGTAGCAACCATGCACACTCTTTGATTTAAGCATACTTCTCCAAGGAACCACGTTATCTTAGACTTCCCTCAGTTTTTCTGTTTCTCCATCTAATTTGAAGTTACGTGATGCTCAAAATACGTATAAGACATTTGAGATTTCTTTCAAATTCCTTCCGGAGGCCAGACACAACTATAAAATGTAGGACACGTCCGGAAATAAGATTGATTCTTATAAGTCTTTTTATTTTCTTATTTAGCGTCGTTTTTCTTTCACCTCTTGCTAATCGCGACGACGAGGATGAGTGATATGATGAAATTGATGAAGGGGCACTCACAAAGAACACCCATACGCACGACGGGATTCGAACCCAGGACATCAGACATCGTAGCGCACTGTGCTAACCACTCCGTCACGGACGGAATTCTTATAGCCCTAATCGTTCGTCAAGCATATTTCGTATCTTTAACTACACACGAAACATAATGAACAATCTAAATAAACAGGTGCCAGTTCACACTCTAACCGTAAAAAAACATATGCATGTGAAAATGCAAAATAATATTTATTTTTAGGTAGTTGTGACTTATTATTGTATATTAAAGAAATATATTAGTGATAAAATGACGGAAGTAGAGGAACATCTCCAATGAAACACTCATGCCTTATGGATATTTTTATTTCTTGCCGAACAAGGTTCCGAGTTCGAGTTCCGACCAAAATGGATTCATTGTGTATGTTCATTCATGTATTTAATGTAATCATAAATCGTCGTCATGAATAATTTAACTTCAGAGGAAGAAAACTGAGGTAATTACTAATAAAAACAATAACAAAACAAATTTGATCTTAAAGCCCTGGCTTTGCGCTACATATTCCATCACGGGGATCATAGGCGTGCGCCTATGGGGCCAGGGGGAGGGCAAATGCACCCCTAATCATGGACATCTGCGGATTTTTTCCACGAAGAGACAAGCAAGGTATTTTTCCATGGGGCATATTACCCCGATAATAGTGTTGCATTATCGCATTCCTGCATCCTCATTATAATAATTAATGTAAATTATTATGACTAAAATCAAATTATACACGTGAAAACGTTCTTTTTGGTTGACATTTGTTTTCTAAGGGGAAGATGTGGCAATCCTTGCCTCCCTTTCAGACATCTATGCCCCTATATTATTATATTTTCACCTAGAAATTTAGGATAGATGAATCCTATCGCCGTTATTAAACTATATTATACTCTTAAAGAAAATTAAGTATTTTCAAGCCGATGAAAGTTCAAGGCTAGGCAACTACGGGGGAAGGGGGTGTAGTGGCGAAACCACAGCCCCCCACAACCTTGAACGGAAATCAATTTTAGGGGGCAAACATGGAAGTAAAGGAAAGCAAGAGTAGCAGAATCTAAGAGTAGCAGGACAAAAGGATACTCAAGATGGATTTTGTTTTCACGTCTTTCTTGCTGACTGCCAAGAGCACCTGCGGGGGGGGGGGGGGGGGACAGAGCTGCAATTGCCCCCTTGATTTCAAATTTTATACAAATATAAATACCTTTTGTAAAATGTTTTTGCTCGCTTCGCTCGCAATGTCTGCTTTTCTTGCAGTCTAGTCAAGTTCAGAGCCGTAGCTAGGGGTCGGCGGGAGTTAACCCTGGACGCCAAACGCTCTAAATGAAAAAAATTGTAAAAGAGAATAATATGGCGCTCCATGAATTTTTTTCCCATATTAAATAGACATTGTTTTCATTTTGCAAAAATTTGGATCTGAAAATGTATTGGTCGCTTTGCTCGCAATTTGTTTTCTGTAATGCATTTTATATTACCGAGGAGAGAAGTACTGCTGCTAAAAGGTTTTCTTTTAAGTGCATGAGCAATTGTTTGGAGGAAAAGGAACGCGCAGATTTGAGAGACAATTTATATGATTTTTACTGTTGGTATGTATGTATGTATGTGTGTATATATATATATATATATATATATATATATATATATATATATATATATATATATATATATATATATATGGGGGGCGGGGGGAGGGGTGTATATATAAACACACCCATCAATGCAATAAAATTTAAACAAGTGAGATGAAATTACGTTATTCTTTTCCGGCCTGAAATATAATCAAGGCTATCCCCCTCTAATTAGAGGGTCTGCGCACGCCTATGACGGGGACTGACACTTTACGTAGGTGTAGACACGCTTCGTACAATTTGATGATATCGCGATTACGTAATGGATGTGCAGCCACTTAACTCAAGCCCCCAAAATTCACATTTTATTACTAAATTGTAAATTAGCATAATATCACATAGTTTACCTATTCATAATATGCGCCGCTTTGGTACACTTTGTGGATTGTGCATTAATCAACATCAGGTTAATCGCGGCAGGCAAAGTGGAGGGAAAATGACAATGAAGCACAACGAGGGGGCCCTTGGTTCCCGATTAATAAAACTTTGTCTACATGCAACTGAGTCGCTGCATGAAATCGCTGAAAATGTCATTTATTAATTTCTTAATTTTGCTTATTTTATATTGCTTTTCTAGCACTTGGCGTCAACAAAGGCGATGAGGATGATTAATGAAGTTATGAAATGGATGATAGGACATGATGATCCATGTCTTACACAAAATTCTAAGTTGGGACTAATGAATACCGATTCGTCTTATCATTTGTCAAGTAGTTGTTTTTAACTCCAATCTTTTTCAAGGACTTCTGGGTTGACAGCATGTGTGTTGCGCGATGATGATTCGACGAAAACTACCATTTCAGTGAACTTTCTTGACAATGACTCTAATATCAGTAAAGAGAACATTTTCTTACGAATAGCTGTTGTTAAGAAACCAATTCCTGAAACTTTTTCTGGTGGTCTCACGGCACCCAGCTGTTGTTTGTTATGGCTGGGCCTGGGGGTATGACTCACGCTGCTGTCAATACTCAATCATTCCCGAGAATCCAGGTCCGCCAGGCAAACCCAAGCGACAATTTTGTTATTTGGGTTGCATAGACAACAGGCTTTAAGATGTTACGATATCGTAGATGTCGTGGCCCAAGAACTATTTTCCATGACTGTACAACAAGCAGAAAACGAACGAAGGTGGAAGTACATGTGCACAGAAGTTTAGTGCATACTATTGAGTTACAAACTACACAGAAAAGAAACACCTTCAGTAGTTGACAGAAGGAGTGCAGAAAAATGAAAGACAAGATGCGTAATTGGAGGTCAAAAAAGTATTCAACTGTAATACTTTCGGCATACAATGGACCCCCTTTCCTCTTGATGATTTCCTGCAACCGTTGTGGAACTAATTTCAGCAAGGTATCTGTTGTTTGTCGGGTAATCTGCCCCCATTCGTCCAACAAAACGCGCTTGAGGTAGTTTTTGTTGAAAATGTGGTGTTCTTGGATTCTTTCTTGGAAAATATGCCATACATTCTCGATAGGATTAATGTCTTGCGATTGGGGATCTGTTTGCATCCAGCATGGGGAGTTGTACAATAACCAGAGCTTGATGTTGAGGGCTGAAAGTTTCGGGTCATTGTCCAGGGTGAACATGTAAACACCAGTAAGCCCGATAATCTTCATTGAGTTGTATAGGTGCGCCTTCAAAATGTTGATGTAACGTGTGTGCTCCACTGTACCATCAATGAATTACAAATTACCAACATGATTGGCACTCTTACAGTCCCACACCATTACCCATCCCCTACCGTATTTTGTTGTAGCTGTGAGATGTTTCTCATCTAGTTCACAGATATTATATAGCCAAGCAATCATGAGCCCATCAGACGCCCATTGGCCCATTTGTAATTCTTTCTTGTAAAGTTATGTAATTGTAATTAATGACTCTACCTTGCACATACTATTGTATGAATATCGTTCGAAGAACTGGCCAGCAATAATTCAAGCCCAAACGCACAATCGGAAAAACTTGAAAACAGTTCAGGAGTGAATTTTTTGTTTGTTTACTTGTCAGATTTAAGTGAAGTTTAAAGGCAAAAATAAATATAAAAGATGTTAATGTGCATCATTCATCCACGCTTTTTAAATTGTTCGTATTAATTGTAACAATAACAGCATCAGTATAAGTAAGATTTTCACGAACCATCTGCAAAATTTTGCCCACGGGCCACCACTCTTGACGTAACACGTATGTTACAGCATTGTAGCATGAGTTGCCGATGCACCACGAGGCTCTCAAGGTAAAGAGGCGTGTGAGTTAAATACGCTTCGCGAGGCCCCGGGCGTAAAACTAGCGTGAGTTACATACAACTCGCAAAGCAGCAAATGTGTTGAAATATGGATGGTATACAGACGAGACTGCCGTGAGGAATCTGCAAAATCCGGATATTAAAACAAATTGTGATTTTTTTTTATTATTTTTTTTTTCCACATTGACATATATAAATAATACCAGATTCCCGGTGTGGGCGTTTCATTTCGTGTGTCCATTGGTCCTACTCGTCGTGTCCATATTTTTTTTTTTTTTACGAAACTAAACTCTCGGACAGTTAAATCTGTGGTAATAAATTTACTATTCCACAAACACCGGTAACTTCTTCTTTTCGTCACATTTAACATTCGTACAGGGCCTCCCTGATGGCGCAGTGGTAGCGTCATCGCCTTGTAATCAAGGGGTCCCGGGTTCGATACCCGCTGGAGGCACAAGTGGTTCGGATCCCACTTTAAGCTGTAGGTCCAGTCCCGATTAGCCTTACTGTGCATAAAGTGGACTTAAAACAGCAAATCAACAACAACATAACATTCGTACTTACCTATCTGCTTCGCGGAACCTTCTTTAAGGTGTATTCACGTTTTTTTTATGAAAGTAATGTCAATTTTTCACATTACGAGTACTTCTTTATGTGCGTTGTCAAGCATGCGTATGACAGTATGGCGCGTACACCTTCGTAGATAATCGCGCGTCGTGCTTGTGTTTTGTAATTTTCATTCGCTATCCAGTGTTTCCAACCTTCGTAACCCCAAAAAACACTCGTGAAGAAAGCTCATGTAATTTAATTTTTTTCACATTTTTTTTACTTCTTCGCACTGTTTTACGAACAAAATTTTAACTACGAGGGTCACTATTTATATTTTGAGCCTAACAATGAAAAAACAGGAATTTGGCATTGAAAACTGCTTTATTGATTTTCGAAGTATTCTCCTTTATGGTCAATGCACTTTTGCATTTGTTCGAACCATTTGTCAAAGCAGTTTTTCCAATCTTCTTGAGACACCTCCATAATATGGTTTTTGAACGCATCAACGGCGTCTTCCGCCGACGAAAATCGTTGTCCACGCAATTTATTCTTGACATTCGCGAACAAGAAGAAGTCATTGGGTGCCAAATCAGGATTGTACGGCGGAGGATTGTACGGCGGATGACCCATCAATTCGATTTTTTGACTGTTCATAAAGTCGATTGTTAGACGAGATGTGTGACAGCTGGCATTGTCTTGATGACGTTTGTTTGTTTTCCGTATTTGACCGAAGACCTCTGGCACACTTGCCACATGACCAGTTTTCCCGAAAAAACAGACGACCATTTGTTTCGATGTGCTTTGAGCGCGAACAACTTTTGTTGGATTGCGTTCATCTTGAAACACCCATACAGTCGACTGCTGTTTACGTTCCGGCTCATATGCATATAACCATGATTCGTCACCTGTTACAATCTTATATACGTCTTTTGAAGCACCACGATTGTATTTATTGAGCATTTGTTTGCACCAATTGACGCGAGCGTCTTTTTGAGTTTTTGTCAAATTGTGTGGGATCCAACGAGAACATACCTTTCTCACAGCTAAATGATCATGTAATATTTTATATATGCTGGTGGAACTAATGCCTATGGTTGCCTCAATCTCACAGTATGTCACATGACAATCTTGCAGTATTAGGTTTTGCACAGCATCAATGTTTTCTTGAACAACAACTGATTTTGGACGACCTTCGCGAATCTCGTCGGTGAGCGAATGGCGGCCACGATTAAATTCGTTATACCAGCGTTTCACAGTGGCAAAGGATGGGGCTTCATCGCCAAATGTGGAAGTAAGTTGATCGATGCACTCGTCTTGATAATCCACGTCGAAAATCGTAAAAAACCATCGCACGAAAATGTTCACGAGTTAATTCCATTTTATTGTTGTCGCGCAATCTCCAAGGCAACATAAACAACACAAATCAAGCTATTGACAAAACATTTGAAGTACGTTATGGTCAATAATGCCAGACGATTCCCTGCAAACGTCAAATCGCGCCTAACTTCAATCAGTTCTGCCAAGGCTCAAAATATAAATAGTGGTCCTCGTATGCTTGCCCAACCTAACCTAACCTTGCCAGAAATGGTTCGTGGGGCTATCCGTGAATGGTTTTTGGGGCTATCCGTCAATAATTTGTGGGGCTCCCGGTATGAACGCATCCACGACACGTCATGTTTATATTTTTGGTTGGAAACACAGAAGGTTGGAAACACTGCATCCCAATGAACATCAACAAAACACAAGCACGACGCGTGATCATCTACGAAGGTATACGCGCCAAAGGCTATTGTCCGTCGGAGAATTAATTTTCAACAAAAAACATGAATTTCCGCTATGATACATTCCCACATGACAGAAAATACCTCCAGATGTTAGGAACTTATTACCGTAAGTAGTTTATTGTGTAAAAATGAAGAAATCTGTTTGTGGAATAGTAAATTAGTACCAAGTCGGTCTAGTCTTGTTACCATCCGTATAAAAATCGTGGTTAGGACATACGCAACAAAGTTAGAACGTTTGAATAAATGCAACGATCATCACTGCACACTCGCGATTAGGCTAAGTGGCCGGGAATCGACTCAAAATAAGAAAAACAAACATCATTGTACAGAATTCTAAGCACTGTAACATAAAAAAACACACGAAGTAACATATTTTACTTACCAATCTTCATAATTTAATGTCGAGTATGTATTGAAGCTTCCGCAACCCAAACGTACGTACATCAGGTTTTATTCTCAGGATTATAAAAAAAAATCGTAGTCCAAACACAAGGTCGAAGAACGTTCGCTATTATCATTTCCAGCTTGTCAAAAACACTCCACTCCGTCAGACAAGGGTTTGTAGGAGCCACCGGTCGGTCATACTCGAAAAAGTTTTGACAAACGTTAACCATGTTAACACAAACACACGAACAACATAAACGTCACAATGTTTTAAGGAACACAATTAGGAGTACAGCACACGAAATTAATATAACTTGCACTTCGATTTATAGCACGGTCCCAAAACGCCTACCTGCACAAGTGAACAGAAGGAACACGACCACCAGGTCAGTGTTGGCAAATCCTATCTCAGCATTTGCTCGCTGTTGAATTTGCTTCACTCACCATAAAGGTATGCAGTTGGTAACTTGTCGACCTTGTTGGATCTTTATAGTTACTTGTCAAGACTAACTTAATAATTATATAAATAATACACATTAACATTTAATTCGGGTAAATATTTTACATCACACTACGAATAGTGCAGGCTGCAACATACAGCATGCAGGTGCTTCAATAAAGCACCACGTCAGTCCCTCAGTAAAGTAGTTGTTTTTATAATACACTACGGAATTGCGCATTATGTAACTCAACAATTTCTGGTTGGTTGATTTCTTCTGCATTCATGAACACATTCGTTCCTATTCTTTGATCTAATATCTTGCGTACATTACAAATTAATAGCCTTGATGGAACGAACTTTGCGTTTCTACCACTTCGGGTTAATTGCGAAGATGAGGTTGAATGATGAAATAGGTGAAGGAACAATCACAGGCATATATGGACAGCACACAACACAAGTCTAATAGAGGATTATTCTGGCCTTGGGTAGCCTGCGAAATGCAGTCTCTAATGAGGTTGAGCCTGTCTTGAAAATGGATCAAATCCTTACACAGTTCTTTTACTTTATTTTAATCATTTCGCAACAATATTTATTGATTGATTTTTGGGAAAGTTTTCACTATTATGCCTCAAATTTCCTAATTTGGATTCAAAAATTACAATTTAGTGGTCGCCTGGATAAGAAATCAAATTGTAAAATAGATCGAGCGACATCTTGTTTGATTCATTTCAAACTTTTTCTATCTACACCTTCACAGTGGGTAGGTAGTGCTTGTACGGGAGCCGGACATTTTGGTGCCAGGTCATTTTGGTGCTAGGACATTTTGGTGCCTTTCTCTTTATATCCTTCCACCGCTTACCTCTTGTCATTTACTTTCACTTTTCAGTGACTATAAATACTGAATGATAGTTACTTCCTCATCACTTCAAAAATGTGTTCGGTAGTAAAGAGTTTATGAACAAAGAAATAATGAAAATAATATTTAACGCTTTAGTCCGAAGCAAAGTAGAATATGCAGCAGAAAAATGGGCTCCTCAGGACAAAAAGTACACGCATAAAATAGAAATGCTACAGTCTAAATTCGTAAGGTACGCCACTTATAAAGAAACAGGCATATCCCCGATACGAATCATACACTTCCCTCTGTAAACACCACAACCTGCCTTCTCTCAGCAAAAGAAGGAAGATGCAATTGCTCTGTTTCTTATACAAAATCGTGAGCAATAACATTCAAGTGCAACATCTTCTAGAACAAATACACATACGTGTTCCTATCTCCAAGACACGATCCAAAGGGGGCCTCTTTTACTGTAGTAACAGAAGATCGAACATTATAAATAAATCACCTATCAGGAGAATGTGTGAACTGTACAACAGATGTTCCGAAAGGGAACCAAAATTAGCTATATTTCACATGCCTATTGGGACATTCAAAAAAGTTATTCAAGGAATGGAAGAATAAATGTCAACAATGTAAACATAAACGCAATTTTTGTAAATATATATTTCTTTCGTAGTTTATACTCAATTACATATATGTACGTACTTTCTAGAGTGTCAATTATTTACAAGTCCTTTATTACGCACATAATTAATGTATTTCTTCAAGGTAAATAACTTCTATCCTTGATTTATACTGTGTTTATTTTATTTCCATATTTTATGTAATTTATAATATATTATATTAGTAATCTCCTTATATATGTATATATATTTGTACATGGTGGTAAAGATCTGAAATACTGAGTGTAAAGATAAATACGTTGTGCATTGTAATTAATAATTGAAATGTATTCATGTAGGCTATTTTTGTAGATAATAGTTAGATATTTTATTCCACTCTCTTCAATTAACACGTATTATTATAACTCGGTTTGTTAACTGTTGTATACACATATAATTTAGCGTTGACATGTTTTATGTTTATTTACATTTCTGCACAATAACATTTCTTATCAAACTGTAAATTTACAAACTCAAAGCAAGAAATGTAGAACACTGTAATTGGGCATTGGCCTGTTGTGTTTAATAATAAATAAATAAAATAAAATAAATAGTTCTCATGGTGGAGAAAAACTAATCCATGATGGATTTTCGTATTTAAGAGAAATGGCCAGAAATGATAAAGTGTCTGAAAAAACGGTGAAAATTGTAAATGAACACACACATGCACCACATGTTTGTGGACTAAACGCCGAATTACTATACACTGAAATGAAGACCAGTGCCAGGGAAACTCGAGAAAGCAGTCAACAACTTCTGGAGTCTGCTGAACCTGAAGTGGCATCTCATCTGCCACCTATTGACACGATGAAAAGAAAACTATGCAGAAAGAAGCAGCAATCTATTACGGCGCATCCACTGCCTACCAGCCTTTCTGAATTGGAGCTTTTCAAGAACTTTGCAGCGAAGTATCAGATGATCTTCAACCAGAGATGGAGAAGGAAAAACAAACAATGCTGTGGAGGACTGGCATCATCCACACGCATGTTTCCGCCGACCTACTCGCTATGGACAGATACCTACGAGGTGTTCCTCGTAACTTTTCCATGTAAAATTCCACAATAAATTCAAAAGAACATTATTTTATTTCTGTGCGTAAAGTTATATGTTGCACCAAAATGTCCTAGACCCCGCTTGTGCGTAGCTTGTCAAAAGCTTGTTTTAAGTACACTTTATGCTCAGATAGACTAATTGGGACTGGACCTACAGTTCAAAGCGGCTAACGAGGCCAAGGCGTTTTGAACCGTCTGAGTTGCTTAATATTATAGACACGAAAAGCATTCTCAAACATTTTACGCAAAGATATAAGACACTGACCACAGCATGATAGCTATACGGCTCACTGTCAGGATCTGACTGCTTGAAGCAGATTACTGCTAGTACAAAAAGTACGATTAAGTGAACAACTCCAACTGGTGCTCGTCTAAGCGATGTAATCCTGAGATCAGTAATTGATCACATGAATTCTAATAGTAACATAACTATATCAATTATCGAGAACATTAGGTGGTCTCTTGTTATGTTTCCAGCCCTAGAGATTGTAGCAAAATTACATCATTTGCTCCGTTAATGCACTCAATAATTGAAATTAGTTCTGTGTGCCACTGGATGCGTAATTCGGAAGCCCGATAGTGTATTGGCTAGAGCTGTCGCTTTATAATCAAAGGGTCCTATGTGCTATTCCCAGTGACTCGAATACCACATTAAGTGTGGGTTCTGTCCCGATTAGCCTACGTAAAGAATGAAGTGAACCCAAAAAAGTTTGGACTTTGTTTTATGGAAACAAAACTACAGAACTATAACTCAAAAATTATAAAAAAAAACCTGCTAGAATATGTAAAGATAAACTTCCATGTAGGTAACACCTGCATATTTATCATATAAAAATAAAGAATAATATATTTGCACAATACATTTTATTATTACTTAGGAACTAATGTCTAACGTAAAATGTGAAGGATACTGATACACAATAACATAATTCCTAAACGTGACAAATGTCACCATTCCATTCTAGGTAAAGCAAATTGTGTCACCACACCACGCGATCAAACGTGGTCACCTTTCTGACTCATCCTGTATACATGAAAGAGTTCATAATACAGTCATCTTTATTTACTTCATATTTATTGTTATTATTATATATACTAGAAATGGGTGTTAAGTGCGAGAGATCTGGTACGTTTTACAAGAAAAAATTAATGGAATTAAGGAAGGAATTAATGTTAATTAATTATTTAACATTGCATTGTTCATGCAAACCCATACTGATCCTTGATTTTACATGAACATTTACAAATGGAATAAGAACAGTTGAATGAAACTTTACCTACAGCTATATTTGTGTAATTAATGAGTTGCGGCGCTAACAAAAAATCACACAGTTCTAACAAAGAAGGCAAAATATGTGTACATTAAGGTTACACGCCATCTTGCAGCGTAAGATGAACCACACTGTTGAAGATGTTACCAATGGTTGCCTTCTTTTACCTCTTTGATACGTTGATCATCGCTGTATTTAAAATTATGAATTCTCAGAGATTCAGACAGAAAACTGACATTACTTCTCGCGTTCTCTGTATCATTATATCTGCTTTGGCGACTGTTCCTACAACCATAGGCGTAACTTGGCGTTTGTTTATTAAAGTTTACAAGTTAAGAGGACCGGAGGAGCAAAGTACTTAAGCACAAGGTTTGATTTAAACCCCTCAAAATTAGACCCCAAGTCTGATTCTGGCCCCCTCAAAATTAGGCCCAGTTTGATTCTGGCCCCTCAAAATTAGGCCCAGTTTGATTCTGACCCCTCAAAATTAGGTCCAGTTTCATTCTGGCCCCCTCAAAATTAGGCCATGTTTCATTCTGGCCCCCTCAAAATTAGGACCAGTTTGATTCTGGCCCCCTCAAAATTAGCCCCAGTTTGATTCTGGCCCCTCAAAATTAGGCCCAGTTTGATTCTGGCCCCTCAAAATTAGGCCCAGTTTGATTCTGGCCCCTCAAAATTAGGCCAAGTTTCAGTCTCGCTCCCTCAAAATTAGGACCAGTTTGATTCTGGCCCCCTCAAAATTAGAACCAGTTTGATTCTGGTCCCCTCAAAATTAGAACCAGTTTGATTCTGGTCCCCTCAAAATTAGGACCAGTTTGATGCTACCCCTCAAAATTAGAACCAGTTTGATTCTGGCCCCTCCAACTTCGGCCCAGTTTGATTCTATCCCCTCAATATTAGGACCAGTTTGATTCTGGCCCCTCAAAATTAGGAGCAGTTTTATTCTTCCCCCCTCAAAATTAAGGACCAGTTTGATACTGGCCTCTCAAAATTAGGACCAGTTTGATTCTGGTCCCCTCAAAATTAGAACCAGTTTGATTCTGGTCCCCTCAAAATTAGGACCAGTTTGATTCTGGCCCCTCAAAATTAGGCCCAGTTTGATTCTGGCCCCTCAAAATTAGGCCCAGTTTGATTCTGGCCCCTCAAAATTAGGCCAAGTTTCAGTCTCGCTCCCTCAAAATTAGGCCCAGTTTGATTCTGGCCCCTCAAAATTAGGCCCAGTTTGATTCTGACCCCTCAAAATTAGGTCCAGTTTCATTCTGGCCCCCTCAAAATTAGGCCATGTTTCATTCTGGCCCCCTCAAAATTAGGACCAGTTTGATTCTGGCCCCCTCAAAATTAGGCCCAGTTTGATTCTGGCCCCTCAAAATTAGGCCCAGTTTGATTCTGGCCCCTCAAAATTAGGCCCAGTTTGATTCTGGCCCCTCAAAATTAGGCCAAGTTTCAGTCTCGCTCCCTCAAAATTAGGACCAGTTTGATTCTGGCCCCCTCAAAATTAGAACCAGTTTGATTCTGGTCCCCTCAAAATTAGAACCAGTTTGATTCTGGTCCCCTCAAAATTAGGACCAGTTTGATGCTACCCCTCAAAATTAGAACCAGTTTGATTCTGGCCCCTCCAACTTCGGCCCAGTTTGATTCTATCCCCTCAATATTAGGACCAGTTTGATTCTGGCCCCTCAAAATTAGGAGCAGTTTTATTCTTCCCCCCTCAAAATTAAGGACCAGTTTGATACTGGCCTCTCAAAATTAGGACCAGTTTGATTCTGGTCCCCTCAAAATTAGAACCAGTTTGATTCTGGTCCCCTCAAAATTAGGACCAGTTTGATTCTGGCCCCCTCAAAATTAGGCCCAGTTTGATTCTGGCCCCTCAAAATTAGGTCCAGTTTCATTCTGGCCCCCTCAAAATTAGGCCATGTTTCATTCTGGACCCTTCAAAATTAGGACCAGTTTGATTCTGGCCCCCTCAAAATTAGGCCCAGTTTGATTCTGGCCCCTCAAAATTAGGCCCAGTTTGATTCTGGCCCCTCAAAATTAGGCCGTTTGATTCTGGCCCCTCAAAATTAGGCCAAGTTTCATTCTGGCCCCCTAAAAATTAGGCCACGTTTCATTCTCGCTCCCTCAAAATTAGGACCAGTTTGATTCTGGCCCCCTCAAAATTAGAACCAGTTTGATTCTGGTCCCCTCAAAATTAGAACCAGTTTGATTCTGGTCCCCTCAAAATTAGGAACAGTTTGATGCTACCCCTCAAAATTAGAACCAGTTTGATTCTGGCCCCTCCAACTTCGGCCCAGTTTGATTCTACCCCCTCAATATTAGGACCAGTTTGACTCTGGCCCCTCAAAATTAGGAGCAGTTTGATTCTTCCCCCCTCAAAATTAAGGACCAGTTTGATACTGGCCTCTCAAAATTAGGACCAGTTTGATTCTGGCCCCTCAAAATTAGGACCAGTTTGATTCTGGCCCCTCAAAATTAGGCCGTTTGTATTCTACCCCCTCTAAATTAGGCCTAGTTTGATTCTGGCCCCTCAAAATTAGGACCAGTTTGATTCTGGCCCCTCAAAATTATTCCCAGTTTGATTCTACCCCCTCAAAATTAGGACCAGTTTGATTCTACCCCCTCAAAATTAGGACCAGTTTCATTCTACCCCCTCTAAATTAGGCCCAGTTTGATTGTACCCCCTCAAAATTAGAACCAGTTTGATTCGGTCCCCTCAAAATTAGCACCAGTTTCATTCTACCCCTCTAAATTAGGACCAGTTTGATTGTATCCCCTCAAAATTAGGACCAGTTTGATTCTACCCCCTCAAAATTAGGACCAGTTTCATTCTACCCCCTCAAAATTAGGACCAGTTTGATTGTACCTCCTCAAAATTAGGACCAGTTTGATTCGGTCCCCTCAAAATTAGCACCAGTTTTATTCTACCCCCTCTAAATTAGGCCCAGTTTGATTGTATCCCCTCAAAATTAGGACCAGTTTCATTCTACCCCCTCTAAATTAGGACCAGTTTCATTCTACCCCCTCTAAATTAGGCCCAGTTTGATTGTACCCCCACAAAATTAGAACCGGTTTGATTCTGTCCCCTCAAAATTAGGTCCCAATTTATGCCCATGCCTACAACTACCCCAGGCTTGCCACTGTGAAAAATCGAATCTTCTCCACTATGAGGTGCAAAAAAGGTTTAATTCAAAAGGACTGGTTTCTGCCTCTGCCCCCCTCTCTTTCTCTCTCTGTGTGTGTGGGCGTTGTGTGTGTAGGTGAAGGTGTGGGTAGGTAGGTGAAAATAGAATAACACTGTTTCTTGGTAAAGTTTGCGACAAACTCTGCAATACTGTTCATAAAAAACTGCGAACTCCTGAAACAAAATTAAAATTATCAATATACACGCATCCATTTCGCCAACTGCTACCAACTTATTAAATATCTTATTCTTAAAAAGATTGCTGGATTAAAGGAACTGCTCAAATGGTATTTTCAGTTTTAAATTACAAGTGAAACAATGAAACAAAGGCTGCATGAACTTGTACAATGAAATTCTTCCTTATGAAGATTGAATTTAGAATAATGACATTATTTTTAAAATTCTATAAAGAAAAATAGAAAATGTAATTAGCCTATATTTTCTACACGATGTGGTCCTACTGCAGTCCTAATACACATTATAAAAATATACACCAACTTCATTGAATGAAAAATTTTGTATGCCAATTTTTGAGATTCCCTATAAAAAATAAATATGGCTGCTCCTACAGGTAAATAGGATTGCCATTTTCATTGTATGGACTTTTCTGACACATTTTCTGTTCATGTTATTACTATTGCAGTTGATCAATAATAGTAATCGATTATTTCTCATGCCATCCGGAGGAGGTTCTAGAGTGACCCTCGCCCTATATATATATATATATATATATATATATATATATATATATATATATATATATATATATATATATAAGACTGATTGATTGGTTTGGTACCCACTTTATGCACAGTAAGGCTAATCTGGACTGGACCTACTGGATTCGAACCACTATGTGCCTACACTGGGTATCGAACGCGGGACCCCTTGATTACAAGGCAGCGACGCCACCATGCGCCATCGGGGAGGACACACACACACGCACAAGTTTAGTATTATTTATTAGGCTAAGTCATCTCAGATGGTTAGTTGTCTAATATGTCCTTACCACATCTCAAATAAAGCAATTTTCCCCAGTGGAAACCCCTTTGCAGATAGAGGCCCGGTTGGGTGTAGCCCCCACAAAACCCTTACACAATGAGATAATTGTTTATATTTCGAAGTTTGATGGAATACACAATCCTGCAAAAGCATTGACTGTTAATAAAAATGGTTTGTACGGATAAAAATATAAATGTCCACGTGTAATCGATGAAACTTATAGAGTGAACGTTTAGTATATTCATAACAGTAATATATTTACACTGTTCGTTGCAAGATATTTAAGGGAGTCGTCATTGAGTTTAAAATGGCCAGTTCAGTCCACCCTACTTCATTATTCTCAAAATAATATATAGAGTATAGCTGCAGTGGCCCAGTTGATAGGGTGTCTGTCTGGATTCGATTCCCGAGGTATAGAATCTCAGGTGGCAATTTTTCAAAACGTATCACTGTATATGGCGGCTCTAGGGTTCACCCAACCAATAATGAAATGGGCACCTGGAGGTAAAGGCGGCCGGAGAGTGGTGCTCATAACATCACATGGTAGATATTGTGAATGTGTGGGGCCTTATACCTCCACAACTCCCCGGTTTGTCTTCATGGCATGCTGCAATGTGTGTTTGTCAGTGTTGCATACTTTCTTTCTCTCTCTCTCCCCAGATCAACACCAATAAGAATATATGCACAACAAAAGCAAAACAAGAATGTAAGAAAAATATAACCATGAAATCAAATTCATTTATATTAATAGCAAGCAAAAGCTACAGTAAACAAAAACTTACACATGATAAAACTATTTCAACTATTTTGTAATATAATTATATATACGTATATATAAGTTGACCGGTTTAACGCAAGTTCGGATTAACTTAAATAACCTAAAAGAACAGTAGAAAGTGCATTCAAACTCCATTTATAGCAACACGTTTATTATGGTGTATTTAAAGGGCATAGGCACATTATACAGTACAGTACAAAGTCTGCGGGAAGAAACAGAATTTCATCAGTGGTTGACTGCCTTTTCTTTGGGAAGTTCTCTTCTTGACTTCTAGCCAGATTTGAAACCTTGTATTCTGCTTTCTTTTCCTTTTTCCCTGTCCGGATTAAGTGAAGTCCGGCTTAACGAGGTTTTACTGTGCGTTCATTTCGATCTGCAGCCGAGAGATCGGGAGAAGCGTGGCGGGCGGCGCTCACGGAGATGCCGACATTTGCGGCCTGTAATGCCCGCTTATTTTTATAGACATATGCAGACATTTATATAAATATTGCAAAACGATCACTAACCTGTGTTATAACACGCAAAAGTTTTTCTGTAATTCATCCAAGTTCTGCTCTTATATGCACAAATAAATACGCTTTAGAAACGATGTTAAGAGCCACAGATAATAAAACATTTTAATCATAGTTTTGACCAGTAACGTCCTGCTTAAGTTTATATCCTTGAAAGAGTTTTGTGCCGATGGGGATCGTTTGGAGGTTTTGAATGTGCAACACTGTATCAAGATTACACTGTAGAAGAAACCGTTAAAAGTCAATAGTGTTCGTGAGCTTCCTTGCAATCCGAAATCTCCGAGCTCTAGTTTTTTGTTCCTTCGCGACTAGATGAAGACTGAGTTGTAAATATAGTGGCGAGCAATGTAAACCAAGAGCGTGTTAATTTCGTACTGTGCGCAAGAGTGTTATTCTTGGTTACTTGCAGTTACTTGTTTGTGTTATTGTAGTGTGTATGTGTGACGTGTCAGTGAGACGATTGGAATGCCAGCCGCAAGATTCACGTTAGAACAAAGATTTTTTTATGTATGACACGTACCTACGTGAAAACAAACTCGTGTCGAGACGTGTGTAGGTAATTTGTACAGAAATTCCCATGCGTTTCAACTCCACACAGAGATACGGTTAGACATCTTGTCCTTAAATTACGAGAAACTGTATCGTTAAATTTTAAAACACCCAAGCAAAAACGACGGATTCTAACCGAAGCAAAACTCGATGATATTGGTGCAGCGTTAGAACGTTCTCCAAACAAACCTCTACGCCGTGTTTCACAAGAGGTGGGCGTGTCAAAATTATCGGCACATACAGTCACTAAGCTACTAAAATTAAAACCATACTCTTATAACACAGGTTAGTGCTCGTTTTGCAATATTTATATAAATGTCTGCATATGTCCATAAAAATAAGCGGGCATTTCAGGCCGCAAATGTCGGCATCTCCGTTAGTGCCGCCCGCCACGCTTCTCCCGATCTCTCGGCTGCAGATCGAAATGGACGCACGGTATATGCGGTGCATGCGTGTCTATGTTTGATTAAGATCATCTTCCCCAACACACACACACATATCGGTTGCAACGATTTCGAATCCTGAACAGAAATATTAAAGAGTTTAGTCAGTATAGAGAAGCCATTTACTTTAAAGTGCTAATAATGAGAATGACGCCAGCGGAGGGTGTGTCTGCTACTGGGCATCTCTGCAAGTTCACGCACAAAGAACCCACATCGAGTGGAATACTTCAGCCGTAAAAATAAAAGCAGAACGGTGAACCAAATCCGCAGAACAAAGATTCTCCCCTTCTTGTAAGATCGTAAACCAAAAAGGCACTAACTTCTTTTTGCGAGGAAGAAGGAGAAGAAAAAAGAAGAAGAAGAAAAGAGACAGGGGTGAAAAGGGAGACGATAAAGCAGGCACATGCCCAAAATAGACAAAGAGAACTGTACGATTCCTGGTAGATAATGCCAACCCTTGCACAGTCATGCTGCTGAGAACAGTTTGCCGTACTTAGTGCATGGCCAGCACGTAAGACAAATTTGAGGTGCATTCGTTCCTTCGGTTGGACTAAAAAGAAAATATTGTAGCTCTGTTGAAAGCGTTGTTAATGCTATAGAAACTGATGTAAATAATTAAATACATGTTTGTTTACAATCAAGGACGTGTTTAGAGGGGTTCAGGCGGTCTAGACCCCCATCTCCGAAAGACAAACCAAGTTAATTAAAATAGGCAAAATACTGGTTGTTCTATAATACGAACAGGGTGAATAAAAAATCATGATTTTTATGAAGATTTTTTTTTTTGATGTGTTTGTTTTAAATTTAAATCGGATTTTTTAAATTTAAATCCATTTTAAAAACACGCTTACAATTGCTGGAATGTTTTTTGGCACTATACATACATACATACATACATTCTAGGAAACGGTTCTGTACAATATTTGAACGGTTTGCAAATAAAAAAAATATATGTACCTACATTTTTGTTTATGATACACTATATATATATATATATATATATATATATATATATATATATATATATATATATAAACCTACTTTGGAAATGTTTGTTAATGAAACTATAATACATAATCTTAGTAACTTTTCTTCCAGTGAAAATAAAACATTCTGGATGTACTGTATAATTGTAACTTGAAATATTTATTAAAGTCTTTGTAGCCGAATTTTGGCAATTCTTTTAATGATAGTTTGCAAAACATCAGCTGCCATGTTTGTTTACAGTTTTATTACAATGACAGTATTTACAGTTTGACATGATTAGAATTTTGTATATTTTTCTGCACAAAATGTTTGCTATTTTTGCCTATGAAAATTATTGAATTTTAAATCAAGAGAATTTAAGTGTATTTACCGTTTACATATTACACTTCCTTTCGTATGAGCTTCACCCCAGCAGTACATATATTTTGTTTCATTTCTTAGAGTCTAATGAACACCATTAAATGATCACGAGATTAATGTACTTTCACCAAAGTGATTCTGATATCTACAAAATACTTATGTACATTATTCTATAAATTATTTATTTATATCTTGATTTAAATTGCAAATTATATCAACCTAATTATTCACGGAGTTGGTTTCTTTCCGCACAATTTGCACAGATATAAGGATTAGATTGCGAATAATACAGTTTTGCATTAACAATGCCTGTAAAACTGTATGCGTACAACTACTAATAGCAATACACATAAAAATAATGATCAGACAGATTGCTTTTCATCTGCTGAACCAAACAACCTTTCTGTTATTCAATAAATGATTAATTTTAAAAATGTTGACATTAATTTCTTTCGTAGAAGAGCGGTTTTACATAAAAAACAGATAATGATAAATGTTTCTTTCTATCTGTTCATTAAATAACAATAATAACTTTTATTAGTTTAATTATTTTAATACTATTATAAACATTATTATTATTATTACATGTGAGACCCTCTAGAAATAATAGTTCTAGTTACATGGCTCTTTACAATCAATAATTTTCAACACCTAGATTTATATAACATATGTAACCAATTTCTAAATTCACAAATTTAAGCCTCCCCGTTGGCGTACCGGTAACTTCGTTGCCTTGCAATCAAGGTGTGGTTGGAGGTATCCGGTGGAGGTACATTGCGAAGTGGTCCGGTCGACCTACGTGGCTGGGTTAGTACAGCGCGCAAAGGCGCCAGGGTCACGAGTTCGAATCCCAGGTAAGACCTAGATGTTCGTGTTTGTCGTGAATGATAAAAAGAGACGTGAATAAAACTGATATAAGAGAGAGAAGTGAAAGAGAATGACAGAGGAAACTACCCTCAGGGGGTTCCTTTAAATGAAAACAAAATTTTAAACTGCAGGTCCAGTCCCGATTAACCTATCTGTGCATAAGGTGGATTTAAAACAAAAATTCAAATACCTAGGAGTACCATTTACGAATGAATACAATATTAAGGAAGAAATTAAAAGTAGACTATTCAGGTAATGCATCTTATTTCTTTTATTGACAAACCTAACCTAAAGATAAAATATGCAAAACAGTAATTTTACCTGTAGTTTTGTGACACGTGGTGTCGTACATTAAAAGGAACATAAACTTTTTGTTCTTTTAATAAAACCTAACCAAATATATTTGAACCTACGGTAAAAGATATTAAACAAACGTGAGTGGAGAAGGTTACATAACACTGAACTGGATCAAAACAATAACACATCGGTGGTTTGGCCATGCGACACGAATAAAAATAGGATAGAGAAGCTCACAAGATCCTTGTGAGGAAACCTAGTGGTATGAGACCTGTAGGAAGATGGAACGACCATATTCCAGATGGACCTGAAGGAAATTGGTTGACGTTGCCCAAGTTGGAGGCAGAACTTATCCCAGATAGCACGTAAGCTTATGGTAAGTTTGATATGGAAAGCTGGATGCAAGTGGTACTTGACAAGTGAGGAACACACCTTGTATCGGGTAAAATCCGCGTGTTGTACATGCGGAAACCTAACAGAAAGGTGAGTTACGGGGTTGAAAGCACGGAGGAGGTAAGTGCGTACGAATCCTTTCTTCCTGCCGAAACACGAAACAAATGCCGGCGCGGCGAACATAAAAGGAATACAGCACAGCAGACTGGAGATTAGCGTAAAAGCACAGTTCCCCTTGCGAACACCGTATTGATTCAAGGGAGCCGCAGTGTATTGCAAGAAGCGAGAGCTGGGTTCCCGGCCAAACAGAATTTTCCGCCGACAAAGTACGGCGAGAGCCGAATACGAACGAGGAAAGCTACCTTTTTTCTCTCTTTTTTAAGGTTCCCTTGGAAAAAAAACCCTCTCCTGCTCTCAGCAACGGCCATATCTGCAAGAGTGGGCTGCACGAAAGAGGGAAGGGGAAGAGGGTGGGGGTGGGGTGACAGGCTGGGCGCGTGGGTGGAATCTTCTGTTGCCGACGACCGTCACAGGCGTTGCTGGACGTTGAATTCCAGCCCAAAAACGAGAGAAAATTTTTTGAAGAAAAATCACCCCCTCCCCCTTAACTTCACCGTGAGTAATATTCGTAAAATTGAATTATTTCCTTCTTTCTAAAAAAAATCCTTCACACGATATAATTCTCTTTTTTTTTTAATTATCAGGAAGTTTCACATTTAATGCAAATATACGATTCGTTCTTTTGACAAACAATTCCTTGCTCAAAACTTCCTACCATAATTCCTCAAAATCAAGTTTCTCCGATATTTTTCTTCATAGATGTAGTCGCAGTAAGTATTTTCAGAGAAAGCAAGAAAAACGGAATGGTATATCGTACACTGTTTAACAAATATAACAATATTTAATGTAATAAATAGAGAAAAGAACTTGAAATGTATCCTATCTCTAACGCACTGGTACTACACATAAAAGTATTATCTGAGCTGGTACAAGCTATCTGAAAAAGTTCCTGAAGAACAACAACATATAGTTCCGATACCAAGGTCAGAAAATATTTCAAGGCTAGGTTTTGGTGGGCACTCAATTGGATACCGAAGAAGATCCATAAACATCTGCAGAATCACATAAAGTAGAAATCGTGCAGTCTGGCTGGAAAATAAGTTCATTGTCATCTTCCTTTTGAAGATGCCATATGCATAGATGTAATTATTACTATCAACACTATGCCATAACAGATCAAAGCAGGGCTTATCAAACCTCGTTAACTTTCTATTCAATTCCAACTTTTGGAACCGGTGCCTTTCTTAAATCCTACAGGAAACCGTGAATATCGGCCAGTTGAAACTTTGCAAATTACTTGTTTATTCTCTAATTATACATATTATAATATAATCATAAAATTTTCCATAAAACGGTTGAGGAAAGGTCCACTCTACTTTTGAGACACCCTGCACATTTGTACTTCAAAAATCAGTTGAGACATAATACTTGATGAAGTAAGGTGGGTATTTAACGCGTAGTCACATTGCACCACCTTGCGATCTGATTAGCAGTCTGACGCAACTAGTTTTTAAAATTAAATTACTGATCACTACATTGTGTGCTTGGAATGAGATGAGCGTTATGGAATTTCAACTCCAACGGCCATTGGTGTTCATTTTCTCCTGTCTCAGTCTCCTTATTTCTTTCTTTCTCAATCTCAGCTTCCTTGTTTCTTCCTTTCTCAATCTATGTTTCCTTGTTTCTTCCTTTCTCAATCTCTGTTTCCTTGTGTCTTCCTTTCTCAAACTCAGTTTCCTTGTTTCTTCCTTTCTCAAACTCAGTTTCCTTGTTTCTTCCTTTCTCAATCTCAGTTTCCCTGTTTCTTCCTTTCTCAATCTCAGCTTCCTTGTTTCTTCCTTTCTCAATCTCAGTTTCCTTGTTTCTTCCTTTCTCAAACTCAGTATCCTTGTTTCTTCCTTTCTCAAACTCAGTTTCCTTGTTTCTTCCTTTCTCAATCTCAGTTTCCTTGATTCTTCCTTTCTCAATCTCAGTTTCCTTGTTTCTTCCTTTCTCAATCTCAGCTTCCTTGTTTCTTCCTTTCTCAATCTCAGTTTCCATGTTTCTTCCTTTCTCAATCTCTGTTTCCTTGTGTCTTCATTTCTCAAACTCAGCTTCCTTGTTTCTTCCTTTCTCAAACTCAGTTTCCTTGTTTCTTCCTTTCTCAAACTCAGTTTCCCTGTTTCTTCCTTTTTCAATCTCTGTTTCCTTGTTTCTTCCTTTCTCAATCTCTGTTTCCTTGTTTCTTCCTTTCTCAATCTCTGTTTCCTTGTTTCTTCCTTTCTCAATCTCTCTGTTTGCTTGTTTATTCCTTTCTCAATCTCACGTTTCCTTGTTTCTTCCTTTCTCAATCTCAGTTTCGTTGTTTCTTCCTTTCTCAACTCCTGCGGCCATTGGTGTGCGTTCATTTTCTCCTGGTTGAATTATCGCTTGTGCTCCATTTCCGTTGCATGAATTGTCCATATGAGAACGGTCCTATAACTTCGAAGGATTGAAAGGGGTATGGGGGTGTGGGGCGGGACTTGCTGTTGACTTCCAACGAAGGGACAGAACGAATTGTTCATTACGCAGTTCGCGGAAATGGTACAAGGATATTGCCACATCGACTTTTCAGTGTCCTCCCAGTTACTTTCGGACAGTGGAGGCGTGAAAATCCGCACTGTTATTTTTGGAAGATTCTAACTTGAAACTTTCAAACAATGGATCGCACGAATATTAATTTCTCAGAGATAATTATGACCAAAGTATAGGCTACTCAAGATATATTAGGCCCAGGTAGAGTGAGATTACTTTTGTAACATCTCTGGCTGTCTTGAATTGGCAGCTTTGGATCGAGTCATAAGTCCCGGAGCAGCCAATCAACAAACGAGCCGCTGGCGTCATCTCTACCCAGCAGCACCTATCGCTATCCCTGTTGCTCGCGCTGTGGACTGTTGGTAGGCTCTCTAACTAGACTCGCGCGGTCAGCTGGAGTTGTTATGAAAATAATCTGACTCTAAGATGGGCGAAAACGCTCAAATTTGACCATAGTACAAGGCATGCTTTAGGTCAGTGCAAGAGGTATATATGAGCTGCCTCGGTAACTTAGTGAGTCGAGAGGTCTGCTCAGGTTCTTCGCCTCTCAAGACTCTGGGTTCGAGTCCTAGCATGTGTGTTCCTTTGTGAGTGTCTCTTCATACATTTCAGCCTTTAGCATTCATCCTCATCGTCACGATTATATGAAATTGGAAGAAAGACGACGCAAAACAAGATTTATATATTGATTTTGTTTATTTTACTTCGTTTTTCTGCCAATTTTGGCTACGATGTGGATGTTATGATATGGTGAAATTGGAAGGGACATTCACAAAGAACACCCATTCTCAGGCCAGCATTCGAACCCAGGGCCCTTGGCATCGTAGCACGCAATGCTAACCACTCCGCTACCGAGACCCAAAACAAGAATATACAAATGCAAAAGCCTTATATTAAATACTGTATAATTAAACTCGTTAATATATCATTATATGTTACAAAAATAATCTACGGTACAACGGCGGATTTATTCTTCTAGACCTCATTATTGCAGCGAAATCACTGGGAAGAATTTTCAAAATATTAAATTGAAAATATAATTGTTCATATAGAAATATTATAATACATTTCTTGTATCTGATGACACTATATAACCGACATATTAATATTAAATCCATGTGTCGCACAGTACTTAATTACTAAGACTTTTTTGTTTTATTATTATTATTTAATGGAAGTGAAGTTGACTGATGTTTAACCTAACTAATGAATTCAAAACCAAACCTTGTACGTTTTGTGGCAAGTTAGCAAGTGCAAAATTTGCAAGACTCAACTTTAGGTTGGTTGGAACTGGACCTACAGATTGAAGTGCAATCCACTGCAATGTGTCTCCAACGGGAATCGAACTCTGTACTCTTTGATTATATGGCGATTGCATCACCACCAAACCATTGGGGAGGCTAGGGGGCCATAATCCAGTGGGAAAAAAAGGGGGGGGATTTCAGCTTGTCCAAAAAACATCCATCACTAATACTAATAATTCCTGGGGGGTTGTTACAACAACTCTCTCTCTCTCTCTTTCAAGAGAACATTAACACATTTACAACAATAAAAACAATACATAATAAAAATTAAGGCAAGAATGCAAGACAAATATAAGTATGAAATCTAACTGATCTTATTAAAAGCAAAAACTAAACCAACTATTTGGTAATTTATTGACATTTTTAACAAGTTTGTCAAGAAATTATCATATATATATATAACAAATCAATTCCTTTATATGCTACATTTTTTAAAATTTAGTGATTCACTTTATAACAACATAATGAATATGTATATCATATAATAATTCATATGCATAATTGCGTGTCTATGTGTGAATTAGGCTCTTTCTTCCCCACCCCTTCAATGATTTCGCACCCTGGGGGAAGACCGCTCATTAACACTGGTTAGCACATAGAGTATATGACGGTTATGCAGCAAACGGAGCTCCAACGTTGTTTTTGCTTCTTGAGAAACTGCACGGACAACTTGACAGGAAGTCTGCAAGCTACGGGAAAAAAACAGCCCCCCCCCTCCCTTTCCACCTTGAACGTTCCAGCATCATGAGCTCATACTTCCAGGAAAAATACTTCTTTCCTTAGCCGTGCAAGAAATCCTCAAGTGGCAAAGACAATAAACCAATATAAGGATAACGATTGTCTCCCTTTGTAAACAGACCTGTTCAATTGCCATGCGAAAGAACCGCGTTTCTCGGAACCAACGCTGGTGGCGCTAAAATCGCGTATAGCAACGCAACCTGCCTTACCTTACTTTGCATTCCCATTGGTCAAATACAGGTGGTTCTGGGAAATGATATGTGGGAATCATACAGCAATAAACAAAACTCAAGATCTTTCAATCTGATGGCCTTGAAATGTGCCACTGTGAGCAAACATTACAGAGGAAAAGAGTTATGCCAATTACGACCCATTAAGCGTTGTTATGAACTTTAAAATGTACAACAACTTTTGCAAAAGAAACTGCCCTCTTCTGAAAAACACGCGACTTAGAAAACAGCACCTTTAATTTTCAACGTTAACCTGAAAAGTTAAGTTTGTTAACAGTAGATGGAGACTGTGATCAAAATAAAATCAAAATAAAGTTACAAACATTCATGTTCTTCAAATCATTTTCTACCATTGGTATGTAATAGTTATTAATTAGTATATATTGTATAGTTAACCAAACTTGAACCGTAACTCTACATTTCTCAATTGCCGATCTTCAAACATAGCAATCAACTGAAAATAAATATATGAATTAAGAAAAAATACTTTGTAAAATTCCTTTAAGTACTACTACTACACATTTACCATAATATCTAAAAATAATAAAACAAACACATAAAATACTGTTGGTTTCAATGTATTTTTGTAACATAATGCATGAGAACGAAAGAGTAATATATCGACCAAAATAAATTAAATTTAACAAATTGAAGAAAGGGTGGAATATACATTAATGAAAATTTCGAAGATTATCACTCGTCATTAATAAATTCGAAAAGGATAGTCCTTTCAGAAATCCTAATCCTAATTTCTGCACAATAGATTGTCGATGTCGGGTCATCAGTAAACCTACATTATTCTATTGCGAATTCCAAAGAACAACGTAACCTAACATGCACACCAAAGTTCTGCCGATTGCTCTAAACAAGGTATCAATTATTGGTGGTGAAAATACTCGGGGGTAGACAATTCACGGTGGCTACTCTAAGACTATCATAAAAGTCAAGTATAATTCCTGGTTTTCAAGGCGAACTTTCCAAAAATTCAAGGGTATACAATCAATGCTTGCTCTATTTCAACCTTAAGTATTATCGCCTCTCACCACTCACACACACGCACACATATTAACAATATAAAGAGTCTGCGAGATTCTAATGTATACAAACATTCTAATTCGATTAAATTGAACGGTATACATTCAATTTAAGGTGCGGAGTTTACATTTGCCATTTCGCAAACTCAGACTAGAAATACATCTACAAACACAAGTCACAAATGTTACGGAACGTAGTAACCTAAGACAAATTGTTAATTGTATATGTAGTTCAAATTTACCTAATCAACTTCAAGATATCTTATCTTGCAATAATCTTCCGTAACAAACCAAACGAATTGAGAGAATTCTGTTTTACTTTCCACGCAACTTTCTTTTCATTTACTTACTCGATAAACATCAAAGCTAAAATGTTAAAAATCTTGCCTCAGGGCATTAATAAATATGGATAAATTCAATGGGATTTAGATTAATAAGAACTGCAATCTTTCACGTCTACGGAGAAGAATTCCTGGAGATAATAATTTACGCATAATTCCCGGTCAGTAGCCACCTTGCAATTCCATGGTAAACGAATCATAATTTTAACAATTTGCCTTATTTTTTGCAAACCAATGAATAATTTCACGACATTACTTTCGCTCAAAGAAACAGCAAAAACTTGAACATTACGAAGATCACACACAACATGAATATGTAAAGTAAAATTAACGAATAAGATACTTGCCGATTTGGACCTCTTGGTGCCTGTAGCCATGTAGCCATGTAGCCTGTAGCCTGTAGCCATCCACACAAAGGGCGAAGTTCACGACGTATGAACGTCGACCACCCATACCTGAGATTCTAGCCTGTGAGATCTAATCTTCACAAGTTAGGGTCTCAGGGAATGGGGGGCAGACAAAAAGTCAGCGTGCTGAAATAGAACAAAATCTCACTCTACAGAACATGACAGAAAATTCCTAGCGTTGGGAATTGAAACTGTGGAGGTTACAGAGGATACAGGAAAACGTAACGAAAACACAGTAAAGGTGCGAAACTTAACAAAAGAAAGACAATTATAGGAACTAGAAAGAAAAGAAACAACAGGAGTATACAAAACTAAAACAATGGAAAGTTTGAAAACGACAACAAACGAAGAAAATACATGAAATGAAGAGAAAGGGAATGAAACGAAAGAAAAATAAAGAAAGGGGAGGATAAAAATAAACAATATAAAAGGAAAAGGATGATTCAAACCAAAAACAAAGGGTTAGGAAAGTTTAAAAACTACAACACGAGAGAAACACAAGAAATGAAGAGAAAGGTAAGGAACCGAAAGATAAAGAAATGGGAAAGGGGAGGAAAAAAACGAAAACAAAAGAAAGGAAATACCAAGAAACAAAATGAAAGCAAAGAGAAAAAATACAATGGCTTATTATATTAGGTACATAAAACGTATTCTGGAAACGAACATTTCTCATCTTAATTCTTCCAATTCTACCACCACGCACTGGATAGAAATCAAATTACAGTAATTACTTTCTACTTACCAATACTTCTCAATATGAGTTTGACGAATCAGAGATGGGAGTGCGTAAATTTCCAAAGTTGCTACAGTCACTATTTCTGGTGGCTACAAGGGGTTAAGTCAAACTCTCCCCAGTAGCACAAGTATATTGTTAATTTGTTTCCCAAGGTACACTGACTTTCTGAATCTCCTAATTACATCGCTTTTCTGCCACTTTTGGCTAATTGCAACGATGGGGATGAATGGTAACATGATAAGATGAATGAGGGGATAATTAAAAACACATATGGACGACACAACACAAACTTCATAGAGGATGGCTGTGGGTCTAGGCGCCAGAGACTTGTCAGCCTGAAAAGAAATGCAACCCTAAGATTGACTTCTGAATGCCTTCAGAGAATGTCACCCCGTATATCGCAAGATACTCTGTCCCGGGAGTCTGTGGAGCAAGGCAGCGCATAACGGCAGCGAAGGTGAGAAGAAGAGTGGGTGGAGCGAAGACGTACGCGTTGCTGCCAACAGCTAGTAGCTGCAGCCGCATTTCCCCTCTCACGTTTTCGTGCGTTTGCTTCAGACATTCCCGGAATAGAGTATATACTCAGTTCAATTCTATTAATCTATTTTGAAGCTAATTGCTTCAGAGGTTAATAGCATTTTGTAATGATGAGTTAAACTGCATATATCGCTGAACGAATAAAGGAAGAGTGGTGTACAGGGGTTTGTTCAACCACAGATGTCAAAGTTTGAAATCTGCAACAATATACAATACAATGTATGGTCGAAAATTGTACTGAAATAATACAACTGGATGCGATAAAGGATACAATTAACGAAATATTTTCAGGTTATCCAAAGCAGAACCAATATATAAGGTTAGGTCATTTAATCATCGCCCGTACAGTTTGTCTCATAATGAGAACCCTTATACTATTCAACAGGGTGGGTTGTAAAGACCGTACCCACCTTCCTACCTCTTGATTCAGCATCAATGAATGGTCTGAATATATCAACCACCGGAGCAGGTCTCAGTTGCAGGTTGCTTCGACAAAAAGGTTGCATAAAAACGAGAGCAAGGGGGCGGAGGGATACATATGCGGTGTGCCTGATTACATTTACTGATACTCGTTGCGGAAGTGCATTAGGACAACAAATCTTGTTTGTCACGGCAGGTGGACTCAGCTCACTGTTTTTTCAGCATTGCAGCTAAACTTGTCGTATGAAGTCATTTCTTACATCTTCAGAGTGATAGTTATGTTTGTAATCTATTACCTTCACTCTTTCTCTCACTTTCTACACACAGAACTCAAAACGAGTTCTGTTCCTTCCTTTCTCAACCTCTCTGTTTTCTTGTTTCTTCCTTTCTCAAACTCTCTATGTCCTTCCTCGATACTTTCCCAATCTATCTGTTTCCTTGTTTCTTCCTTTCTCAATCTCTCTGTGTCCTTGCTCCTTCCTTTTTCAATCTGTCTCCTTGTTCGTTTCTTTCCCAGTTTCTCTGTGTCCCTGTTTCTACGGTAGTGCATTAACTGCTATAATGTTTCATTTTTTGTGAATCGCAACACACGGATATGTAGGGCTATAATTTTTTTAATTTTTTTATCACTTACCGTTTCGTCTGATGCACTAAATATGCATCGACTGAGAAGGTGAGACACGATCATTTCAAAGAAACAAAATTTGGAAGTTAAACGATCAACAATGAATCTAGTTCTGTACAACAATTTTTTTAATCTCTCTCTCACTCTATTGGCCCTCGTGAATGGCGTAGTGGTAACATAGACGCCTTGTAATCAAGATGACCAGGGTTTGATTCATGTTAGAGGTAAATTGCACAGTGGTTCGGATCCAACTTTAAACTTTAGTTACTTCCTGGTAAAAAAAAGGGAACTTGGAAAAAGCTTTGCTAAAACTCTTTCACTCCCTATTTCTTTCTTTCTCTTCAATTTCTCTCTCTTTAACCAACTTTGTCTTCCTCTCTCTCTCTCTCTCTTATTTCTTGACCTTTCACTCACTTACTCTTCCTCTCGACCGATTTCACTCAATTTCTCTCCTTCTCTCTCACTCACTTTCTTGACCTATTTTACTTCTTATTTTTCTTTCTCTCTCTCTCTCTCTCTCCATAAATTTCACTATTTTACCAACTTTATCTTCCTTTCATTATCTCTCTCTCTTCACCTATTTCACTCACTTTCTCTTTCTCTTGACCTATATCATTCCCTTTCTCTCTCGCTCTCTTGACCTACTTATTTCATTCGCTTTCTCGTTTCTCTCTCTCACACTCTCTTGACCTATTTCCCTCCTCTCTTTCTCTCACTCTCTTGACATGTTTCTTTCTCTTGGCCTATTTCACTCACTTTCTTTCTCTCTCACTCTCTTGACCTATTTAATTAACTTTCTATTTCTCTCTCTCTCTCTCCACCTATTTCACTCGCTTTGTTTTTTCCCTCTTTTACCAGGTTTACATTTCTTTACCTCCATCTTTCTGTCTCTCCATCAATACTCTAATTCACTCTCTTTATACTCTCTCTCTCTGTTATCTATTCTCTTGTTTACCAACTTTATCTCCCCTTCTCTCGCTTTCATATTTAAATAATGAAAACAACGGAAAATTGCATATATTTTCACTTTTACTTAACTTTCCAACAATGAGTGTTCCGAATGTCTTTCCTATTCCGAATACAAAATATCGGAAACACGGATATGTTACAATACGTCGCAACTTGTGCTCGAAAAAGCAGAATTTCCTTCCGAGGATCGAACGCAAAGTTCCGCTTTCGATAGCGCAGAGGGTTCAGTGGCCGCAGGACTCTCCTATCTCGCACCGAGGTTGGCCGACAGCCAAATCCAATCATGCAAACTGTGACAGAGTCCAGATGACTATAAAGTTTGATGCTCATCAAGGGGTCTTGCCTACGATGGGGGAACTCCGTCGTTTGCTGCGTCGGGCAAGAAAAGCGAAAACTATCCGATAGGGTGAGTCGAGGCGAGGCTTTATACTGTCTCGAGTTATAAATGTCAATCTCGTTCTAGGCATATAGAATAAACAAGCATATGCAGACAGTCGCCGCTTTTCTTGATAACGTTTTTTTCTGTTTGACGCCTCGTTAAGACGCTGCGAGCCCTTGAAAAACTGAATTTCATCCTAAATTTATGCAACCACAAACACAGGCTCGTAACTACCAGGAATAGACTGACTTTATAATTACTGTAAACAAAATATACATCTCTGAGTAGTGGACAACGAAATACAGTTGTTATACTACAGTTCAAGTTATTAAAAATGCATTAAAACAGCTTAACAACAGACTGTAATATATAATCTTGAAATTGATTATTGAAACATCACGTTCTTAATTTCTTTAAAACCCACAATTTAAATATTCATATTTATTGAATATTTTATTTATTGAAAATTTATTTTAATATTTAGATTGTCGCATTAGTAAAAACAATACAGTTCACTGCAGTTCACACTCGAGTTACTTTCTGAGCAAAGTGTGGCCGTAACTGAGTTACTCGAGTAGGACTAATGTACTGTGTACGAGTGCAACTGTACCCCACAATCTCCGTACCAGATTTCGTGGTTAGTTAACGTAATCCGATTACGTCAACAACTTCCCACTCCCATGAAGAAGAAGAAAACCCAGAAGTCTTATGAAGTAATTCCATAAAGAGTTCTTCCTTTCTGAATTCTCGCAGTTTTTCTTTGTGTGTCCTTCTTCCTTCCATTCTCAACCTTGTGCCTTCCATTCTCAACCACTCTGTGTCCTTATTATCTCCTTTCTTTCTCTGTGCGCTTTTTCCTTCCATTCTCAGTCTCTGTGTCCTTCTTTCTTCCTTTCTCCGTCTTTGTGTCCTTGTTTCTTCCATTCTCAATCCCTATCTGTCCTTGTTCCTTTCAATCCAAATCCATCTCTGTCCTTCATCCTTCCATTCCAAATCCATCTCTGTCCTTCTTCCTTCCATAATCAATCTCTCTCTCTCCTTTGCTCCTTCCATTCTAAATCTCTATTTCCTTGTTCCTTCCTCTCTCAGTGTCTCTTTCCTTCCATTCTCAATCTCTCAATGTCCTTGTTCCTTCCATTCTCAATCTCTCAGTGTCCTTGTTCCTTCCATTCTCAATCTCTCAGTGTCCTTGTTCCTTCCAGTCTCAATCTCTCAGTGTCCTTGTTCCTACCATTCTTAATCTCCCAATGTCCTTGTTCCTTTCATTCTCAATCTCTCAGTGTCCTTGTTCCTTCCATTCTCAATCTATGTGTCCTTGTTCCTTCCATTCTCAATCTCTCAGTGTCCTTGTTCCTTCCATTCTCAATCTATGTGTCCTTGTTCCTTCCATTCTCAATCTATGTGTCCTTGTTCCTTCCATTCTCAATCTCTCAGTGTCCTTGTTCCTTCCATTCTCAATCTCTCAGTGTCCTTGTTCCTTCCATTCTCAATCTCTCAGTCTCCTTGTTCCTTCCATTTTCAATCTCTCAGTCTCCTTGTTCCTTCATTTCTCTATCTCTCAGTGTCCTTGTTCCTTCCTTTCTCTATCTCTCAGTGTTCTTGTTCCTTCCTTTCTCTATCTCTCTGTACTTTTGTATTTTTCTTCTTTGCTCATATTCTTAGGGTCTTTCTGCTTCCATACTCTGCTTTGTTATTATTTTTTCCCCTCCATGGTTTCTATATTTCCCTTTCTCTCTTCTTCCGTATCTGCTCCTCTTAACGAAAATCTCGCCCCATCCAACTGAATAGGTGACAGAAATAATATGCGGTATTGTTCGTTTCGTGTAACCATTGTGTTACGAGGACTTCATAATGTTACAACAGAGGACGCTGGCTCGATTTTGACCATTCTTAAAGCTTTCTACGGGGGTACATGATTCATTGGTTTCGATTAGAGACGTAAAAGTACAACTGATTTGTCTGAATTAAACAAAAACATTTGGTTGAGCTTTCTTGAGAACAATAAACACAAATGTATGTTAGTCTTGACTACATTTGGTAATTTTAAATACATTGATAATTCTAAACTAATAGGTTTGGCTTGTCCAGAAGTAGGACAACGTCCATCGTTTTGATCACGGTAAATATCACTTTCTTATATTTTATTTGGTTTGTTTTACTAAAATCTATAATGGGTGCATCATTACTGAAACTATTTGCACCCTAATCCTAATACAGAACTAATTCAAGTAATTAAAAGAACAAATATTAGCTAAGGAAGATTTCTCATCAACATATTAAAGCACATTCTCTTCTATTTTATTATTTGGTTTGGTTTACTGAATCTATAATGGGTTCACCATTACGGAGGCTATTTGCACCCTTATCCAAACACAGAACTAATTTCAGCAAGTAATTAAAAGAGCAAATATTAACCTTTTACACGCCGAATTGTCTTTGGATTTGAAATTAATGAGTTTATCAGTAATTTGTGTCTCTTTGGTGTACATTAAAGAGAATTATTCAAAAAAATTGTTATTTTTTATTTTCTCTATATGTAAACTGGAGTGTTCCCAATTGGGAACATTGGCGTTTCATGTGAAGTTATATTACAGAGTTTTCTAATTATAATTCAACTGGACCAGCATGGTTTCCGTTTATATATTAGCATAGTAAATGTACAGAAATATTACATATAAGCTTACAGAGAGTCAGACAACAATACAACCTTCAAAATACAAAATACTAGTACAAATACATAATAGAATAACATAATTGTATAAAATAAGAAAACATCCTTGTGCAATTTTACTCAAGGAGAAAAGGGTTTATTTTATTGAAAATGTAGCAATACCAAATTTTAAATATATGTAGTTTACACATTTGAAAATGAAAAAAAATACACACACACAGAGAATGTCCTAAACTGGTGATAAGCCATAGAAAGCTGGGAAGCAGTGTAAATGCATATTTCTTGCACACTCGCGACATTGTAGGCGAGCATTTTTTTTTGGCAAAATGCATACCTTCCTTGTCCTGCTTCAATCAGAAAATGACCATCAGTTTTCCTCATAGACCCTGGGATTTCAAATCGTGGTCCTGGCCTCGAAGATGTTCGTGGATTTTTGTGAATAAGGAAGATAGCTACTTCTCTTCGAAAATCCAAGTGATTCTTTGAACTCTTCCAATGAAGTTCTTGGTGAATTTTCCAGGCTGCAACAACTGCCACATTCAAAGCATTGGAAAATAAATTCCACCACCATTTTTTCCCTCGCAGCTGAGGTCTGTAGCTGGACAACATACGGTCGAAGACATCGACGCCCCCCCCTCCCCCATTCCTTTATTGTACTTTCGTACTAAGTGAGGTTCAGGGACATCAATCCTCTTCTTTGATTGGCGAGAGTACCGCTTTGCTGTTCCTAATGGCAAGTGTGTGTGGTAGTTGGATGCCAAGGTGACTACGGAATTATCATTCCATCTACACATGTAAACATCACCATCACATCGAAAGTTCTTTTTCTTCATTTCATTTGTAGGAACTAAGGGACATCTACCAGTCCTTCCTTCTCGTACTGTACCTATTACTTTGAACCCCTTTATTTTCAGCTCTTTCAGCAATGCGTATGAGGTAAAGAAATTATCAAAGAAAACTTCAACTTGCAGAGGATTAGTGACAAAATTCAATAAGGCTCACCCAAGTGGTGAGTTAGATTCATCTTCCTTTCCTTGATAGATTTTCATAACATAAGGATATCCATCACTTGAACTAAGAGTCCAGATTTTGAAACCGAAACGAATCGGTTTTCCCTTTATGAACATCTTGCAAGAATGATGCCCATAATAGGGAACCATTGATTCGTCGATGTTGAGTTGTTTATGAAAAATTCTATATTGCTGAAGATTGTTGTTTAGCTCATCATATAATGGTGAAATTTTTCCAAGTTTATCACTTTGTTTCAATTGGGTATTGTCCATAACGTGGAAATATTTCTTTATATCCCGAAACTTCTGCCTGGGCATCGCAGTTGGGACATTTGGTACAGTCACGTCTTCTGCTGTTGACCAGTACATATCTTCCCTTGGAACATTGTGATAACCGCTGATTAGAAGCAAACCAAAGAACTGAGCTATGTCATGTTTGGTGAATGACACAATTTTGCTCTTTTGAGCTGCATATAGGCAAGTCATTGAAGAGAGATTCTCGAGTTATGTCTCTGGTAAAATTTTATGAAACAACTCAATAGGTTCCAGTGACAGTAATTCTAGGTGTTTGTCGGATAAGCACTGAAATGAATCATCGCAATGGAGCGAATTGTTTTCTATAACCGTAGACTTCTTCCACGAAGGGTGTCCTACCTGTTTACTTGATGCCCCTTTAGCCTTTCTTGATGTGGTTGGCTGGAGAGACTCCGGAGTAGATTGTTCCACGTTAGTTGTGACAACCAATTCACCACACACATCTGAAGGAACCACTTCTTCCAAAACGTTGTCATCAATTTTTTCCTCATCGGTAAGATCTGCAGTTTCTTCTGGAGGCAACTGACAAATATCCACTACATCTCCAATGTCTTCAGTATGTAAAATTTCATTCAAATACTGAAAAGCTGCTTCCAATGTTAGGAAACGATTCGATGCCATGTTATTTGTTGTCTGTAACCATTGTTCATGCGAAACGCCAATGTTCCCATTTGGGAACTTGATAATATACTTACGTCCAGACTAATAGAAATCAATGAAAAACCCATTCTAATGCATTTCATGTAATACTAGCATTATGTTCTGCCCGATATTGTACAGAGAAGAAAAAAGTAATTTATTAGGGTGTAAATAAAAAATATATAATATTATGAATGCATTTTTAACCATTTTTGTGTAATTTCATAGTATACTATCCAGACGATAATAATGAAAATATTAATTAAATGTTGTTAATAGTAAATATACACCCTAAATTAATAGATGAAACAAGAAAACTTTGAAAATAAAATTTTCAGTATAGTTTTAAATTGAAAATTAGTTGATGTTCCCAATTGGGAACATTGGCAGGTAAAGGGTTAAGAAGATACATTCCTTATCAACACACTAAAGCACATCAAAGAACTACATTTCCAATTACTCAACTGGTAAAATCGGATATATTCATCAAAAACACACATGAAAGGATGAATATCCCTACGCCGTAGATAATCATTATGAAGAATTATGAAGGACAAATTTAAATGCATACACTATATATTGCCAAAAGTCACTGGATAACTAGTGCTGTTCGTTAAAAAGACACCAGCCAGGTAAATTATAACGTGACGGACCTCCCTTTGCTATTATTACAGCATTTACTCTTCGGGCTGACTTTCCACTAAGTTTTGGTACATTACTGGATTTTCTTCCAATCGTCCTGTAGCCTCGTTAATAACTAGTTCATAGGTGATTTTCTGTCGAGTAGGTCTACCACACAGCCGACGCTCCAGTACATCCCAAAGATGTTCTATGGGGTTCAAGTCGGGGCTTTGAGCGGGTCAGCTAAGCACATCCACTTGCAATGAACCATGCTTTAAAGGAAGGGGTTAATCGTACTAATAGAGAAAAGTGCCCATTCCTAACGTTGCCATGGTGTCTAAAATGTCCTCATAAACACCACTGTTCATATTGCCATTGACCAAAACTAATTACCCGAGCCCAAACCAGGAAAAACAGCTCCAGACCATGACATTACCGCCACGTTCACTTGGGTGTCCGGTGACTTTTGGCTACATAGTGTATATTCTCTGTCTCTTGTGCAGGAATCTATCGCGTAGGAATACAGTGTACTCGTACGTGATAAAGATAAGCAACTCAAAGTAGCTGCTACGTTGAAGTTGTGGGGCCATGTTATGAGCTGTGAAGATGAGACTAATATATTAATGGGTAAAATAACATCAAGACAAACACATAGGAAAGGAACTACTTCTCAGAAGTCAAATATAAAAGATTTTCCTAAATCAAATTTACTTTCCAATGCAACTTATTCAGACATTGATTGAATTGATGTTTTACGTCCACTTTATGCACAAAAGACTAATCAGGACTGGACCTACAGTTTAAAGTGTCATGTGCCTCCATTGGAAGTCGAACCCGGGGCCACTTGAATGCAAGGTCGAGACGTTACCACTATGCCATCGGGGAGGCCTTTATTCAGGCATACTACAGATCTGCCTGAACATTTACAGACAAGTCATATGTTTTGATCGTAGTAATTATAAATAACACATTGGACAATTGCCTGTCCTGCGATATTGCATATATTCAGAATAAAATTTCGATGGTTCGTAGCGTCGCAACGAGGCGGCAAACAGACCAAGTGACCAAGATACCAAATTTTGTCTTATCTCGATATCATGTTTAGAATTTCATTTGCCGGTCCCCGTGGTGGAGTGGTTAGCACATCGCGCCACGATGCCAGGGGTCCCGGGTTCGAATCCCGTCTTGGACATGGATGTTTGTGGGTGTCCATTCATCAATTTCATCATATCATCACTCATCCTCATCTTCGCAAATTAGCCAAAAGTGGCACAAAAAGCGAAGTAAAATAAAGCGAATCAATCAATCAAGAATGTCATTCAATTCATACGAAGGAAGAAAAGAGTTATCTCGAAAAGTGCAGTGTAAAATGCAAACAAAAAACAGGCCACAACTGTTTCCATATTCTACGACTCAAACCTAAGAATAAAAGCTATACAATATGAACTAAGTCACTGAAGTCTTCCCGTACCTTTTTTTTTTTTATCGAGGTTGGTAAAACTTATAACGAAATATGAGAATGGCTAAAAATTTCTGGGTGTTGACGGTTTGATATCTGAAGAAACAAAGGTAAAAAAAAAGTGCTGTTGTGCACATTTAAAAATGTTGGCGGAAGGTCGATCTTCATTTACACACACGCACACATCTTTCCGTGTGTGTAAGTATTCCATATTATTTTTAGTAAAGTATATGTCAAGTCGAAACAAATTGCTTATCTTTGAAGTTATAACAAGCGGCCCTCCCCATCGGAAAATTTTAGTGGAAGACGATTCTTTAGGACAAGATCGTATTGGGGGAATCCATAAATTGCGCCCGGGATTCGTAAGACACACACCCCAAGTATTTTCAGTAATAAAAACAACAGAATTTGTAATGTTGGCAGCCGTGTCTACGTCACTTTCTTGTATGTCCGCTGAGGTCCAAGTTGCATGGGCATATGCCACATAGCACATAGGTAAAGTTCCTCATAGCACCGGACCATGAAGGCACATTTAGAGAATATGGGTCAGGTCCTTACATGTACCCATTGATTTGAGGCTGGTAAAAATTCCAACCTTAGACCGAACCCGGGTCTCCCGCGTGGCAGACAGACGCCCTACCAAATGGACTATCTCGGCTCCCAGTGAACAATCTAGGCTCGACCAGGACTGGAACCTCTACATAGCACATTTTCGTCATTTCATGTATTTTGATTATATTAGTGTATACAATGTTGTCTTCTTGATAGTGGATTGATTTTGCGTATTTTACCATGCTTTTCTGCCACTTTTGGCTATTGGCGAAGATGAGGATGAGTGATGAAATTCATGAATGGACACTCACAAAGAACACCCATGCCCAGGACGGGATACGAACCCGAGACCACTAACGTCGTAGCGCGGTGTGCTAACGACTCAGCCACGGAAGCCCTTCTGCAAACCATAGTAATTTAAATTAGTTTAAATGATTTCACAATGCTCAAAGTTCGATTTAACAACAATAATCATATGAGCTACTCTATACTTGAGACGAAATAAATATTATAACTTATGTACAATAAGCTTCCCGTCGCCTATGGGAAAGCCACACCACGTGCGGTTTTAGTGTTATTATTGCTACTAGTGCTACTATGACTTCATAAATTTTATATGAACGATTTGATCCGCACTAACATATTTACAAATATTTCTGGTGACACCCATGTTCACAACTCTAAATATGATTCACCCACAGCCGCTAAGATGCTATGGAAATTCACTCGCCAACTGTTGAGGAGACGTTTTTCATAGAGACACTAGCCACGGAAGAGTATGGTGAGAGAAGAATTGAGTTGTTGTCCACTTTATGCACATATAGGCTAATCGGGACAGGACTTACAGTTTAAAGTGGGATCCGAGCCACTGTGCAATGTGCCTCCAGTGGGTATCGAACCCGGTACCCCTTCATTACAAGACCTACGCCATTTTTTCTTTGATATCTTTTTATTTACAAATTACAATTCACAAGTAATTACATGGATCCCTTTATTTGTTGTTTACACAACTTTACCTAACTTCCCCAGTTTTACATTCCTATAAATAATACACCCCTTAAATAGTTTGCATGTGGTCCCGGGTTCGATTCCCGGTGCAGGCACATAGTGGTTCGGATCCCACTTTAAGCTGTAGTTCCAGTTCCGATTAGCCTTACTGTGCATAAAGTGAACTTAAAACACCAATTCAATCAATCAAGCAAATATGTACGGGAATTGGCTTCAATTTGTAAGTAAACTGTTTGGAAGTAGTCGCACAATGTTTGTTTACACATTATGTATTTTGGTGTACATACATGATAGGAGTAGTGTGCCAATAGTGACTGTATTGCTTGCAATTTTCTTAACGGGAAAAACATGACATCGGAGAGGAGGAAAGAGTTCTAGTGTAAAATATGCAGGAGGTTTCCTACATATACTGACTACCTACACAGCGGTACAGGAATTTCCAATTGTGTGTCAATTTAGTACAGGTTGTTAATAAGTGTCTAAAGTATATAATCGGGGAGGCCCTGGTGAGAACAAAGATGAGTGGATAACTTTCACTATGATTGAAGCTGTCTCATGCTTGGCATAAACTAAAGGTTTAGCCGAATTAGGAATAGCATGTCTCACAAAGAATCATTCCACTATTTTCGAAATTCCAAAAATGAAACTTCTATAAGAAGTCGCTAAATGTAAACCTCATGACTTAAATTTTTCCCTATATTAACAAAATAGATTAACTATTCATTTAAATATAGACGTGTGTTAATAGTATGAAATGTGAATTGACACATTTGCTCCACATTTTAGCATTTGGAAACGAAAACTTCAGGACTGAAGTTCTTGATTACTAGAAGGTCTTCACGACTTTTGATGACAAAATTGCCTTTCCCAATGAAAGCAAGATGAAATACACTGATGAATGTCCTGCATGCCATTCGCCTTTTAGTCGATAAAAGTCTATATACTGTGTAATTCAAGTTGTACAGCACTTTCTATGCTCTAACTAACGAGTCAAACAGTACTTATAACACCCATTGGGAATCGATTTCTTGCTTAAGCAAGGAAATTACACGGTTAGTCAGGAACAGGGCTATTTAAACTTGACAAGCTCCTAGGAAAACAGCTTAACGAATCCCATAGGAACGAAGTCTAATGCACTAAGTGATCTGAAAATAGAACAACGACAAACTCGCCATTAATTTCATTAATTAGAAATACAGAGTCAGAAAAGACGAAGTCTCGCATCTTTATCCCCGCTAGGGCCACGTCAGCACGATGTACGTAATTTGTGACATTGGCAACAATACGTAACCAGCAAACACGACTGCTAACGTACACTGAACCAGAACCCGCAGCCGTATTCATTTATATAAACACAATCATACATCCATAATGCCTGGCCACGCTTCGAACATGGAACCTCTGCTGTTACTGGCGCTCAATGCTGACCACTTCACCACGCAGGGCAGCGTCCATTGTCCGGAAATCGTTGCGTCAATTATCGCTCATTTACATAACCTAGATCTAGGATTTGAGCACTTTCCCGTCCTGCTTGTTTGTCAAACTATGTTCTAACTCCACACTATGCACAGAAAGGTTAATCGGAAGTGGGCCTACAGTTCAAGGTGGGATATGAATCACTAGGTGCCTCCACTGGGTATGGAACCGAAGGCCCTTTAAAACTTTCTCGTTTCAAAATCGGGTTCAAATCCTGAAAAATTATTGATAATGAAAAAATACCTATGAAAACAGATATTTTCGCAGAGGGGAGGGAATCAGTAAGTAGTCTTTGCCACAGATCTTACCAGTAGCTGTTAAAAGATGGCGCCCGTGTAGTAAAATGGATTGGGCGAGTTTTGAAGAAGATTTATGTGTATAATTGTTTTTTTTTTAAAGAAAACAAAAAGAAATATGATTAAAGGTAATAATAAAAGTATAATATAATATTTTTGAAAAACTTATTTTGTTAAAAATTAACTCACATCATCCTGTTATTATAGTCATTTTTCTTTTTTTGAAAAACTTATTTTGTTAAAAATTAACTCACATCATCCTGTTATTATAGTCATTTTTAAAAAAAAAAAAAAAAAAAAAAGACATTTTAAAATATTCCATCGTGAAACTGCTACTGGTATGATCCGTTCGGAATTGTGACATTTTCTAGAGGAGAGGGGTTTTTTTTTTTTTTGTAAAGTTTTAAAAGTCAAATTTATATTTCTCCCCTTCGAATTTAAAATTTAGACAAAAATGTGGTTTCTCCAGTTCCAGAAATAAAATTTTCTTCACAGTTTCATGAAGATAAAACAAATAAAAGTCTATCTGAAATAAATATTACATGTAAAAAAAAGAATATTGATGCAAAGTTGCAAGTAATGTTCAGTAAATCAAGTCTATAACATAATCTCGTCAGGGGTGTAAGGGATGATCCTCTCTGAAGACACCCAAATATGAAACTCTCTTCCACGTAGTACACCTTGGGCTGCATTGTTGCAGACTAGGGAGGCACGGGCGTCTGGACTCAGCAAGTATAAATTCTCTGTGGGGTTCGTGTTGACGTCCATATATATCTTTGTTGTCTCTTCATTCATCCCATTTTATCACCATTCATCATCATCTTCGCGATTAGACCAAACTGGAAGAAAAGAGACGTAAAAATAAACCAAATCACCACAAACAAAAGAACCTTCGGCAAGAAGCCTTCGGGCATCTCCACCTCCATCCGTTCAGCTCGCATCACGGGGAAACCTACTCCACCGTGGCCCTCTCCTACCAGCGCGACTACGGTGCACACGAGTTGCTGATCTGCGCAGGTTCTTGGTCCCACTATTAGCGCGTTAATAAAACGCCACGACTCAATAGGTCCAGGGTTTGAATCCGGACCTGGCCAGTGTGTTCTTTATGAGTGTCCCCACATCAACTTCATCCCTCATCTTCGGGATTAGCCAAAAGAGGCATGATAGCGAAGTAAAATAAACCAAATCACTCAAGCACACCTTCGCATTCTTTATGTACGCAGGGGGTGTACAGTTGTTACTTGTACAGTCAGAGGCAATAAAAATGCCTTTCCTACAATGCGTTATGAGTGTTGCCTAATTCTAAGGCGATAGTGGAACTTTTTTTATTGAACAGTTGCCACTGAAGTTGGCTCATTGTCATAAAGTTAGGTAACACACATAACGGAAATTCAGTATTTCAGCATCAAGGTGTCCCATTTATATTGCCGGTGAGTGTACATTGCTGCATGTTATTTTTATCTAATCAGCTGAATGACTTCAATAGTTGCCGATTTTAACTTCCTCAGACAAAGTTTTAATCTTCCAAACAGCTTATCCTCCATGCTGGGAGATGACGACAGTGTTAATTATTTATTTTTAAAAAAAAGAACTGTTTGAGGAAGATTTTAGTGTCTGCGTAGGCTACCTTTATAATGTGTCATATACAGGGTGTATCATAAGTAATAGCGCAAACTGACGCAGTTGAAAGTACACGATGATAGAAGCAAAAAAAAGTCTCAGTAAACATGGGTCTGCAAACGAGCCGTTTTCGAGATCATTCCAAATGTGTGGTTACAAGCCGCCACTGAATTCATTTTGTAAACACAAGAGTGCTTTACTGCGTTCCGAGTTGAGCTCGTAAGTTGACAAAACAGAACATTTCCGAGAGGTGGCGTTGGAATCAAACAGAATGGATACACTCAGTACAGAGAATTATACATGCTTGTGACCACTTCCGAAATGAACCGGGGGTTTTCTTACTGTATTATTAGCATTTTACCAACAAGGACGACAGTTACAAACAATGAAGTGAGTGGCGGCTTCTAACCACACATTCGCAATTATCTAGAAAACGGCTCGTTTGCAGACCCATGTTTACTGAGATTTTTTTTGTTTCTATTATCGTGTACTTTCAACTGCGTCAGTTTGCGCTATTACTTATGATACACCCTGTATGTCCTGTGCAGGTTCCCTTACAACCTTACAGTTATAATCTTTCTGAAGGGGCTCTTTGTACGCCCTTTTTTTGTTGTTTTTTTTTAGGTAAAGCTAGTATACGTACAAGAGGATTTTTTCCCTTGTATACTTTGAAGGGCGTCAATGGCCATACGCGCCAACAGAACCCAAAATTTTAATTAATTCATTCATTTATATGTAATCCTCATTGTTATTTAAGAAAAACTATATTCTATTACAGTAAACCCTCGTTAACACAAACTCGCTTAAGACGAAGACTCGGTTAACATGAACAAAATGTTGGTCCCGGCAGGGATTGTATTATATCTTATAGAAAGTTTTATCGGTTAACGCGAATTTCGGTTACCACGAATTACAAACTGTTTTTTAGTCCGTTGCGTCATTAGGTCTCATTTAACACGAACTTTCAAAGTTTTTCATATTCTTTTTCTGTTGTTTCTCTGTCGTTCCTCTGCTGTAGGTATGTAAGAAATCACCCAATAATCTCTATCATCTTGTCAACAATCAACTTATACAGTATTGTAGCCAACAGATTCAGATCAACAATGTGTTCAAATGTGTTTTTCTATTCTTTAAAACATAGCCAGTACGAGTAACATCAAGATTAAAACTTGGGTGCAATTGCTCGACAATCGCGTCAACAATGAGCTTATATGTATTTAACCAACAAATTCAGTTGTGTGTTCAGATGTGTTTTTCTATTCTTGAAAACGTACGAGAAACATCAAGTTGCAAGCAGTAAGACGGGAGTCATGGCCAAGAGGAAGCAGACAGGCATATATCTGCAAACAAAACTGAAAATCTTAGAGGAAGTAGACCGTGGTGCATTGAACAAAACGACAATTGCTGAACAGTATGGAATTGCCATATCTACATTATCTACAATACTTAAATACATAATACGTATTGCAAATGGTTAATGCAGGGCATGAAATTTCAAGTTTGAAATCAGTCGCCGGACTAAAATCTTTGGTCGCCACTATTTTATATTGATAAATAATAAACATATGAGCAATTATTAAAAAGTTAGGAATTAATGTTTGTGTAGCGCTGTCGTTCTGCACTAAAGTACCACTTATCAATCGCAGCTGCTGGGTCAAACTCTGACAGGGAGGATGGGGGGGGGGTCCGTTTACGGAAACTCTGAGCAAATCATCCAGTGTCTCAGTCTTCAGAGAGTTCCTGTAAGTAGTGTTGAGTCTGTTGTGACAGCTGAAACCTCCCTCACATGAGGCTGTGCTCACTGGTAGAACAGCACAAAATGTCAAAATCTGGAGCAAGTTGGGGAATCTTGCTGAACACACTGCACTGTGGATCGGCACTGTGGATCTTCTCCAGTGTCTGATTCAAAGCTGGAGAAGGAAACAAAAGTTTGTATTCTGTCCACTCTGCTGACAGCACATCCATTTTCTCATTACAAAGGATCGGGTTAAAGTATATGTAGATCTTCTTTATTTCTTCTATCCCAAACTGAAGAATATTTTCTTTGGGAGGCCAACCCAAGGTGTCGAAAACATGCAGAGATGCAATCGCATCTGTTGACATAGACGGCAATGTTTCTGTGATGTACACCTTCGCATTGTTAATTAAGTTTCCTCTAACAGTCTGAAACTCTTGCACATCCCTGATCTTCCCTGAAATGGATGCATGGTCCAAGAAATCTTGTTCGCTTGTTCCAACCTTAGATTCCAGGTCAGCCAAAACTAAAATACAGTGTTCAATTCTTATTTTCAGAGATGAAATTAAAAGATTCTTATTTTGTAGTGCCACGCTTAAAGGGTTCAATTTCCCGTAGATATCCAAAAGGAAGTACAGAAGCTTAACAAATTTAAATTGCTTCAAACTTTTCAGCAAATCCTTAGCTTTAGCGCCATCATTGTCTTTTCTATGGGCCACCTGTTCAAGATGGGTCACAACAGCTTTGTATGATTGCAAGAGAGCTCCTTTTGCACGTTCTTTGCTGGCTAACCACCTAATAGTGTGGATATCACTCAGTGTTAGAATTTCTTCTATAACTTCTGCCGTTTCTCTCAAGAGGTGAAGTCTTGAGGCGTGTTTGACACACATTTGAAACAACGAAATTTTAGTCGCCAGCCCAAAACTTTTGGTCGCCAATGGCGACCTGGCGACCGGAAATTTCGCGCCCTGGGTTAATGTGTAGAAATAACTGTACTGCAACAAAAAAAAAATGAGTCCCCGGTTAGCACGATTTTTTTTTAACACGAACTCTTGATTTTTCGGTTATTGGGATTCGTGTTAACGAGGGTTTACTGTAGCCTATATCACAAGTTACTACCTCATCTAGTTCGCTGCACTATTTGACTCTCCCTGCACTCGCGCGTCTAGTTGGTGACACGGTGCAACACCGATTCGTCTACTTCGTTGATTTGGTGTCAAGTAGTGTATTTGGTGTCTGCACCGTTTGCACTACGTTCTGGAGTGGTGTAAAGTGTGTGTATGGCCACGTGGTGCGTCCTAAATAATCAAATGAACGTTTAAAGCAGCAGTCAGGCATTTGTTGAATCTTCTGAACTTGAACACCGCTATTGGTCTACTTGGTTGGACGTCATTTCCTTGCATCAGCCTGAGACCGGGATACACCTGCACTACACCTAATGTCAAAAAGTGCTGCGAACTAGACGGGGCTAGTAACTTTGGATATTGAACGTGACCTATTTGCACGTCCATTGGCTGTACACTAGGCATGGACGATTTCATGATATCGGCGATATATCGTCTCCCCGATATATATCGCCAAAATATCGTGACGATATATCGTCTAGTTAATATCGCGATATATAGTCTGGACGATATATTGCCCAACACTACTGTACACCTACTTTTTAACCCTTCCCCCTATATACACGGACATGCACTGAAGGTCAGCATCTTTGGACACGACAAGAGGTTCACAACCGTTGTGGACAAATTGCATGAAGATATCCTAGACGGAAAGACACAGGGTAACACATCCAGAACTAAGCAGACGACCAGAAGACTTCATTACTGTCGAAATGGAGTCCCTCCGTCAACCTGACACGGAACCGGATGATGGGTACAGGGTGTTTTTGCTCCGGGACACACAATCAACAACCCGCCTCAAAAGGGTCTACCTGCCTACATCCGCCTCCCCCCTCTCCAGTCCCGTAACCTTGTCGCAGGTGACAAAATACTCGGGGCTCTGCAGAAGTTAACATGTTAAATTGCTCCTGCATTGTTGTGGAAGAGGAAATTAAAATAAAGAATAAAAAAAAGAGAGAGTGAACGCCCGTCCATATAATGAGAGCTTGCCAACCTTGGCATTGTATAGAAAGGGACTGGAGAGAGGAGGGAAGGAGGAGGGAGGGTTCCTCCAGACTGCGTCTGGCTTATTGGAATAGCTTTTCCCGTCAGCCTTTCGACATCAGTGATGCTAACGCTACGCAAATGTCCATGAGGCGAGATTCCAATGTACTGGCTTAGCACGTAGGGCTCATGGCAGAAAGTTAATACAAAATTGACTGCAGGTCAGTGAACAAACAGCAACAGAACAATTTTATTCGACGATCTTTTTGTGCAAATGCCTCATCCGTTTAAGAACAAGGAACAGTGCACAAATATGTGCAATATGTTGATGTACTTTGTATCTTTCTGTGACATATTTTGATAGAGTTAGTAACACGATCCTCCCCTCCCATCTATGAAGCACATTTAAAAGTGTGAGATTATTAGAGAGTAAATTCAGTCGAGCGAATTAATGGCGTAAAGAATAGGTACTCTTTCCGAACCTGGGGGTGATAGGATGAGCTAGTTTGTTCTCATGACAAAGCCACAGAGTTGGTAGAGTCCAACAGCACAAGTAGACGAGCACATACGCTGGTCTTAGTGGCGTACGCAAGGGGGGTTACCGGGATTAAACCCCCCCTTGAGCTTTTGAAATATTATGAAAATGCTGTAGAAAAGAATTAAAAATGGATAATTTATCAGTCAAAGATCTGCGACAGTAATAATAATAATAATTTGAATTATTATTCCCATGCAGCATGGAGAAAAGCACAACATTCCAAACACAATCTAAGCGGCCGCAAAGTTCGATTTTGCAATGTTTTTCCAAAAAGTCCCGCAGTGACTCTCGCGAGAATTGTGAAAATTTCTTGCTTCGTCTCAGTGTGCTGACGATATGTGAACGTTCTTCTCGGTACTGATTTCGCATCCCCTTGTGAACTCTCAAGTGATGCTGAGTGTACATCCACATCATTAAATAATGTTGAAGAAGTGCTTTGTGAATCACCTAGAAGTGACAAATGTGTGGGAATGCCTACAAACTTATTTTTGAACAAAAACATAAGACTCGGAGGAATATAGCAACATGTATTCTCGCGCCTCATCATCATCCTGGGTGGGTTCCATAGGTAAAGGCAATGTAAATATCCCCGTGCATATAGCACCGTGCCATGAAGGCACACGTAGTGGTGTGGTGGGGCCCCACACATTCTCGATCTTGGCCATTTTGCGGGTAATGTGATCAGCACCATGCTCCGGCAGCCTTTATCCACCACGGTTGCTCTCAGGTACCCATTGATGTATGAGGCTGGGTGCGGGGACAAGACTGGATAAATTCCAACCAATTCCAGGAATCGAACCCGGTTCTCCCGCGAGGTTGTCAGACCAGACCACCGCGGCTCCTTGGATGATAATGTTGATGATTATTTCAATTAATTTAATACATTTGATTGTTTTTATGGATTTTCTTCACACTTAAAATGTCTCACCTATCATATACGAGTAACCGTTGACTAACAAAGAAAGAAAAAATGCTCCTACAGACTAGAAAGTATTGCTTTCATAAATATAGTTGTGTAGATCTCTACAGTAGTGATATTAGTAGGAACAGCAGCTGCATAAGTAGTAGTATTAGTAGCAAACTAATTAATTAATTATAAGTATTATTAATTAATTATGAGTATTATTTAATTAAAGTATAATAAAACAATGGTAATGTGAATTTGTAGAAACTTTTAGAAATAAACCCCCCTGATGAAATCCTGCGCTGATTGGCTGTTCCATACGCCTGCTGTGACGTGTAGCCAATTACGTGGCCTTCTCCCAACACTGGTAAGGAGGTCCACATCAGAAGCTACAGGGGCGATGCATATTCTCGGGTTCAGGGTGCCAAGATAAATGGGGCGCACAGGTATATTGCTGGGTTCCAAGAACAGGGACATTGTATAAATGTTACACCATCTTACAATATACCAGTTGCGTTCAGCATACAGATAAAAAATAAAGAGGTACAATGTCTTACAAGTAATACGAACATAAAATCATCCTTGGACGTAATGGTGAGTACAAATGCGTAAACAGATCTATGTCTAGATAATACAAACTAGTATAAAATTTATGAGGGCGGCACAATCAATATAGCAATTTGCGTGTCCCTGACGTCATAATGATGGTTCGTGGAGTTTCAGAGTTAACAACTATAGAATGAAAACAAAGCATGAAGGGTTGTAGGATATATTTTTTGGCGCTTTGGTATGCTGTTTCTGGGTTATTATCGTAGTTTCTTTCTACCATGAGGTCAACAGTGGGCGATGTAAAATATCTGAGGAATGCCAGTCGCTGATTAAGAGGAGGAATGGTCAATCAACATCCGTAAACGTTTTTAAAAACTATACGCTCTTCTGATACTGAAAAATAATCAATGTTTCATTAAGTGTGTTAATTGTACACGCCGGTCTCGGAGGCGGAGTGGTTAGCACAGCGGGCTAGAACCCAGGGGTCCCATATTCTAATCCCGGTCAGGGTATGGGTGTTATTTATGAGTTTATCAGTTTCATCATATCATCACTCATCCTCATCTTCACGCTTAGCCAAAAGTGTCAAAAAGTAAAATAAGCCAAATCAATCAATTAACTGTACACTCCTGTTCACATAAGGTGGCACCCTTTACAGTGTTGGCCTCTTCAAGTATGTGCCACTTTATGTGAACAGGAGTGTACACACTCAATTATTGTTTAAGATAAGGCCACCATAAACACTATCCTACACTGGTTGTTAGAAAGGTATTGATTTGGGAGAACCGTAGCTTAGTGGCTAACGGGGTCGCTTTGTAATCAAGAAGTCACGAATTCGATATCCGGCTGAGTCACAATGCACGATGGTTTGGCTTCCACTTTAAACTGTAAGTCCAGTCCCACATAGTCCATCAGAGTAAAACGTGGACTAGTAGTGGAGGGGTTCTATGTTCGAATTGTGCGAAGGGGACGAACACTTCACTGTGTTCGTTCTTTCATCTATTCAACAATTCACTATCATTCAACTTAGCTGGTATACGTTTTGTCGGTAAATTGATCTGTGACATTGGTTATTTCGAATCACGTCAAATGAATTGAAAAAGTGAAAGGGTTTTGGACTTTCAAAGTACCACAGTAACTGCGATAAACGGTAGTAAAAAGCTTTGATTTAGGTTAGTGGTGATTCGAACACGATAGTCCAAAACCTTATCCTCCAATCTTAACTATTAAGTTGATTCTTTAGATCCCAGTAGAAAGTAACTGTGAAACGTAACCTAAGCCCTAGCTCTTACTTTATCACAATAGGGTTAGTTTCGACGGAGTAAATATTACTTGGTCACTTTCAAGAAAGTTCATAAGGGTGGACAACTTCATTATCGAAGCTCAACGTTGGGGTGCAGAAAAACCAACAGAGCCTATGCGATATTTCGATACATCGAATTCTTGAAATATCGAAGCGTGGAGATCGTAGAAAATAGCGACATATATCGAGCAATGTTAGACATGATACGAAAATCGACCTAATATATTAAAACTCGGAAAAAGAAGAATAGAGCAAGACTTTGTCTAATATCGTAACATCGGCTGAAAATATCGCGTCTTATTGAAATGTAGTAAAGGAGGTAGCTGTCCGAGCTATTTACTGACATGTTATATTTAGTGTTGTGAACATGTAATGGTTTTAGCTTGTTGCAGTAAGTATCTTGCTTATATTTCAGTACATACTATATCCAAATTCGGATAGGAGAACCAGAAATGCGATTTATTCACATGCCCTCAATCCAGTGCCCTCTATTAGCTAAAATTTTCACAACAGGCCGAGATAATTGATTTGTGGTTGCCCTATACCTGCTACGAAAATCTGTATCACAGCTCCAGTCGGTAGGGCGTCTGCCTCCCACGTGGAAGGAACGATTTCGATCCCCACCCGCGTTGGGTGATTTCAGGTGAGTATCTTTCGAGCAATATCCGTGAATGGATATCACATCACCATTTCTCGTAATGAGTACGAGGTAACGTTAGGTTTATGAACACCGTTAAATGCCGACCTCGACGGCAGAATGGTTACTGCAGCACGCTACGACGCCAGGGGTCCCGGGTTCGATACCTGACCTGGGCATGCGTGTTGTTTGTGAGCGCCCCTTCGTCAGTTTCATATCATTCATCCTTATCGTCGCGGTTAGCCAAAATCGGCAGAAAAACCACGTAAATATAATGTACTTGAATACCGTCAAAGAAAATACATTCCTTGTGCACTGTGCCTCCTCGGATATCGAACCCAGAACCCCTTGATTACAAGACGAGGACGTAGCCATTACGCCATTAGAGAGGCCCTGCTACCCGGTGGAGGCTGCACAGCGTTTCCGATTCCACTTTTAAACTGTAGGTCCAGTCCCCATTAACCTATCAATGCATAAAGTGGACTCGAAATAACAATTCAAACTCACATTCAAAAAAGAAAAACAATACTGCCTAGAGAAATTTCCGTCTACGAGTTGGTATCACTTGTTCGCGAGTGTCGCAACCAGCTTGTTGTGCGCGTCTCAAGGTCAGGTCTATTCCAATGAGTCACTCAATAGTCTGCAACGTGGAGCAGGCGGATGACCTTTCAGGCATCATACCTGCCGTCTGAGAACGGGGGGAGGGGAGAGAGCAGAAAAAAAAGAAGGGTCAGGAAGGAGGAAAAAAAAAGCAGGGATGCCTATCTTGTTTCTGTGCACGCAACAAAGGCATTTGTTTTTCTCGACAGTAAGGATCCTAAAACATGGAAGCGCGGGAAAGAAAAAACATTATCCACAGCCTGTATTTAAAAGTAATTGTGACGCAAATGTGGGGCGACCTTACCATTCAAGTAAGCGGGTGGCGGAAACCTACATGCATGAACCGCACACTTTGGTGAAGTGTTTTAATCACTGGTTCTCCCCAAAAGTTGCCCACGCATTGTCCTCTTGAGTGTATCCGCTAATGAGGGCCCTACAGGGTAATCCGCTTGCAATCGAGGGGTTCCCCGTGGGGGATACAATGACAGTGACCCGGTTCCAACGAACCATAAATTCTAATGGGTTCTATTGGGTTGCGCTGCAGGACCGCCCGGAACCTTTCTCCTCGCATAATTTAAATTCGGTACAAGTTGCGACGTATTGTTTCATTGAGGAAAGGTTTCTGGACCGTACCGAAATTCAGTCGGAAAAAAGGTTCCTGGACCGTATTTAAATTGGTTGGGTCCTAATTGCGAACACATGAAACAGAAATATTTTTTCCACGTCCTAATTGCGAACACATGAAACAGAAAGATTTCCACGTCGTAATTGCGAACACATAGAGCTGAAAACCTGTTTTTAAAAACAGGTAAGGTTAATTCTGGTCTTCGCCAGCACCGAAGGAAGAGAGACTTTGATGACCCAAACACATTTCTTTATGGATGAAACGTTCTAAAGCTGTGCTAGCCAGTTTTCTTAGATATGCACCATACATGCAGACTTGGGCAGTACGATTTTAGAAGCAAATGTTGTACCTCTAGTCTTTGCGTTTCCGCCAGACAAGAAGAAAGGTATTCATTTACGATTGATTCGATTAATCTTGAGGGAAATACCAGAGTGGAGACGATAAACATTGACTTCGAGGACGATGCTATTCTGCTTTAAAAGAGTTTTTTTTTTACCACGATTAACATTCGCGGTTGTTTCTTCCACTTTGAAGTAAAGTTCAAATCATTCGCATGACTACATCTTACAACGAACATGAAGAAATAAAGAGGAGCATCCGTATGTGAGCGTCTTTAGATTTTCTAAACCTAGAAGCTCTTGAAGAAGGATGGCTTCGTATTTACGAGCAAGCTCCTAGTAATTTATTTAGCAAAATATCCTTAACAGAACCAATAGTTCCAATTACAAAGGATCATATTAAAAACATTTATAATAAAGATTAAATATACATTTTACAAATTACAAAAATACAAAACTACAGAATTACAATATTACAAAATGCAAAGCAAAAGATAAAAATAGCGGTAGGTACGTTACACAAAGTAATAGAACAAAATACAAACACAATATAGTACAATCACAACAGAGTACTGCTAAATACTTTCAGATACAAACATTTTATACATCGCACAATAGTCGATGAACACTAAGATTAATTACACAATTTGTACAAATATCAAATCGATATGAGAGTAAATAAGGCATGACTTTAAATACATAGTATCCATAAAAATAATACAATACAAACACAGCTTCAATGAAGTTTACTGTGAATTTAAATGATTAGGCAATGACAATATATGTCTTTTTATTATTGAGCTATATGTTATAAAAGGAAGCGCGAAGTCTACTTGAATTCCCTTTTGAACAAGGTTGTTATAATTTGTGCATAGTCTGATAACAACTGAAGATTTATGTATATTGTTTCTCAATAAAAAAAAGAAGCAAACACCTAAAATTTATTGGCTTAACATTAAGTTTAAAATATTGCAACACTTCAGGCGAATCTAATCTAAGTAATTCATAATCTTATAAAGTATAAAATATTGAGCTATTAATCTTCTAGATTTCAAAGGTGGTGGCACTTGAAAATCTGCAAGTAAAAAATTATAAGAAATTCTATTTAATACTGCTGAACGATTATACTTTTTAAAATACAAATATCGTAAAAATTTAAACTGAATTCGTTCAATATTATCTCAATGTACTTGATAAAATGGATTCCAAATTTCACTTAAGTATTCAATCAAGCCTTGAACGAACGATTGCATTATATAGGTTCATTAAAACGCGCGTATTCTTAAAATCTAAAGTTGACCTAATTATAAATTCAAGACGTTTATATGAATCCGAGCAGATGTAAGAATAATGATGTTTATAGTTTAAATTCTTATCGAACATTAATCCTAAATCATTGATTACATCTACGCGTGTAAGTACACTTCCATTAAGAATATAATTAAGTAGTACGGCTTTTGTTTTATTTGTAAACGTTATTGTTGAGCATTTACTAATATTAAAATATAATTTATTCTGAACGCACCATTGATAACAAGCATCTATATCTTTTTGTAATAAGATAGCATCTTCTGGAAGTATAATGCCTTTAAAAATCTTTAAATCATCTGCATACAATAAGCAGCGTGAACACTTTATAACAGATGGAAGATCATTTATATATAACGCAAAAAGAAGGGGACCAAGATTTGATCCCTGAGGGACACCTGAATATGCTGTATATACTGTCGATGTAGCATAGTCATAAACCACTTTGTATTTTTCTGTTTTTCACATAAGAGATAATTATTTTTAATAAAACATCAGATAAACCAAATGAAGAAAGTTTATTTAATAATAACGTATGATCAATCTTATCAAACGCCTTAATAAAATCAGTGAATATAACGTCTAACTTAATTGATACTACTTATATCCAATAAATTCATAAAATCTTTAAGTGCATTTGCGATATTCCCACACCGCGTAAGATCAATATGTGAATCCAGTATTGTTGGGATATTAAAATCTCCAATAATAAATATATTACCATTATAAGAGATATACACCTCTTCCTACAAAGAATAATAGGTTTAAATATTTATCCAATTTAGTATCAGGAGGAATATACAATGATATAAATAAGTAACCTTTGACGTCACAACTTATACGCAAAAATACAATTTATTTATTTATTTATTTATGTCGTCTTCTTTTACAATTTCTATACAATCAACTGACATCTCAATACATTTTACACAAATGGTTTCCCTGACGGCGACCAACACACCTCCCCCCTTTTTTTTTTGTTCGATCTTGTCTAAAAATGTGATAACTATTGTCTAATAGTTCTCAATTTTGAACATCACTTGCGTCAGCCAAGATTCCGTAAGAACAATGATATCATAATCAGTTGCTAAGACACCCAAGTGCAACTCAGTTAATTTGGTATTCATGTGCCTTACATTTTGACAATAGCATAATAAGTTATTGTTCTCCATTGGCGGCATTGCTAATTAGGGCATGCACATCATCCACACTGTTTTAAAATGTACACCTGGGAGTCATTAGGGGTATTTCTAAGCTAAATAGTCCCCGTCATGTCAATCCAAACATAAGCAAAGTTCTTATCTCTCTCTACTTTTCTGGCTTCATTAAATTTGACTAGGTAACGTTCACCGCATTTTTAATTGACAAAGTCAATTGTTCTGAATTAGGACTGTTCGCAATTAGGACGACACCTTTAAATTCAGTCGGGAAAAAGGTTCCTGGAGCGAATTTAAATATTTTAGAAACAAAAAGGTTCTTTACGGTCCAGAACCCATTTACGCTTGCTGATTTTCTCTCCTCGACCTGAATTGAGTTTATTCAAAATTCCTGGATCTTTAACAACCTTTATTTTAATAACTCGATGTAGAGTTTTCATAAGGCACTCATTCATTTCAATTATGACGAAATGCGCACGAATGTTGAAACCCTCCGCTCTCTGTTTGCTGTTAGAATTAAGTGAGTATGGCAGCTGTGGAGGTATCTTGCGCCAAGGAAAGTAGTGCGTGATACCTGCTATATTGTAGTCGTGGGACCTGATGTAGGAATGATATAGCTACGATCAAAATAAAACCAGAACTAGCACATGAGAAAGGAACTATTTCTCAGAAGTCACGTGGTTCTGTTCACATTAACTTGGTTCATACAGTCCAGGATCTCTACTAACTTCTAAATTATGGTGGTCTCAACCTAAGACGTAACACACTATTAATGGAAAACTTGAATTTTCATAATTATTTACTCCAATATTTAAGAGTTCATATTATTTTTTAAAAATAAATCCTTGTTTGGATCAAGCAAGAACAATGTGAATATCGAAATAGATTATTATTTGAAGATGTGGCCCATTCAAATCTTTGCAAAGCCATCTATTGACCAAATCACTAAGTATAAACCATTGTCCTTGTGTTTTTGTTATAATAATATATACTCAAACGTTTCACAGACTTGTTCTGTATCCTGTTTACTTTTTAATGGAAAATGGAAACATCTCTTTGACTTACGTTTTCAGGAATTTATGGAAAAAGATTAATTGATTTTTGTTACTTTGCGTCTACTTTCTGCCACTATTGTCTAACCGTGACGATGAGGATGTGTAATGATACGACGCAACTGATGAAAGGACACTCACAAAGAACACACATTATCAGGTTGGGATTCGAACCCGGGACCTCTGGCGTCGTAGCGTGCTGTGATAACCACTCCATCAAGAAAGTCTGCTGTATGCAAAATGAAAACATCCATATGGAAAACTACGTATTTCATCTCATCATCCACTAAATATGAAATGTTTATTGAATGATTAAACCCAAATCTTTGATCACAATCATACACATCACATTTCCTTGACAATGCCAAAAAAAAAACCTCTGCGACCACAAAATACAGTTTTGTGTACACACACACACACACACTTGCCCCCCCCCCCCCTCCGCCCTCTTCGGATCACAACAGGTGCTTCTCCCCGACAATTTTTCCCCCTTCCTTCGAAATTTCCCTTCTGGGAAGATCCCGCCGAGCGAATTCTATTTCAGAACAAGGTTAAAAACTGTCAGTCATTTCTGCGCTATACTTCAATAAATGAATCCTGACTTATGTATCGAACTTTCACCTGTTAACAGAATAGCGCTTCAGGTAGTTCTTTTTGAAGAAAAGAAGTGTTATGTCCAGTTTATATTGCATATTTCGCGGAGTTTTTGGTGTTAAAGTGCAAAAATCGGTGTTATTCCGAAAAATGGCGTAATTCGTGTTATTTTGCGATTCCGAAACACCGAAAACTTGCCTCCTTTACGTACCCAAATACATTTTAAACACTTTATTTTGCTTTCCTCAACAGTTAAAACAAAAACTTCACGTCCTGCCATAGATATTGCCAATTCTTGCAAGGACATGAATGCGAAAAAGATAGTGGTGACCTGTGAAGAATTCGGGAAGTTAAAAAAGAGGATAGATATGCAAGAAAACTATATATAGTCCCGAGCTATGTTCCCCTGTCCATCTGCTGCGAGAAATAGGGGAGATACAGACGCGTATATACAAGATAAAGCAAATATATTTCGGGGGGTCCAAACCAAGTGTCTCAGGAATAACAATAATGTTTAAATTAAAGTAATTACATTATAATTATACTAAATTAAATAAATACTAATTAAAATATACAAATTAATTAATATATTATTATTACAGGAATAGGTAAAAAGATGTATATTCATTATCTAGCATAATTTGTATAAAAACAAGTGCCCTGACAAAGAAATTGTCAAATAGATGAAGAATTGAATATGTATTGCATAACAAAAAAGGATTTTAGATCCAGTTGGCGGAAAGTTAAGTTCCTGATGAATATTTTATGCGTTGTTACTGCCCAAGCAGTAGGCCTAATTGGTTGTTTGACCGCGAGTTCCTTCGTAGGTAAACGCGGCAACAGAGGGCCAATGCCATAAAGGTGGTCCCCGCGCAGGCTGCAACGCTGACTTCACTTTATGTACAGAGGAATAACCATCGATTATAAAAGAAATGCTAAACAAGCATAGTTCATTTATTAATTTTAGAACTTGGTAAGTTTTTCGGGGGAGGGGTCTGGACCCTCACCCCCCCATACGTCTTTGGTGAGATACTATTGACAGTTGCAGATCGTCTGCTAAAAAACCTTCTTTCACTATGCTTAATTCTGTGCATTCATGAAACTAGGGCAGTTTCAATTTAGAGCTGAGCGTGTTCATCTCACCGCAGACAGTCCCAGGTTCGAGTCCTGACTTTGGTGAGTGTTCTATCATCAGTTTCACCTAATCACCATTCATCGTCGCGATTAGTCTAAAAGATGCAGAAAAGATGTAAAATAAAAAAATACGAATACCCATATGTGGCTACCATCCATATTCGAACTTGCCAGAGCAGTGTTGCCACATGATTGAATTAGGTGGAATTAGATGGAAAGGGAAAATTCATGAAAAATATCAAAATTACCGTTATCTATACCACATTACATTCATTAGGGTGTGAAATGCACTTTCCTTCTCTCGTCCCTCCCAAGAACCAAGAAATACATTAGAAACTTTCTTGGGAACAATTAATATCTTCCCACTATCATCTCACTTTTAAAATTATTTTAAGACGTCATTTAATGTAGACTTCCGGACAAACTTAACGAAACTCTGACCTTGGGAAGATAAGGTCCCTAGTTTATTTAAGTTCGTCCTAATGTTTATGAATTTTCACATTCTGTCCATTTTTCGCAACCATAATTTAAGTTTTGTTCTTTCGAATCCGTTAACTCTCACAAGTGTGAATATTGAAAATCAGTCACACAATACAATACAGAAATAACAGCCAGAAATAAAGATATTGGTCAGTATAATAGGGCAGGTTTTTTAACCCACATTGTTCGGGTGACAACAGAGAATTTGGGGCCCGTTTTCAAAATTCACTATACCTGGGACGAATAAGTATGAGCACGAAAGAAGAAATGTCCCCTAAGCACTGGCGGCGATTGGGGGGGGGGCAGTTGCCCCCCCCCCACACTTTTCGCCACTTTGGCCTACGCACTATACTAAACCTTATCTACAAAGGGAAATATACTATCTTTGCCCCCAGTTTTGGCACCTTGCCCCCCTGGTTTTGGAACCCAATCGCCGCCACTGCTAAGCTTCGTTGCCCTGAAATCGGCACAGCTTCTATGGCAAAGTCTTTGAAAATTAAAACTCTTTAAACCCAATATGTTACAACGTTATTGATATAATTAAATTACTTCTAACCTCTATTATTTACGTCAAGCTCTTTCCAAATTGCTGATCCAGTACTTCTGATGCGGAACGTGAAGATTTTTATCTCCCCGAATATACAATTGGCCACAAACTCTGACTAAATACTCCCTTCTCGCAGACACTAATTAACTTCCAGTACAGCTAATTGTCGAATGAAAATATTCTTACTACTTTTCTCTACACATTGAAAAAAAAAACAAGTAATTGCACTGTGCGTGTCTCCATCTAAGCGCACGCTATTGAAATGCATGCAATGTCTACAGTCCTACCAGACATTCAGTGACCCCAGCTGCGCTTTATTGTGGTAACAGTTGCAGCATGTCGTAGTGTTGCGACAGAATAGAAAATTATAATCATGTACAGTAGAATAGGTAAGACAAGAAACTCCTCGCGGCCTCACGCCCAAGCCATACGTAGGGGAAGGACGCACAGAAGCAGGGTTGGCAGTGCATACGGGTCAAATGTCTGCGCAGAACGAGAACAAGAAAACTAAGCAAGACGATCTGAGTGGTATGGTGGTAAACATACAACTGAATGACCGTGTTCTGCTAAGATGGAATCAATTTTGAACATCTTCAAACGGGGTTTGTTAATTTTCACCAAGGAATACAATTCTGGTGTGCGTCAAAGGGGGTGTTGTTTTGAACGAGCCACTGAATGAATCATAATGTCTTTTCGGGAGGAGGAAGAAGTCGCAGGATTTATTTGTACGTTATGGCATGAGGCGTTGTCAACAACAACAACACTGTTTGGTGTCAAATTTGTGGTATTAATCGCCAAAAGATTTTCCAGATTTGAACATTAACCTCCAGCATGTACAACAATTACACGTTGCCCTTTAGACACCGGTGCTTTGACGGCAGCCGCGGTTCCATCCACCCAAGCTTCTTTCTTTGTTGTCGAGCTGTGAAAATAAGTCCGTCAACGTAAACAATGGGTCGTCCTTGTCGACGAAAGATTTTTATGGCTTTGAGGTACGATGAACGTAAACTTCTTATTTCGTCCTTTTCTATAAGCAATTGTCTATTATTTTCTGCTTTTCCCACTTAAACTCTAGGTCACGTATTATCTTCCGCACACACCAGACACTGCCTTGGAACTCTATTCTTTGTTTCAAAACCCTTCGGATACCTTCCCCGTCCGTAAGGTGAAATTCGTGCACAACACACTTATCGAACTCGTCTATATGACTTTTGATTTTTCGGCGAGATCGTGTTCTATGGGGCGTATGAAAGTGTTTCTTCAACGTAGTGCATGCTTTACTTTCTATTAGTACAATTCTTCTCACACTGCTGAAGGAAACACCACATGCGCGAGCCACCCTCCTTTGCAATTGGTTTTCGGACATACGAACTCCCACCTGGTCTTTCATAAATGCATTGACATTATATACAATTTCTCGCCCTTGGCTGTGGATTACTTTCCGTCCACCGAGTTTACTTGCTTTCTCTGAACTGCAAGCTTCCATGCTAGCAAGTACACTGCACACAAAACAAACACACACTTTAAATGAAGACAGGCAATTCGATCGCATTGTTTCTCGGTGCTCACACAACATTAAGACGTTCGGCAACCCTGCCTGTGTGCACGATAGGGGAAGTTCGCGCATGCGCTTGCCGCGTTTCCGATCCAGCACATCGGTGGGAGAGTTTCTTGTCTCACCTCTTCTACTGTATTTTTTAAACACTTCTGGTAATATCCTCCGAGCACCTGTGAAGCGAGGTTCGGTGGGTCCACCCACTCACAGATTCTTCTCCTTCTGCGCATGCGCTAGAGTTAGGCGCATACAGCTGCGCATCCTCTACGTGACGTTGTACTAGGAAACTCCTCCCATCCAACATTTTCTGCTCATCTGCCCATGGTTAGAGCGTATGCTTCTGTTTGTTATCTTATGAAGCAAGCTTTAGTTGACAAATTATACAAATGCAGTATTTCTATATTATAGAAGTCAAAAGTTTCCTTCTATTATTTTTTCTGCCTTGAACTTCAAGTTATAATAGGTATACATTCCACCAATGAGAAAGTTGCCTATGACGGAGACATCTGTGGGGATGTTACTGAATTACTAACATCTCACGGGCTCTGTCTCCCGTCAAAAAATGGATACACTATACGTGTACATCCTTCACGCAAGAAGAGCCTTGTAAACACATGTGAATATTAGACATTTCAAATTACACTCACCCAATAACAAGTATTTTTTGTTCACAGATGGCACACAAAATCAATGATTTTTTTAGTTACAAAAACACCCCGTAGAGATAGAAAGCTGATAATTTTTTAATGCTATGATACATACGGTAACGAAACACGGTAATGAATACGTGCTGTTATATCACTATTCTTATACTGTCCATTTACCTACTTATGTAATAAAAATATAATATTAATTAATTTGAATATTTTAATGCTATTTTAATTAATTTAATATAATTATTATTTTTGTTCATTATTATTAATATTATTTTGAGACACTTGGTTCGGAGCCCCCCCCCCCCCCGAAACATATTTCTAGATTCGTGCCTGGTTACAACCCAGAAGTGTCCGTGACAACAAATAACTAAAACACACAAAAAAATATCTTGCTACAGTTTAAACCATTGAACTACATCTGCCACTAGGAATTGAAAGCGATATTTCCACGTGCTCACAGACCTTTCATAGAAATTGGAATCTTCAAAGTCACCATTCATTGTTAACCAAATAGAAACAGTTAACCTCCTTAATCGGGAGGACTGGGGATGACAAAACCAAGTTTCGGAATAGGTTTCTGAGCGATTCATTGTTGTAGAGGTGCAAGGACTTTACCTGAAACCTGATCTTACATGTACGTGTATCACGACATGCATGCATTGTACTAAACCCAAATTGGGAGTTTTTATAAACAAATGTAAAATTCATACATTTTCAGCTAACAATGTAAAAAGAACTTCTCAAATTAACGGGTTTCAAATTTTAATAATACAGTAGAGCGTCGATTATCCGAACGTCGGTCAACCGAACGACCGCTTAACCGAACTGTGTACTCGCTCGCACCTGTTACTCTCCCACCCTACCGTCCATCATCCCCCTCACTCCCAAACCAAGTTTCCCACAGTAGTCGCCGCACTGAGCCACCGCTGGCGGAACATTGCTTCTAATGGGGCCTTCATAAGGCGCTGCTGACCGGCCAAGCCGCCAGTCGCTGTGTTTCAACAATCAGCACACTTCTGTCGGTGTATGTATTGTTCATGCAAAATGCGTATGTAATATGTACATATTTTTGTTTAATAAACTGTACCACATTCTATATATTCCTACTAAAGTTGCCTTTGTACGTTACTTTGTAATACTTAAAGAGATGCCTGTTTTTATGAATAAATTTACTGTACAGTACTTCTTTTTGGCAAATAAACATGTACAGTTCGATTATCCGAACAAACCAGTTTTCCGAACACCCATGTCCCCCAATTACTTCGGATAATCGACGCTCTACTGTAATAATAACCCTTGACTCTACAGCCCGTAAGGGCCTTGGTCTATCTCCCGACTTCGTCTTCCTCCCACAATCCTACCTAGAGATCTTCAACCAGTAATGGGGTGAAGTAGGGTCAGCACGTCGAACCCCCAGCCGTTATAGGAGATAACCGTGACCGGGTAGCTCTCCAATTTCCTCACGATGGTGAGTTGCCCTGGTCCTTTACACAGGCAGAGAACCCAGAGACTGAACCCAGGTGGATTCGAACCCATGACGTCCCGCAGTCTGAGCCCAAAGCACAGCGCCTTAGACGGCACGGCCACGGGGGAGAACAGGTTTAAAATTACCAATTGGGCAATAGTAAATGGATTAACCTTACAAAATGACATTCTACCGGTATCATACCAATTTCAAGCATGTTTCTTTGATGAAAAAAAAATCTTCCTCATTCTTTTTTTAGTATACATCGGACGATTTAGGAAATTTTAGATTCAGCACATAGCGGCTATTGTACATTGACGTGTTCCGAAGTGATAAAGTGTATTTAAAGTATGCAAAAATGTTCTCACGAAACAAATTCTAAGGAAATGAGCACACTGTGAGGTTTAGGACACATTTTTTTTTGACAATGTGTACCTAAAGTAACAAAAATTTATTTCTAATGCTTATTCGGAGTTTACGCGGTCTAGTAAAGTGTTAGGGACATTTCAGACCGAAACGACACGCGACATATGTCGCTTGACAACGAACCAATTAGCAGCAACGTTTCACATTGTAGCGCCATGACAGGACACACAACCCTGCGTTCGTTTGGTGGCATGTCGTGTCGCTTCGGTGCGAATTCTCTCCAAAGCTGTTACGAATCACATTTGTTCCTGTATTATAATCCGTGTTGTGTGTCTTTATTCCTTCTTAAATTTCATTGCCATCAAACTGCTAGATTATAAAAATCATAATTATTCAACTACAACGCTATTTTAATTTTTTATTATTTTATAATGCATTTTGATGTGTAAAGGAAAAGTTAGCACAGGTTAAGAAATAAACGTAAAAAAAATCGAATGGAGCGAGAAACAACGATGGATATAGACCAATAAGATCTAGCTGTAGAATAGGAAGAAGCTCGCATTGTGCAAGTCAATGTAAGAAAAAATGGCCTGGTTCAAATTTGGGGGTGATAGTGTTCGACGTGAGCAAAATATTTGCAAAGCATCCCCCAACTAACCCCAAGGCTCACAACATCCCCTCAGTTAACATTTTCCACTTCCAGCGCTAGGGATGGAAACCAAAGTACTATTAGAATAGTTAATGCAAAGGCAAGGGTTAGCAAGAAAAAAAACTTGTTGGGAAACCTGCATGTAAGAGTCTTGTAAGAAGGCCAAGACGAAGATGGAAGAAAAAGTTAAAATGGACCTCAATAACATTCACGAAGGGCAGATGATTTGTTTCGGTAATAAACTTTCAAGTTTAGGATTGATTACCTGAGAGTTAGTTTTGTTGCGGTAAATCGAAGGTAGTAATAGCTGAGAAAAAGAAAAGGTTTTGTTACGGGCTAGGTACGTCTAGAAGAAAAGATGGTTTAAACTGCACAGAAAAAACAGGAAGAAAAATTACAACGAAGCAAGAGGCAGTGATTAAAGTAATTAAAGAACATTTATTTCATTTCTGCTCGTGTGTGTGTGTGATTGAGGACGTTAGGAAAGAAAAATGAATAAAAAATTGTAATGGTAAAACGACAAAGGAGGTGCTAGTGCTCTTAAGGTGAAAAGATGATGATTATATGCTTTAATGCAAATTGTATGTCTCTGTTCATAAACATGTACAAACTCCTTTGTACGAAGAAAATGAAATATACATTACAATAAACTAACGAACACATGGAAAAAATATTCTGCGAGCATCAATTTAAGAAAAGTAACGGTTTCTTTCACATGCTACATAACTTATATAATCATTTCCTCTACATATTCTTTGAAAACACAAGGGGGGGGGTTGCCCCCCACTTTTTGCCACTTTTGCCCCCCGCACTATGCTAAACCTTATCTACCAAGCGAAAGTAAACTGTCCTTGCCCCCACCCCGTTTTGGGACCCAATAACCGCCACTGTAGTGCAGTCTAACGTAAAGGTACCCACAAGTGGCAACCAATTTGCAAAAATGTGGATAGTGTGCAGAAAAACTTTACGGTACGCGCGTGATAATAAGCTTGCAAATAAAAATATGCTTAATGTGCAGCAAAACATAATCAGAGTAAACACATGCATAGCGTGCAGAGAAACGTAAGGGAGCGCCAGTGGACGTCGTTCTGCAAATAAAAATATGCACAGCACGCAGCAAGAAGGAAGGGTACACGAGTGATAACAATGTGCAAAAAATTTATATGCATAATGGGAAGCAAAATGTAAAAGTACACGAGCAAATAAAATTATGCAGTGTGCAGCAAAACGTAAGGGAGAATTCACACCGAAGAGACACGCGACATGCGACACGAGAGTTTCCCACCGAAGAGACAAGATGCACGCGACACTGGTTTCTTTGCTCAGTTTGCATGATTGTACCGATATAATTGCATTAATCAGTTTATTAGTCACCCGTAACATGTAAATTGCATTGTAAAATTTGTGCAAGTTATTGAAACTTGGGTGAGGCATGTTGTGCACGAGAAAACTGAGAAATAATATGCATCGACCTCAAACTGTATACGCTAGACTTATAATAATAATAATAATCCTTTGCGCAACAGCCCATGAAGGGCCTAGGCGTACCTACCGACTGCCGGTCTCCCTCCCACGCTTTCCTTCGTCACCTTCAACCAGTATTGGAATAGTCGGGGGGTCAGCCCGACGTATCCCCAGCCGTTATAGTAGGTCTCCGTGACCGGATTACGCTCACTCACTTATCAGCCTGAATAAAGCGAATACCTAAACACTAGAGAAATGGTTCTCAACCTTCGTGAAAGTCAACCTTTTTTAAGTCAATGCCCTTAGCTGAAGAATTTTCTTTGTAATTGCCTTTCCAGCATTTAAGATTTTATGCATGATTTAACATGTACCCATGAAATTAAATATTGATAAATAAATTCTAGCATAATCATAAATAAATAAATAAAAATATGCACAGTGTGCAGAAAAACGTAAGTAAGGGTACAGGAGTGGTAATCACTGTGAAAATAAAAAAGGAAAAAAAATATGCACAGAGTGCAGCAAAACGTAAGGGTGCACGAGTGATATTCACTGTGTGGGGGGGAGGCAAATATACACGAGCGGTAATCAATTTACTCAACAAGACCAAACGCAGAAAAAGAGTGAGTTCAACATCGAGGAAGACGTCAACGGTTACTAAGCAGAATACCGCTCGCATCCTACAGCAAATTGCCCGCTTCCGCTTAAATATTGTTTTGCCATCTCGCTTTGTTACACTTCAGTTTTATTATTCCCACAGCACCTAATCCGAGCCGTTTCACAACAATGAGAACGAAGAAAGGGTTCGGGGAAACACTAACAAGAAGATAGGGTACGGAGCTCTTAATGTACAGTGGCGTTACCGGTGGACCAGAAAGAATTCACAGTTCTACAGCTCTCCCCTTGGTATATTCTTGACGTAAATCTCCACTCTAAACGTCTTTCCTGCAAAAGATGTGATTACTACAACAGTGGCGGAGGAACCACAACTCAAATGGGGGCGGCGTAAATTTATGTATGGAACCATTCTTGGACAGATGGAAATCTTGAGCTGCTGTGCAAGTCTGGTAATGGCAGATAGTTAGTTTGTTTTATTTTTTTGTTGTTTTCCGTTGCTTTTCTACGACTAGATTAATTTCCAAGGTGAGGATGAAAGAGACGAAAACAAGCGCAACGAAACATGCATACCTTTATCCCTAGGACATAAATCTATGGGATGTGTAGCTCCATACTGGGTTGTGAAACCACGGAGGAAGGCATCGTTTTTCAACATCTACCTTAGTCGAGTCCTGGTGACGATTCAGCTCCACAAATTATTAAATTTTCTAAAGTACACGTTATTTCAAGTTTAACTTCCAGTGTTAATATATATTATTCATGGGGAAAAATGGTTTTCGGGCAGTCGTGTCAAAAATTTCAAACTAGTATAACATTTTATGTGTCTTAGGGCAATATTAAAATTTATATATTTTCTATCATAAGGCTATATTTTTGTAATCACCTGGTACTCGACCACTGGGTATGTAAAACTGAAGCTCAACTTTTAGAATCAGCTACGAGTAAAGCTGTGAAAATAATACATGTTGGTACTTTTAGAAACTATTTTTGATCACTTACAGTAAACGTTTAGTGCAAAAGTGTAATAAAAAATATGCTAAACAAAAACTTTAAGCATGGCACATTATTTCATTTCAAGAAACTGGTGCAATGAATATAATGATTGACAATTTACCCATTACTTATACCAGTGTCTATGGAGTAGTGATTAGCGTATTGCAATGAGAAGCCAGAGCTCCTACGCTCGAATTCTACGAGATTGTCATCGTCACGATTAACGTAGAGGGTAGAAAAGAGATGGGAAATACAAAAATCATAATTTTTAAAATTTTAGTAGCTTTTTTATGTCACTTTTGAAACACTAAGTTGCTGACCAAGGCAGTCGATTTTTTTTTAGTTTAGTTCTTCGTCTGAGGAAGACCCTGATACAGGGTTGAAACGTTACATGTTAAGTGTTTTTATATTTTAACAAACTGCCTTGGTCAGCAGCTTATTGTTTTTAATATGGAAACAAGGCTTAATTATATTAACAATTGTCACTTTTGGTTAATCATGTCGACGAAGATGAGTTATGATAATAAAGGGACTCCCGCTAGGCCACGACAGGACTCGAACGCGGGGTCTTAGTTGATCCAAGACCGAAGCAGCACAGAGCCAAAATATAAAGTAGAAACCATTGCATTTGCCGCTGGATTCGATACAATGTGTATTTTTTACATTGTAAGCACGAACCTTGAGAACTTTCTTCATAATTAAAAAGAGCCAAATTGCATGTTCAGACTGGCCGCTTTTCCCCCAGCCGAATACATCAATGAGGAGACGCAATTCGATCAATGCCAAATGCGGTCCACGTGCACGTAACTGGGTAGTTGTTAAGAAAACAGTACCCTGTCTGCATTGATTGGTTCAAAGCGACAGACAATCGATTAATCAACGAACGAGCGAACGGTAAGGACATAGCATATTCTGTGAAACAAGAGGATAGTTGCATTTGAAAAATTAACAAGTTTATAATGTTATGGAGGGGTAGAAAAATATTGGGAGCCTGAAAAATTTTCACCTGATGCCTGAGATCGCTTATGGAAATTTCCAATACCTTTAATAAAAATGACTACAATGTTGTTGTTTTTTAATCCTTGTGTTTTCTGCATCACGTGTATCAAAATAATAAACACGGCATTATACATTTTTGCATTGTTGCTATAGCCTAATTTTAAAATCTGCGGCGATATGATAAAGTCTACCATATATTAGAATGTATTGAATAGTTATTCAGGCTGTTACCAGTTGAGTCTTCTTTAGGAAGGCCACTCTGAGGAAAGGATTAATTACTTTGAATCCAACTTTGTATTAATTAATAAATTAAAATATTAGATTTCAAAATGTGTAACTTTATTTTAGTTGGATTCATGGCTTTCTTAGACTGTATTTGGCTCTTGAGGAAGAGGGGCTGGCGCCTAATTTATTTTAGTTTTTTTTTCTACCCCTGGATATAGGCTTTGTTTGTCTGTTTGGTGTTTAAATTTAGCAGTTTTCAGAGTCGTTTCAGCTTCAGATCGGCTCATCGGGATTGGACTTACAGTTTAAAGTGAGGTACGAACCAGTATTCACCGTGGATCGAACCCACGACAGTGGTCTCTGGTAGTAAAGTCAGATTATTTTCATAATAACTCCAGCTGACCGCGCGAGTCCAGTTAGTGAGCCTACCAACAGTCCAGAGCGCGAGCAACATGGATAGCGATAGGTGCTGGGTAGAGATGACGCCAGCGGGCCGTTTGTTGATTGGCTGCTCGGGGACTTGTGACTCGCTCCAAAGCTGCCAATGCAAAACACCCAGAGATGTTACGAAAGTAATCTCACTCTAACTGGCGTTGGACGTTGCAATGTGTTCCTCAGAGAGATAATGTATGGTTAGGTCTTCGCGAGTTGTTCCAGCGGTCGTTCTTGCGAAAGTGAAGTCCTGGATGCATGAAGAGCATCGGGAAGAGGTTTTAGCCCTCCGCCAAAGGAACAACAACACTGTCTTAATTTCTAATTACAAATTATTAGTTTTCCTGTACGTCTCATCACTCCATTTATATAGCTAACTAGCTCTTTGGCATTACGAAAAACGAAGCTTTATTGGCACATCAACATATAGGCCTATGCTCTCTATATCCCTATCATGGGCTAGCTAGGAGGCCGACCTCGCCACCGAAGTTCCCGGGTTCGAACCCGTGTCTGGGCATGGGTGTTCTTTATGAGTGTCCCTTCATCGATTTTATCTCACAATCACTCACTCATCCTCATCTTTTTCGTTAGTGCAATTTGTGAAATTCCCCTACGTAGTGGTAACGTCATCACCTTGTAATCAATGGATCCAGGGTTCGATACCCGGCTGAAAAATGTAGTGTTAAAATAAGTATAGATTAAAGCACTAGACAATGGATAATGTCCAATTAACAATGCATGCTATAGTGGTTCTTATCCCACTTTAAACTGTAGGTCCAGTTCCGATTCGCCTATCTGTGCACTGAACACAGAAACAGTGTCGTGCCCAGGATTTTCGAAAGGAAGAAGTTCCTTACATTCTTTTAGTAGTACGTCCTCATTTTGCCATCCCTTCCTGCCTTTGGCGTTATTTGTGCACGAGGAACAGTTTCCGCGTCCGGCCAGACGCCATGTTCTAAACAGTCCCTCTCCCACCGACCTTCCCCGCGGCAAGATCGGGTAAGAGAGGTCTGTGCGTTGGATGGTTTGTAGGAGAAAACGTAGCATTACGCTTATGAGAGTATTATTTTACTTGTTCTCTTGCGAATACCAAAGTTCCGATGGCGTAGAAAAACACATGAATGGAAAGCTGACACGTTGAAGATTTGATTTGTCGTTGGAAAAGTTGAAAACTCTCATCTGATTAGCCGTACCTTGAAGTTATTGCGTTCATTCTCCCCATAAGCAATGCATGAGGATCTGGAAATTCAGCAGTGACCATTCCGACGATATTGAAATCAATGGTACATATGGTCACGAAATGCTTATTTTGTAGTGCAAAATCAGTGTATTTCACACGCAAAATGACCTAGCTATGGCTAAACCGTTGCTCGGCTTGAAACTGCAACTCCACTCCCCGATAAACAAGTTTACAAGTTGAATGAATCTCTTCTTTAAAAAGAAAATGCCGCACGTGAAACCGAACGCGGGCGATGTTCATCATTTAAGCTGGTAATTAACCCACTGCAATGACCTCAGTCAATCAACAAATTAATTGGATATGCTGGGGAAGATTTATTGGTGTGTACGGTACCGACGCACGATGATTCATCCCGTTGCTAGGTAGCGGGCAATACTTGCATCGCGCTGACGTATCTCCCTTTCAAGCGCACAGACTCAAAACTCCCAATCTTCCACCAGCGGGAACGTGCAGAGCAGAGCGACCGTCGAACAGAACGACACGAAGTTGCAATTGAACGTCAACACTCACGCAACAATTGGCGAGAACTGTTGTTGGGAATGGTGGAACAAAAGGGTTTCAATCTCCTCTGCTCTCGCACGCGCTTCGCTAGGATGCACGAGGGTGTTTCTTTAAGTTACGGTAATTGGATCTCCTCCAACAGCAGACTGGAATAGTTAGTTCCCCATAAGCCCACCAGATAGCGCAACTTATGTGACACTGACAAAATCGTAATTTTTAATAATGTTTAATTTGTTATAAAGAGCAGAAAAGGAAAATATCCTTGGTAAAATTTCCATTCAAGAAAAACGCTTAATTTGTCGTGCATGATTTAAGGGAGGGCTAATACCTGCTGTCATGAAAGTTTCTCCTCGTCGTACAGACAGAAAAAAAATAATAATAATAGGCAACCGTTAATTTGCACTGCATACAGGGAAAACTGATATTTTTTTAAAAATCGACAATCACGTTTGGTTAAGTTTTTTGGTAATCGTAAAGAATTTTTTTTAAAGTCTTTCATAATTTTGGTAATTTTCAGTACATATTATGGTACCTGTAAGCAAATTTGCAGGATAACTAGGAGAATTTACTAGTGAACAATAGTTTCTTTCATGCCTATTTAAACAAATATTTACTTACGACAAACTACTTTTTGGTTAATCCAAACAAACTTTCCCTCTGTGCATAAAGGATAGAAAATGCAGTTTTTCGAAGGTTCGTAGCGTTAAAACGAGGCCTTTACGAGCAAAACGTTACTAAGAAAATTTCTTCCTCTTTTTCTCTACATGATACAAAGGTTTGTCGACGCCCTGTGTACTTACACACACGAGAGCTTTTAGAAACACGATTACGCACATTTGTTGGATGATTACTTGTAATACGTCAGAACAGTCAACAACATATTGTAACGCCTTCTTCCTTGCAGATCGTACTAAGATTTCCACATGTGAAAACTTAATTACTTCTTAAGTAATCCTAACAGGGACAGATTAAGCCTATCATCCCATCCCGGATACCTAAAATCAAGTGATCACCCTGACATATGACGTCTAGAAGTAACAAAATATAGGTAGGTACCTTCAATGGATCGAACTGGCGAGAACTGAAATTGTTAATCTACCTCCAAGAAGAGAAAGTCCTTTGACTGTCTCACTTCGTCAAGGTGAAATAAAAGAATAACATGAAACAAATAATCACTTTCTAATTAGTTTTGTTTCTCGATCACCTTTCGCAGTGTATAAAGGCTTTTTCAATTTTCATCCAAGAAATCAAATTAGTAAAATTCCACAACTTAAATTTTTTACCTACTTCAAACATGAACAAGAAGTTATTCTGTTTGAAATGTTATTTTTATTTTAAAGAATCTGATAATTTTGTAGATTGAACTACTATAAACTTCAGAGTGACCTAGCGATCTTCGAAGCGTCGGGCTCTAGGTTCGAATCCTGAACAAAAAATATATCATTATTACTAGGGACATTGAATTTTCGCGATGCGCGAAATCGCGAAATGTGAAAAAAAAAAAAAGATGCAATTTTGAACATTCTGCACGTAACTACACCCCCAATGATGAAATATGCATGAGTTTTTTTCGCGAAGTAATGCGAAATGTGTGCTTTTCCACGAAATGAACGCTTTCTCGCGAAATAACCGCGAAATATCAACAAATTAAGTAGAAAACACGCAAAAACCATGCAGTCGAGGTTGTGCGCGCAAACTGGCGATTTGTAACGAAACGTTTGCCTAAAGTTTCCTACCACTTGCAGCTGAAGAACGTTTCATTTTCGATCACATCAGGAAGACGCTGCAAATTGGGATTTCCCTTGCACATAATCTCAGTTCGAAAACTTCGCTCCCTGTCAAGCTGCATTCCTTTCTTCCCCCGAATGTCTACTCAACTTCCAGTTTCATTGAACTTGCTAGCTGTCGCAGCTATAAGATTAGTCTGTTTCCGCACATCAAGGGAAACAATGGTGTCATTTGTGTTCAGTCATGAATGAATTTTGTTTATCATCATGTGATTTTCAACATGTGTTTGTGTATGTGCAGTAGTGATTATTTTATTTGTTGGACAGCAAGGATATCCTTTAAATACATACAATGAATAAATCACTTGAGATATGCAATTTAGAAATGAAGTGATTTTGTGTTGATGTTTTCTTTTTGGTTGGACAGCTAAGTACTTGTGCATGTGTACAGTATATAAAAATTAAGTAGTTTATCAATTTATAGCTCTTTTGTATGTTGTTTCCTCTCATGATGAAAAAGTGTGTGCCATTTCTTTTCCACCGCTGGTATATACCGCTGATCTAACATTTTATTTACCGCTCTCTTCAGTTTTTATTTACCATAAATTTGTCTCCCTAATTATTACTTACTACCGCATTTTGAACGTATTACATCTTCAGCTGCATTACATGTTTTAGCCTACTCTCGTATTGTTACTGATAAATATGGATAGGATGATAGGTTGTAAATCAACTATGATGAGGTTCATCGCACACGTGCCCAAATGAATCTCAATAACTTAAGCGACGTTCAGCTCAAAGGTGAAAACTAGACAAATGTCAAAATTACTGACTTAACTGCCCAAAATTCAAACAAGAAAATAAAATAAAAGAAATACCAGTTTACTTAGGGCCTAGCGATAACTAGCGTAACAAAGAAAACTGTGTGTTTATTTCAAATATCTGGATTTCTTTTTTCTTATCGTTATAGCCAGCCTTTGCACATTTCTTATTGAACACAAAACCAGTGTTTTTTTTTAAAAAAAAAAAAGAAGAATAAATACCACGTTTTCATGTACAAAACGATTTGAAGTAAAAAAAATTCCTTTCAAAAATAATTAATTTTGAGAACAAAATTAATTGTAATGTAAAACTTCTTTATTTTGCTTTGTCTCTTGTCAAAAGGAAAATAAGTTCTTAATGAACTGTCATTTCTCAATGTTTTACAAGCTTTATTCTTGTTCTCTACTTCTCCTTCTAGCACGAGTTGTGCCATGTTGTTTACCACCATAATGTTATAAATTACCTGCAATCACAAACTCTGAGTATATATGCTCGCGACCCATCATGTTGAATTTTGCGTGTTTTATAGTGTTTTTTAATAATATAATGTTATTTTCCTCGGCAGCCTGCGACATAATACGTTTGGTTTGTAAATTTTCGTGTCTCCTCCAAAATGCAGTAACGAAAACAAAAAAAAATACTATTATACACACCCTGTTAATTTGGTTTGCAAATTTTAAGCACACATTTCTATCCGCGTACGTTCCTAATTCAATCAAACACTACAACGTTGCCTACGTGAACTATTTTTCAACACATGACAATTTGCCACCAAAAGCACATGAGTTTATGTAATCGTATTTGAAAGAAGCAATAAAAATCATTACCTGCATTCGCTGTCGGACGATTTATCCACGTGTAGCCTCTCCACTTTTCATTGCATTCCACACGCTCATTGATGAAGTGCAACAAATAAGACTCCACAAGAACCTTGCAGACATATAGATCAACAACAAGGTCAATGTGGAATCCAATCTGTTCTCGCGTATACTGCAACCAATGAGTATAGAAACTGCTGAACTTGTATTGTCCACTATACAGAAATTAGTAATAAGAGTTCGTTGTATCATATTTGCACCTATTACCAATCTGTTTCACACCGTGACAAGCCCCTACTGGTTCTTTTCTAAGTGGTGCTATCTGGTGTTTCATGTGTGGAAGAGTTTCGGGGAAAGGGTGAACGTTCAACGATTCTGTGAGTCGAAAACAACTTCTCGATCAATTTTTTTTAACGACATAGATTCGGAATGACTTAACTAACTACTCAAATGTTTTCTTCACAAGCAATTTGTCCATCTACGAGCTAGTATCAAGGCGTCCATATTACTTTAGGACTAAACACATAGCCTACAACGACAGTTTCCATTTGGTCTGTCTTGTTGATAAATAAGTCTGAGATTTCTGTGGTTGTCACTTTAAAATATTGTATATTCGATTCTTTTCATTTCCCGGTTTCTACTTACGAGAATATTGTGCTTTTTGTATTTTTATTTATAAATCCCCATGAAAATCCTTACTAGAAATGTATTTTTATTGATAAATCCCCACTAAAATCCTCACTAGAAATGTATATTAAACAGACAAAATGACAAGAGCCCAACAGTTGGAAAACTGAACTTTCATTTGTTCTACGTCGTATACATCACATTCTGTGTTGGAAAATAAAAATTTAGTTACTGTAGTGTGGGCGATTGAACATAACGAACTACCCCGAATACCCTTGTATATAGCCGAATGTGGGCAGAATCATACTATGCAAATGAACGAAAATAACCAGCACCTGAAGTCGAAAATGGGCATGTTTGGTCCAGCCTTGGATGCTTTGCGAAACTGTTGTTATCTAGGGGGATAGAGCACTGAAAATAACACGTTCCAATATTGCTATTTGCAGTGGGGCATTAACTGTAAGCCACGTGCACGGTGTACGAGAATAAATTGTCTTTGAAGTAGTTGGTTATTTTTTTTACTCTGGGAGGTTTTGTTACTTGTCCGATATGACTTGTACGTACAATATGCAGTATAAAATGCAAGACTTTGTGATTATTACAACTCCAGTTGTCCTCGTACAGCACAAAAAAGTTATATTCACTGGTTTGATGTTGTCGTTGAAAGAAACAAGCCTATTTTCATTCGAGGGAACATTTCAAAAGATCCAAATTGACGAATTGAAGTTTACAATGTTAGTTCATGCATGTGCTTGTGAAACTCCTTTTAAAAAATGTAAAATTAAGTCGTCATTACTTTGAAACCAGCTCGCAGGTGTTCGTAATCTAAAAATACTTTTAACGCACCACACCATAGGGAACAGATTTTCAAGTGGAACCTTGCACAGCAAAGGTAAGTATCATCCGAAGATAAAAATGTCCCCCCCCCCCCCCCCGCATGGTACGAAGAAATTGCTGTGGTAGCAAATTGCCATGTACGTACATTGGGACGAAATATAGAAATTACACGCCTATCTCTCTCTCTCAAAATGTTACAGTCCATCCATGTGTAATGCATGCAAGAATGTCTATCGAGGGAAATTAATGATTACTGGTTTAATAGGTATGATGTCAATGAGTGGGATTACGAGAATCTTAACTATAATTAGAGTTCAGGCCGAGACGAATCTTGACACACTCTCGTCTGATCTCGTGAATTACGAATTCGTTCTCGTCTCGGATTACAAATACCTCTCTCATTCTCAGTCTCGTCTCGAATCTCGAAATAAAATTAAAAATATACTTAGTTCAATAAAACTCTAATTTAGTAGTCTCTCGAACGATACGAGACTTTTGAGACAGAAAGACGAATCTTGACTCGATCTCGCGTTCCACCAACCTTAAATACAACATGAACTCATCATCATCACAGATAGAGTTAAGTATCAACAACAAAAAGCACAAAGTTGTGAACTAATTAACTTTCATTCAAATAACTACCAACTTCCCCCTATAAGTTATTTTAATATTACTAAGACAAAAATGAGAACAATAAAATTGAACGACAGCTAGTCATGAAAATATATGAACAAAAAATAACTACAACTTCTCCCGTTCGATTAAAAATCATAAGTAAGTCATTTAATGCATCCTAAATTAACTTTTCAAAAAATAAATCTACGTGGAATATCACGCTGGGAATGAATTCGAGTACAATCAGCCGTAAATAATAACAAATGTCCTTTACTTATTGAACCCAACGTTGAAGAAAATAGGATGAATAAACGTGGTGGTGGGACAATTAGGTATAAACTGCTCACAAAAAGTTTGGAATATTGTTACATTAGGCATTAGGTGATACGCACAGCCTTGGTATGCAACAACACGTGGTATCTGTCTGTCTGCTTGACGTTCTTGTGTTTTCGCCGACATATTCCACCGTACCTATCACCCATTGCCAAATATAACAATATTCCAAACTTCTTGTGAGGAGTATAGTTGCTGTTGGCTGTAATGTCACCTTATGAATACGTTAAATATTGTATTTACCACAGAAAATAACTTCCTTATAACTTGATCAAACTATTTTTTTACATAGAATAATAACATTCAGTTTTCAGCACATAGAAATATAGGTAACTTGAAAACAATCTCTGTCTTAATTTAAACAAGGCAAGCTCACACTACACTGTACAAACAACTTAGTCAAAATCGAGCAAAATTTAGCCACTTTTGACTAAATCCAGTACTCAAAATAGCACCGACCCGATTTTCGTCAAAAGTCACTACATGCATTTAGTAATTTCATTTCAGTGTGTTATATAGTCAAAAGTGAGAACTCAATTTATTCATTTCTTGACTAAAATTTAGTGAAAATTGAATAATTACTGCTTCTCAAGGCTGGGGTGGATTTATTCATTTTTGACTAAAATTTAGTAAAAATTGAATAATTACTACTTCTCAAACCTGACGTGAATTTAGCCATTTTTGATTAAAATTTAGTAAAAACTGGGGCCTCCCCGATAGCGCAGTGGTAGCGTCGTCGCCTTGTAATCAAGGGGTCCAGGGTTCGGTCCAGTCCCGATTAGCCTTACTGTGCATAAAGTGGACTTAAAAACACCAAATCAATCCAATCCAATTAGTCAAAACTGAATAATTACTAAATTACTAAAATGGCACGTTCTAGCAACTCAGCAAGGAGCTGTTAAAATAACTTCAACACTAAAGCGTACGGTATGCACAACTAGATAAGACGTATACATGTACGTACATGATGCTTGTACAAATTGCACTTCCCCACGCTTGTCAACATACGCATGTCTCTTTGTTTATTGCATACGCATGGAAGTTTTGTCAAAACACAAAGCTACACAAAGACTAATCGATGGTTGCCAAGGCTGTGTCCGCTTCTATCAAGATAGAGATATGCCTAGAAATAGCTTCACGACGTTCATTGATTGCACAATTCAGAGATTATAGGGCACGCACGTGTCACACACAGAGTAAAGCGATATGTAAAATACCCTGGTGAGATGCATATCTCTCTTGCAGAGAAATAATTTGATGGACTCATGCAGTAATGATAGAACACAACAATTCCGGAACAGTATACACAACTATTATTGTTAATTCAAACGCTTTAGGGTCGCAAAAGAAAATAAATCAAATAAACAATGAATTAGTAAAAAATTAATTAGCAAACACAAACCGTTAAAGAGTTGTGCGGTTTCTTTAATGTAATTGTGACATTATATTTTAAGTTCCACAAATGCTTGATTCTTGAGGCATATTAATATGGGATTGCTTATTCCATGCCAAATCAACCAGGGGTTTTACCTTGTCATGTGAGATTTAAAAGATTTTTGGTTTATGAAATATTAAGAAACTAGGAAAACTGGAATTTTTTAGAATTTTTGGACATGCTGTTTTCCTGGAATTAAGTTCTGAAATTCTTTTTTAAAAAAATGGAATTTTTCCACAATCCACATTAATGAAAATATCTTCGTACCTATTTCAGCTAGAAAGTTCATCTTGGGCTCATTTTAAAGCTCTTTCAAAGGGCTTTCCTATGATATACAACACAGAAGTGTTTGGCTGTTTTCATGTAATTTAGAGTATAGGTATTATATTGGTTCTTAATTTTGCACAAGACTTAAAACTGCCGGTTCTTCCCATAAACATTGTATTAGTACAACATCCATTCTATCACCTCAAGTAAACCTAGCACATTATCTAAAATTCTTTGCAATACGGAGAAATAATAAAACAAAACTTGTAAATGACACTGTCTAACGATATTTCCTATGTTTCTCTATTATTCCCGAGTTTTCAAAACTGGGGACTATTCATCAATTTTTAACACAAGAGTTAATAATACATAAGCTGGTACTGTATTTTTTTTAGTAAATACTAAGGTATGGAAGTACACATGCCAAATCTTTGTTTATACATAATTCTCTTTCATATTATTTTATTTTACTCGGCAAGTCTGTTTATTATTGTGTAATGTTATATGACTGTATTGGGGTCTCAGGTCTTGAAAAATAATTTCAATTTTTTTTCTGGGATACTTGTGACAATGTATAGTGCTGGAGTTGACAAGTATGTTATAAAATATCAACAATAAATGTTAATAATTGACGAATGGAAGTACTGCAGAGTGAAAATATATTACGGACAACAACATACGGACGAGCTACATAAATATTAAGAAAATTATGCAGAAATTAGGACGTTCCAACATACATAGGAAACATAATTATTTCCAGTTTTCCACACACGAGTTCAAAATCGAAAGTAGCAAAGTCGCACAAGATGCAGGTTACACTTGTGATGCGGGGGCCCCGTAGCAGGCTTAACAATTTTGCTCATAGCCCTGGCTCGTATTGATTCTGTCGGGTACGCAGAGTCTCTGCTTTGCCCCTTACCCATTGCAATGTCTCGCCCTTCCGTATGTGAACAGAGAGAGAGAGAGAAAGAAAGAGAGAGAGAGAATGAAAAAGGAGAGAGGGGAAAGAGAGAAAGAAAGATAATTAATGGAAAAGTGAGGAAAGAACAACGAAAGAGCAAAATAACACAATAAGAAATAAAACAAATGAACGGTACTGAAAGAAAACGGGAGAACAAATGAAAGAGAAAGGAGCCAAGGAAAGAGATAGATTCATTTGTATTACTTTACTTAGCTTTTCTTCAACTTTTGGCTAATCGCGAAGATGAGGTGATGAAATTTATGGACAATCACGAAGAACACCCATGCCCAGGTTAGGATTCGAACCCGGGACCCCTGGCGTCGAAGCGACATTATATACATATGCATGTGTGTGTGTGTATATATAATATATATGTACAGAGTGCTTTTGGTGATACGCAACAGTACGCCATTGATGAACGATCATTTATGAACACGAGCACTTGTTATGATGCATATAAGAAACAAACTTTAAGAGTAGTGGCACTTTTCATCCCAGAAAAAAAGCAGTGTGTGTGTGTGTGTGTATATAGTGACAAATTGTCCAATGTATGTGTAATGCCCAACCTCACTCACTAACTGACATAAAGGGCCTACCCATGGCGCAGTGGTAGCGTCATTGCCTTGTAATCAAGGGGTCCCGGGTTCGATACCCGGTGGAGGCACAAGTTGTTCGGATCCCACTTTAAACTGTAGGTCCAGTCCCGATTAGCCTTACTGTGCATAAAGTGGACTTTAAAACACAAACTCAAACCACACCAAACTGACATAATAAATGTTCTCCATGAAAGAAGTCTCGGAGGCCAAAATGCTAAATTACGACCTCCCAAGAAATTCTCTCAAAACAAGGGGAAAAATAAAAAATCACTCATTTGCCCCTTTTTAAGGGTGTAAATGCCACTTTCTTACGCTAAAAGTCAAGACATTTCGTAAACAACGAAGATGATTTAATTCCTACTTAGAAAACGTGCAGACAAGACTGACATCTAGATACATAAGAAGATTCAGTTCCTAACTTAGTACACAATACAAAAACGGTTACGTCGCGGATTTTATAATTAATAACGTAACACTGTCGTGTTTGCCATATTTGTTGTTGATCATGCACAAGTCATTCAGTTACAACTTGCAAGAAGTTGACCAAGCCCACTTGCAGGTATCGAAAATTGAAGAAACAATGAGAAACTTCAATTCTTGAAATTTCGTTCGAGCATTCGTTTGTCGTGGCAAAATACTTTCATGGTCTGATTGAAACTTTGGTCGAGACACCAAAACGCTCGAAATTGAATGTATGGAGGTGGAAGCACAATCTTCCAGTGGGCACATTTCCAAAATTTCTCTCCAGTAGGCCAGCCAGCATCGATCGTACTTGGGGGATCTGGCCTAAAGCCTGGTTTACACTGGTCGATAAGTTCGGGAAAATAGCTGGAGCGAGCAGGGTAAAACGAGCTACTCTCCCCGTAAACAACTGGGGACAGTACTGGAGGCAGTACTCGCTCCAGTAGTCAGGACAGTCGAGTGGCTGTCCACGGAGGACAGCGACTCAACCGAGTTGCTTCCTCTCCCATCGATTTTTTCACTCGCGCGTAAACTAGACAGACCACTCGATCAATGTAAACGTTTTCTGAGGACAGTGTCTGTGTTGTGTGTGTCCATGGAATTTGTGTCGTTTATAGGAACAAATAAAACAAACTAGCGTCCAATTACTTTCGGAACATCTCCAGCAGACTGAGCGAGTCTGTCTAGCGAGCCTAGTGGGTGTGTAGAGCCTGAGCAAAGGGCTTAGCGATAGGTTCTGGGTTGAGATGGCGTCAGCGGCTCGCATGGTTGATTGGCTGCTTCGACGGTCGTGACTCGTTCCGAAGCTTCAAATGCATAACAGCCAAAGATGTTGCGGAAATAATCTCCCTCTACGGGCGTATGAGGCAAAAAGTGTATGAACTTGATGTATTTGAAGTAAAATGAAAAAAAAAAGAATTTACGTTCTAAGTACAACCAAGAACAATTGAAAGTAAAAAAAAATCAAGCAAATTCGTTTTCTTTCCCGACATGTCTTCGTGCATGTCTTCGTTTTGTTCATTTCTCGTGGAAAAAAAGTGTGTAAACCGTTTCGGAGCGTTTTTTTTTTTTAAATCGCCAACGACGTCCATAGGTTAATTTTGTCAAAATAGCACTAAACAGCTGCGGCTACTATCTCACTTTGCTGGAATCGAGTAGAAATAGCTACTCGCCATAGAAGGGTCGAGTCGAGCAGACAGGCCAGTAACTCGTCCCAGTAACTCTTCCGCTCACTCCACCAATGTAACGCGCGATTTAAATCAATCCACCGTGGCTATCATGACCGTAAAATTACGGTAATGACGCTATTTTCACCGTAAAAAAGAGAATCTTAAAAACACTGAATCCACTTCTAAATTACAAATAACGTACGTACACGTATGGAAGAATATTTTAGCTTTTTCAATTGTAAATACCATGCATTCACCATAGACGGTGTAACTCGACGTGCCTTTCGTGCTGTATATATTATACATTGTAATTTCAACAGCTAACCGAAATGTTCCATGGAATGCTTTCGTGTAAAATACTATCTGCTATAATATTTTTGGAAGCATTTACGTAGCATTTATGCTGGCAAGAATATTAATGGAAATCATTTCGTCTATAAAGCCGGCTATAATTTCAGATGCAAATAATTCCCCGATTTCACGGTCAATTTACGGTCGGTAGACACCCTGCAATGTTAGAAGTTACCGTAAACATTTACAATATTCTACCGTTAGAATTTAACAGTTACAAAAACATCTTTTTCCGATTAAATTTGGATATTTTCTTATGCATAAACAATGATTATACAGTTCAGATGCACGCATCACAACTGTACATTTTCAGATTCGTTAAAACCGTATTAATTTGAATAACTACGTAATGATCATTAAAGCTTTGAAAGAGGTCATGGTTATTGTTTTCCTAGTTGGATGGCAACGGAAAATTTCAAAACAGAATAGAAAAAGTCATTATCGACTCCCATGCTATGCGCAACTATCAAAATCATAGTAAATATGCTTCCAACTTTTTTGGTAAAAAGAAGTAGAAGTATAGTGACTCCATCTTGTATCAACGTTAACAAGTATATTTTTTCCAAAATTTCGTACGTTTAAATGTAAGATTGGTATCTTGAAGATAGTTTACCGATTTTCCTCAAATGTAATCCATGACAGTCCTACCCCACAGGTTACACCTATGGCGTTTGTTCAAATTACTAAAATTACTAGAGTTTTCGGTATCACAAAATTACTGACCATGAGGTTTAATGCGAAAATATTGAAACAGTGATAATTTTAGACAGTCGAGAGTAAGGAAAAGAGGGGTTCATACGTTCTACTACTTATAGATAAGTATATATTGATTGACTTTATTTTATCTCACTTTTCTGCCAATTTTGGCTAATTGCGAAGATGAGGATGCTGATTATATTATGAAATTAAGGGACATTCACAAAGAACTAGGCCTGGATTCGAGACCGGGTACAGATAATCTATATTACATTTCAAAAGTTTTTTTGAAGTGCACCTTAGGAACCTACAGGCTAATCGTTGTTGGAGTTAAAGTAGGAACCGAACTATGTGCCTCCGTATCCAGAATCCCTTGATTACAAGGCAGTTTTAGGTATTACGCCATCGGGATGGTCCGAGTTAAGTTTCCAAATGAGCAAACTGTAACCGTAATAGGGTTACTTTCTGGGCGAAGTAACTGTAACTCGGCTACTTCTAGAAAGTAACTTTGTTAAGACTAAACAAGGCCAGGATTCGATCCTGAAATAAAGTGACCAGATTTTCCTAAAACAACAAAACGGGACGGCAAAATTTTACATAAAAACTGTTTCGTTATAAATACTTATGTTTGAAACCTAATTAAATAAATACCGTGTAAATAATTTACATAAAATGGTAATATGCACTCCACTCCAACCAAGCAGTCCTTTACAACTCATTCATTGATATGATTTCAAAATTTGTACAGAAGGAGCGTTCTTGTCCCTTGTCAACACTCGTTCAGCTTGGGAATTAGTTCGAGGTATTCAATTTTAAGAAAACTGGAATATGGCACTTTGTTGACATTGAAATGTGAAATAATTTCTACCCAACAATGTCATAGTTCACAGTAATAGTAGAGAAGGTGTATTGTTGCAGCAATTCTATGCCAAAAAGTCAGTCATAAAAAAAGAGACATTTCGGCGTCCCGTTTTACGTGTAAAAAATCGGGTAAAAAAAGGGACTATCCCGGTTAATACGGGACGTCTGGTCACCTTATCGTGGAATCCTTGATAGCAAGATTGTAAATGGTTCGCTCAATGCACTTTAAAAAAAAAAGGGGTAGTATCCCCCGTTTTTTAACTTTCTTCTTAATTTTTTACATTTCTCGGTTTTTCTCATTTAGACAAACACAAATATCCATGTCTTATCTGGAATTCGAACCCTGGACCCCTGGTCGACAATGCACTCGGCCACCGAGGCGGCGTGTGTGTGTATGTAGTTGCTGCGGACATTTTGAACAGCATATGTTCGTATTCTGTATGTCCAGATAGCAAAATACGATTCGGATCTTCTTCGTAGGGAAAATACACTACAACTACTTCTCTTCTAAACATAAAGAGCGTCACGTCCGTTCAATTTACACTAACGCCTGTCTAAATTACATAACAAAAACACTATAATTCACTAACAAACCACAAGTTCTCCAGACGTGGCACCAAGGGGACTTACTTGATCGCATCTAAAACTGCAGGAGAAGTTTTAAGTCTCCGAACTCCATAGGACCGAGAGTCAACACACGGAGATCACGAGGCTGAGTGGGGGATCGACTGTGTCAATACACAAAAACGGAGGAACGAGAAATACCGGGACGACCAGATCATTCGAGAAGAAGCTGCAACAAGTCTCTCTCCCCCTCCCTCTTCGTGTCCAAAGCGGGTAATCTCAAGCAGCACATCTCTAAATGCTTTGTATACCTGGCCGGTACCAAAACACAGTACGGGAGAAGTGCAAATAAATGTGAAAATATTTAACATTGTCGTTGGGGAGAGGGGGCGGCTATCTCTTCGGAATCTTGGTGTTGCATCCATTGAGAAGCCGGTGGATGGAGAGATGGTATCGGTCTCGTCTCGGGTTGTAAATGCCAGTGCACAAAGATAATGTACACATTCAACTTTCCTTTATAAAGTTTCTTGGTTGACGCCTCGTTTTCGAGGCTACGAACCCTCGAAACACTTACTTCATCATTTTTAAAGCCCTAATGGCCATTGCATAATTAAACAAATTAATGCAATTTTAATAATTCAATTTAAAATATATATATTTTAGTGCATACAACTGGAATTCTAATCGTTAATCATCTTTATGGATGGCAAAATATTCAAATTTAAAATAAAAACGGTTGCATCCTATTTTTGTAAATTAACAGTGAGACTGAAATTTTAACGGTAGAATATTGTAAATATTACGGTGTACATTGGGGGAAAGAAATACTTCCCCATAAGACTACTGGTATTACGGCTCTATGGGAGGAAATATTTTTGTCCTACGACTGTACAGTCAAGTTCAAAGAAACGTACACTCAAATTGTCCACCACTGTGTTTTGGCCAGTGTAAGGTTACGAATTTAAACAAAATCGACGCTGAAGTAGATTAATATCATCAGCACAAAAACATTCCGTGGACTTGCGTAGAGTGAACGACACTAGCCATGGACATTTTGCGTCAACGTATTTTTGAACTTGACTGTAAACGCATCATCTACACCTTACTGCCTAGTCCTGGATAGGTTTGCCTAACAGGTCCTTTAAAAACTGTCCTCGTGGTAGCCTTGCAATCAAGAGATTTCGGGTTCGATATCCTGTAAAGGCACGTAGCGATACGGATCCCAATTTAAACTGTAGGTCCAATCCAAATTAGCTTATCTGTGCATAACGCGAACTTACAACAAAAATGTATGAATCTTTTCTATCCCTAGTGGACGCACATTGCTCAATGTTTTGGATTCCTTCATTTTTTTTTATTTTTTTTTGTATTTCTTCAGATTTTATTATATCTTACGTCACATAGCCATGCCACCTTCAGTCAGTCAATTATTCACACACCGCCAACAGTATCCTAACACCCTCTCTCCCCCAATTATTTTCTTGAACTCTTCCTTACTGAGCCTACAAGAACATTCAATCTAATGGGTACATCAGATAGGACCAGCACCTTCTTACATCCGAGGCCTACGCAGACTCTTTTAGTTTACATGCAACATCATTTCTGGTAGGTCATGGATCACAATAAGGCATCAGCGAGGCCTACGCAGACTCTTTTAGTTTACATGCAACATCATTTCTGGTAGGTCATGGATCACAATAAGGCATCAGCTTTACAGATGCAAAAGAAAGTTTTTACACTTTCTTCACACACGTACACTAGCACTACATTGACATTAAATTAACCTTACGGCTTTTTTTAATCATATTTGCGGCTATAATGCTGATATAGTGTTGTGACCGTGACCTACCACTGGTGACGTTGTATTAAACGAAGTCCCTGTGCAGGCAGGCCTTGTATATAAGAAGGTGTTGGCAGGACATGAAATTTCCATCTGACTCCCGTCTGGCAAGCCTGGGGACAAGGGGGCCAGTGGGAGTCGACGCGCTGGTCACGCGTCACTCAGCTGAAAGGTGTTTGGCAAGATGCGGCCCTTATAAGGACCAAGCAGTTGGTAACCAGAGAGGGTGAATGCGACAGTTTAAGACAGTCTGTCCCTCATTAGCTTGGTCTTCCGGGGGATCCGGGATCGACACTTGGCAACCAAAAAAACAGGATATACAAAAATAACAGGAAAGTTTGCCACAGTTCTGTCAGCTATAACCAGTTCCGATTAATCCTCTTATTTGAAGACTAACAGAGGTCGCCTCTGTATTCGAAATCAGTTGTTAAGCCTCTCTTTAAGAAGTAGTGTTCGGTGTAGGCGCCAAGTAGAGATTTTTTTACAAAAAAATAAAGAAAGGGAGGGAATACAAGTCTTATTCAAAACTTAACGACATACCTTCTTGTATGCGTTGACTCAGCTAAAGGTTTCACATTAGTAATTGGCAACTGTGATGAAAGCTAGGCCAACATAGACACGGTTCCTAATCCCACAGAAGACTTTCGGATAAACCTTCATACCATAATCCCGTCCTCCTCCATACCTAATGACTACCAACAGAAGAATATGCACCCTGGTGCGCACTTCTTTACCTCCAGCCCATCCTGAATCCCACCCCACCCCACTTTCGCGGCTCGAGAATTGGGAGGAAAGGGAAGGGGGTAAGTAAAGATGAAAGAAGGGGTCAATGTGGAAAAAGACTCACTTCTACCCCTCCTTTTTTTTTTCTATTCCGGTCCATTACAACACGGCGCTGTACACTTCCTCCACAGCGTATGTTCCCTCTCACTACCGACGTCCACCCAGTGTGAAGAGTGCCCACTGCCATTTTTATTCAAATGAGGCCCCGACACAGTGCGAGTCGGACAAATTCCATGTGATTGGTGTTCTCAAGTCCGAGCGGCTTAAGTGTGCACACCTGGGCCAGATTCGCGAGCCAGCGATGCTTTTTTCCCACGGTGGAGGCCGCAGTAATCAATCACCACCATCGCCTTCGCACGTTGTCCATCATCCGACGCGTATCTCTTGCATCAGACCAGAGTTTTGCAAACCGAGAAAGGGCCGAGTGAACGAAACAGATGTCCATGGAGATCTTTACTTCACGTCGCATTTCTTCCTCTATAGGTTAATTGTGACGATGAGTATGAATAATGATTGAAATGAAAACATATACTCCAGGCTAGAGCGTGAAATTGACGTGAATCGCTCAATCAGGCGACAAGAGTAAATACTCTTACTATGCAAGGGCCTCCCAGATGGCGCAGTGGTAAAGTCGTCGCCTTGTAATCCAGGCATTCCGGATTGGAGGCACATAATGTCTATGACTTTATGAACGTATGTTCTCATATTGTTAAAATGTAAAGGAGGGGAAGTTCGCCACCAAAATGCTTTTCATTTTTTTCCTTCTAAACGAATTGGGGGAGAAGGACAAAATTTATACGATACAAAAAGTAGTCATTGTGGATTATGAGGAATATAACATAAATACTGTATTACTTATACTTATGACGTAATATTAAAAATACTAAAATGAGAAAAAGTGGCGAAATTCCCGCCACATGCTGGGAAATTCGCCATATAACTTATCATTTTATCAGTTTAAGTGTATGAAATACCAAGTTGTTGCCAACAAGTCAGACAACAAAGTGTAAAAGACCTACAAATGACAATACAAAACTGTTTAAAAAGATGCAATACAAACATGTTTAAGAAACATAGGCCTAAATGTTCATATGCATTGTGAACAAGTTGGGTGTGAAAGATCGCCTGTAAGAAGGGAAATTCGACACATTTTCTGTTACTCTGGCGAATTTACCAGCAAATGCATAGTCGAAAGAAAACAACTTATGTTTACTTGTACATGCACGCTTTCCAAAGCAAATCTTTTCACGACATTTGAGGTTACGATATCAATAATTAAAAGGAAGAAAAATCTTGTCTGTCACGAAATGACAATTTCCAACTTAGTATTGAAATTCGGCACCTTTCTTTGTCTTCTGTGTAGACGCAACTGCGCATTCCAAACCGTACTGCTTGCTTGCTAGTTCGCTCAGCACACTGCAGTTTTCAGTGGAAACAAGGCACATGTTACTTGATTGTTTACAGGCATCCGTGAGTGTTTCCAACCTATAGTTTTTATCTACGATTACAAAAATCACAAGTACGGCGAAATTCCCAGCATGGCGAACATCCGTTGTTTTACCGTATGTTCGTTATTTGAATAGAAAAGTATAAAGGTGTAAGCTTTCCTGTCGTTGGAGATATTTTTCTCTGTAGGAGGTAAATTTGTAAATAAATAAATAATTGATCGGATCCCACTTTAAACTGTAGTTCCAGTCCCGATTAGCCTTACTGTGCATAGGTCTTAAAACAACCCAACTCTTACGATGCAAGGCATATAACACTTATTAGAAGGATGTGACTTAGATATATCACGGAAGTTAAACTATAGTCTTTGGCGCAACCCCCCCCCCCCCCTTGAGGGCCAGGATGCCAAGAGGTCTATTCATTTGGTAACACATGCTCAGTGAATCAAGTCCAATGGCCGCCGTTTCTGCCTTTAGCCACAAGAGTCCGCTAATACCGCGTTCAAGTCGCTCTTCAACTGTCCTCACGATTCAGAATCAACACTGAATTTACTACCACCGGGAATCGCACCAAAGACGAGAGCGTCAACCATTTGGTCCATATGAAGGAAATGTCACAAAAAGGAAAGCTCTCACCGTCTCATGATGGCACATAAGGAGGTCTCGATCAAGGTCATAAATGGATGTGATGTTATTAACACCATACTCCAGCCGACTTCACCCCCTAGATACCCCACGCACGAGAGGCTGTTCGAGCCCAGAACAGCCTACTCATAAAAATCAACGACAGACCACTCCGGGAATCGAACCCGGTCACCCACTTGACTGTCTTGATCACCACGGCCCGTAAGGTTAAATGTGCCAAAGTTATGTTTGAAGCAAGGTAGTTATGATAAGGAGTTACTTTTTCAGTAATGAGAATAATTTCTGCAAAGGAACTAGCTGCAGTGGAGTGCCGGAGTTAGGTGCAAATAGATTAGCGCAAGGCACATCCTGCCTGTTTTGTGTAATTGTGGCGATAAGGAATGAATAAAGACAAGATTAAAATGAAGAAGGGGCACTCGCGAAGAAACGCAGGGCTCGAACTAGTGTTGTCCACGGGACGAGACGGGACAGGCTTTTAAAAATTCAAGACGAGACGAGATTGACCATGTGTCATGAGACAAACGAATATTTTCGAAACGAGACAGCATTTCCACGAGACTTCCACGAGACGAGACAGGCCAAAGTCTCGTCTCGTGGGCAACACTAGCTCGAACCCGGAACCTTCTGTGGCTAGATCGTGTCGGCCATACTCAGAAAGGTTGGATGCAAGAACTCCAATAAGTTTTTCACCAAATACTGTTCTTGACACACAAGCAAATGAAGGCGTCTTTTGTTTAGTAAGAGTTAATAAAGTTGCAAGTAAATGCAGAAAGTAACTGCATTTGCAGTTAACTCTATAGATCTGTGCTAAGAAATGAGAAAATGGGTCAAGGTCAGTTCCACCTGACAAGGTAAGTTACAAGTGGTGTACCAAAGGAAGGTTTCGCCCCTACACTACCCACTACCATCACGGCCTTTCGATCCGTTAATTCTAAAAAAGAAAGTAACATTCTATGGAAATCTAAAAAATGTAGACCTGATTACTAACAAGAAAAAAGAAATAATACCACTTTACTGTCATATCCAACCCCCCTTTTCGAAAAACCCGGGCACGCCACTGTACAGTCATGGGCACTTCTGGGTTGTAACGATTCCATTAATGGAATTGTTATAACGTAGAAGTGTCCGTGACTGTACAAGGTTGGCATTTGGGAGTTAAGAAAAAGCTGATTAGAAGATACGTTCCGGGAATGTCTAAGTTCCAATGTTTTGGTTTAGAATTTAACTATCCAAATTGACAAATTAGTTAATCAAACAATGGGTATCTTCAATTTATACAAGTCAATACACCAATAAGGACATAAGAATACACCATTAGATTCACACCAGTACATTTCAAAACGACTTACATAAACACTGTTGTATATGGATGTGAACATGTGTACATGTGTAACGATTCAATTAAGGAATTGTTGTAATCCAGAAGTGTTCGTGACTGTACAAGGTTGGCATTTGGAAAGCTGATTAGGAGATAAGTTCCGGGAATGTCTAAGTTCCAATGTTTTGGTTTAGAATTTAACTATCCAAATTGACAAATTAGTTAATCAAACAATGGGTATCTTCAATTTATACAAGTCAATACACCATTAAGGACATAAGAATACACCATTAGATTCACACCAGTACCTTTCAAAACTACTTACATAAACACTGTTGTATATGGATGTCAACATGTGTACATCCACTGTCTACTTCTTAGTATTTATATGCCTTATGTCCAAAATAAAACACTAAGGATGCTAATTTAACTACAGAATAACATAGCAGTGTCCTCACAGTCATAAAATACATTTTACAAATACACATTTTTCTTCAACAACAACTTGGGATTTTACATTTATTTATTTTCATTTGCAACTGCAATTTTATGTTTATTTAAAATATAAGCTTACAATGAACTCATATATTACACTGAATTTGACGATATGAATTCTCATTCATATCTTTAAACTATGTTCTCCATCAGAGCACATACAAGACTGAATAATACTGCTTCTTACAAAATGCAAGGCTAATTTTACAGAATTTCCCTGCATTGACTTCTTACCAGCCAAGAATTGCAAGCAAAATCTTACGTTGGTCAGTTTGACAAAGATCTGGCAATCTTTGTCTCATCGCTCTAAACAAATATTACATGCAAATTCATCGAAAATGAATGTGTAAATGTTATACTATGTATATGGCAAATATCTTAAGCACTTAGATCATAAATCGTATTGCTACTACTGCGTATCTGGTCACATAGAAGAAATCCATGATCTGCTGCATTAGTGCCGCCCGAGGAAAGTTAGCAAGTTGTACAGTTCTCCTATAAAGATGTAGTTCCCAACTATACAACCTACTACCTCACACCGGCCTCGCACTGCCTACACACGGTGCAATATACGATGGTGTGAAAATAAGTCGTTCACACGTACTTCTGAATTAATTACAAAGACAGAACTTTTGAATTCCAATATGTTAGCGTATGCCAAATGAAGTGATTTACCCGTGCGAATTGAAAGTCTAATGTAAATTAAAATTTACTGGAAAATGTATAACGACACACACTAAGGTTTATCCTAGACACCCTTCAAATTTCAGAATTATTTTTATAAATTGACAGTTTTCTGATCATATATTTAAATTTATCGACAAAATAATGTCTGAACAATTTTTCAGGTTTTTATAGAACCCTACTTTCCTACCATACATTAAGGAAAAACGATTTTGTAATAAATAATCGACGACTGTAATAAGGAATCTTCAATAATTCTTTCCTAAAGTAACTTTTTCATTACACATTTTTTTTTCTATTGCACCATAACATCTTTTCTCGTCTACGTATTGTCTTTCAACCCATGGAATGACTTAGTATGCGTAAAACGACACTGACAACTGACACAATACCATAACCACATAAAGCAACACTCATGCACCACATTATTTAAATTCCATTCTATGTGAAATTAGTTTTGGAATCTCTTTTTTCTTTACCGGTATCTCCTACAAACATGTTGGCATCACAATGCACTGCCCAAATATTTTGCCATCTAAATGTGAAAAACTGTTCAAATATTCCAAATGAAATTTAATAACTATTCTATTAAAGATGCGGATGTAGAATTTTCGTAACGTAGTAGACATATTTTTTATAAACTAGTAGCTCATAGCCAGACAAGAGAAGAAATTCTCATGAACCCGTCCTTAGAACAATAAGAACGAACAGTTTAAACACAAAAAAATCGATTTAACTTTGCAAAATAAGAAAAGATAACCCGAATTTTCAAAAGTTTTCCAAGTGTAGTAACATAGTACACATTATGTACTTATTAATGTATGTACACTTCATTTTGCACTATTCTTAATTTTACTTATGAACGCAATACCTAACCTAATTCCACTAACCTACATAAAGTTACAATATTTTCTCATAGATTTTTATCTTTATCATTGACTCTCAATCAGTATTTGAACAAAAGAAAAGTTTATTATGATCAGAACTTCACTTCCTTCCAATGTTGAACAATTCATTACAAATATTTTAGTTTCAAGATGGATTCTTTTGACTTATGCAAATTTCAGGTTTTTCAGAAGTGAAATTCCGTTACAATAAGACTCTGTACATAGTCTACTCCAACACTTGAGAAGACAAGTCGCTGGTAATTACAACAGGCATATAACAATAACACACTGCAGACAATCTTCTTTCCTGGTGACATAGCTTCAACAACCTAGACCCATAGAATCGAGCTTGTGGGCATGTTGCCTTGGGACACAAGTTCGGATCTACGGGTTGAGGCGGTCAAGCTGGTTCCTCAACTCCTGATAACTTTTTCTAACATTTCATTGATGATAAAACTACAGTGCAGGCAATATTTGCTATTTTAAATACCACAATTTCTCAGTTTGTAATGACCTTAAGATATTACTCGTATAATCGATTACCAAGGGAACGGGTTTATATGCAAATACACATTTTCATGTGATCCTAATTCGATGTTATTTTGCATTATCTTTGCAAATCGTGATATGTAAGATTTCCATATTTTTCAAACATTTTCCAACATATATTCCATATTCAAGCAATTGCTAAATTTTCCCTTCTTGTGTCAAATACCAAAGGTCTTACTTTCACCTGTATCTTTTTTGTATCTGTTTATTTTCACTTTTAACAGACAATGCAACTGTTATTCTAACATTTTTGTTAACTTTCATGGTGATAACCATTGCATACTTTGAATATACTTCCACTACTTCCATGCAATACTGAACGCAGGCAATATAAATCTGTCATTAGGGACAACACGAGGAGATTCACGTTTTAGCACTTAAAAGAAAGCATGGTAGTAATCCACTATTTTTGGAACAAAAAAAATGTGGAGGCATATAGTGGTTCAGAAGGTTCAGATTTCACTTTGAACTGTAGGTCTAGTCTTGATTAGCTTTTCTCTGCATAAAATGGACTTAAAAGCACAAACTCAAATAAACCCAATATAAAGCATATTTCGGATTGGAATTTTGCTCTACAACTAATGTTATGTAAGCCTAATGGATTTTATTTAGGTAGGTGAGCTAAGGAATATTGCTATTTTTCACAATTTTAAGTCCATATTTAATTCAATATCTTGATTAAAATATTTAAATATATATTTACATATCCAACACTTTTTAGTGTTGTAAATCCGTTCCCTGTGGACTACTTTACAAATGCAAACTCGAAATTATTATATCTTATTAAACTAAGGAATAAAATACAGTGAGCGGAGAATGTTATACTGAACTGCATAATCTGTATTTGTGTTCAAATAATATAAAAAAATAATCCACCATGACTTCGATGAACACAGTGTGTGGCAGTCATGGGACAGGAGAAAGGAATATATACAGGATCCTTCCCGGCAAACTTGATGATAAGAGACTTACACGCAGACGAGGAAAGAACACTGAGCGAGACATGAAGGAAGTTCGTATACGGGTGGACAACAGTGTACAGATCTTGCCCAAGATAAGAACAGATGGAATGCTTATGTTGGTCATCTGGTTTGTTAATGCTAGATATTTTATGAAAACTATTAACACTAAAAGTGACAATAACTGAAACTAGTAATGCACGAAATAATTAACGTCCATGAAGGTTTTGAAAGGGTATTATTTGTACAATGTTGAAATTGAGAACGAAGAAATATATCAAACTGATCGAACAGAACTAATTCGATATACTTACTTCAAGCAACTTTGTAATAAAACATTGTAGCAATCGATATTTACTTACATTTATTCACAGAAAATGGGTAGTTATTATAATTTTGACAGGCTTATGAACCAAATTCCTTAGGAATCCAGTATCACGTGAGAGTTCGGAATTAAAAACATGCTTAAAAAGCCACCGAAAGTTGCGAATCACGTCTCAAGTACCTCATGGATTCGCCTGTATGTATTTCACAATGCTTGATTGTTCCTATTTACAGACATTACTCGAACTATGTACTTGTATTTCTGGGATATCAATTAAAGCAAAGAATTTCAGAATTCTAGGTACAAACATGGACTTCCGCAGGATATTTTCCAGGAAGGGGCAAGCAAGGTATTTTTTCCAGGGAGGGGCAAACAAGGTATTTTTTCAAGGGGGGGGGGCAAATGAGGCATATCTTTTCCCATAATAGCGATGCCCCCCCCAAAAAAAAACACTGTCTCAGTCTGAAATTATCATGTTCCTTCAACGCCCTTGGATTAATTAACATAAATTACAGTGACTGAAATTAAATGATGTGTGAAATAGGTAGATATTCATTTTCCAGGGAGGACGACTCTCCCCTGTCCACCTCCCGGACGTCCATGGATACAAAATGTATGTATATATGCATAAGTAAATATATAGGCCTTATACTGTGTATAAGATGTTTATGAATATACTTGTACTGTGTTGAGTAATATAAAAAGATAAATACTGGGTGCAACAAAGTCATGCTGGCAAATATAACACTGTTATGTCAGAAACAAATAATATTATGGAGCGATATGAAGTGAAATTTGTGCAGCTTTAAAGCGAATAGTATGGATCTGGCATTACCTTAGCTGCAAATGTTCCTTGTAATGAGATATTTAAGGAGTTTTCACACCGACGTGACAAGCGACACGGCCACAAACTGCACATGCGGGTCTCTAAAACGCCGTCAGATCAACACACCGAGGCAACACTGCACGCTATTGAGAAAACGACCCAGTCCGAGTGACGCGCAAGCGACAAGCGAAATGCGCAGCTTGTTGATTCGCTCAAGTACGAAAGCTTCAATTTATTTCTGAAGGTTCGTTTCCAAGTGACAAGTGTTGCTTAACATTTAGATATTTTTCACTTCGCTCTGAAACTCGCTTCCTATTCGAGAACCTATTTTTATTGTTATCAATGTCAGGAACTGTTATAAGTAACAAAGTGTAGACCAATGGATTCCCACAATGAATTTCATTGCGCTTATATTAATATGGTAAATCATGTTGCGAATATCATTTCTAATGTAAAGGCAAGGGCTATTAAAATATAAAAGTATGACAATCACAGGCAATCAGTACCAGACCACCTAATTGAGTTATGAGTTGTTGTACATGCTACTGGTATATTTCATATTTCTTTTAATAATGCAATACAATACAATTCATGCCAAGAAATGAAAATGGCTTACGGTACGTTTTCATGCATATGTACCCACTCAATAGCAGATTTTAGTATACTTTAAAAGAGGTAAATTTGACTTTAAGTATAATTTTTATTACTCTAAGAAATAGTAATAATAATACTGTTCTTACCGTTGTTGTTGAGTTGCTTACGTCCAAGTTATACACAGAAAGGCTAATCGGGACTAGACTTACAATTTAAAGTGGGATCCGAACCACTATGTGCTTCCACCTGATATCGAACTCGGGACCCCTTGATTACAAGCCGATGATGTTACCAGTACGCCATGTGCTTACCGTGTATCGTTTAATAAATTGTGGCCTCAAAAGTCTATTATAAAAATAGAGGCAATCATAGACTGACTCTTCATGAAACTATTGTGTAAAAAATAATAATAAGAGAATCTACCAGAAAGATTCAAGATTGGCAGTAACCCTTTTGCGACACGTTGCTTATGATGTTACTCAACACAAAACATGACAAAATCATATCTCACTGTCAAATATAAGAATACTCAATGCATGTGAATTGGTTAAAAGTTTAATAGTTATAATTATGACTTCCTGTAAATCTATGCGACATGGATCTATCTATCTGCTGCAATACTCTACAAAAATAAACTATTTTCATCATGAGACGATGGAAGGGATGTTTTACAGCTAAAGTTCAAAGAAAAATGCACACAAATTGTCCATCATCATAATTAGTAGCTTTGTGTTGTGCAAAGCAGAGAATACTTTCTGTGACTACAGAGATGATAACCGGCAAATAATCGATAATTTCATTATTTTAAATTCTACATCCTGTGTTGTTTTAAGGAATGTAATTCTGTTGATGCCATGTAGATGTTATACTCTGTTCATTGACGTCTGCATATCAATTCATGACCATCACGTTGTGGAAAGCAGAAATGAATTAAAATGGTGCGGACAATTTGCCTACAAGTTCTTTTGCTGTTGGATGTTCAAGTCATTCAGTGTTGGTGCATAGGATATACAGGAACAGAGAATGTAAACAATCGTGGACAATTTGCCGAACAATACTTCTGTATCCCACTGTACAAGCCATCCCGTGTCGGTGCATAAAATATAAAAGAATGGCGATAGTCGTGGACAATTTGCATCAAGACTGTTCAAGGTTGACTGTATTTTAGGCGGAAATCGCACTGTTTGCTTTCTTCACCACAGCAGCATGTTTATAATGTGGACAATGCATGGCTACAACTAACCGTCATGCGGAATATAAACGAGAGGGGTTCACATTCAAGTACACGTTAAGTATTTCCTTTTGTATTACATTTCGTCATCAACGCCATCTATTACCAGCCGAGCGTAACGCTGCTGGGAGGAGGTGAGTAGGGGGCCGCCTGGTTAAAAGAGAAAAAAAAACTGTTTGAAAGGACAGACAGGGGTATTGACCCTATCCTTTCCTTTTACCTTCTCTTGCTGCTAATACTGGGACAAGCGGTATAAAATTGCTGAGCGGAAGGGCTCGGACGTGCGCAAAAAAAAAAAAGGTTCCAATGTGCGATTTCGAATCAATAGCGCAGCCAAGAGTCGGTCATAAGAGTTCGGGAATATGCCACAGATGTCACTAGCTTCTGCGATGCACGCGGTTACTTGGCTGCTTGATGCAACGATGCACCAAGGTTAGCCGAGCCCAAGCGGGAAGTTTACGAAACAATTGAAAGTTGTTGCATGCGAATTCGAAGTACCCTACTGACACGTAATTCTTTTGTTACATGGCGTCAAAACTTAGGTCTTACGTTACGTTCATGCACTCTAGGAAGAAGAAGAAGAGGCCAATCACGATTGTTACCGAATGATGACGCTAGAATTGTGATTTAGAGTCTTCCAAATAACTTGTCAACTCTCAGAGTCCTAGTCCCGACAGTTTATTGCCACAGCAACAAATTCATTCTAATAATTCCTTTAGGGTACATCTTGGCCTTATAATACAAGGTTTACCTTATGAATATTTCTTACTGAAATGGTCCGATACTGTGGTGGTAACATTCCCACCTTGTGATCATGTGGTTCCGGATTCCATCCCACGGTGGAGGCACAATATGAACTCCACTTTTTTTCTTCTTCTTCTTCTTATTATTATTATTTTATTTTAAGATTTTCTCCATTATTTCGCATTAAAAAACAATGCATGTTAAAAATAGGTGACAACATAAAGGTATTACAGTAATTATACAGGACCATGAACAAATATGTATATCTTGACGAGTCTGGTATTTCAATGCACCTTCCTTATGCGTGAGTGGTTGCAAAGGGCTGGTAAGGAATGGTAAGGGCCGTGAATTGCACGTGCTTGCAGTAAACAATGCAGAAATGTAATATTCTGTGTGAAAATATGAAACATTTCAAAGAAGAGTTCCAATCGGATCAAAACTGCCTATTTTCGGGACGAGTAGGGAGTAAACCAATTTGTCCTAAAGAGTTGACAAGTACCCAGGTTTGCCCATTATGTATTCCTGGAAAACGAGACTCTGTTTAAGTTTTAAATAAAACCTAAAATTTATCGCATCAGGTCGATTTTGATATAAATATATACTTCACTCTAGACACTAACAAATAGAAGAAATCCTATCATCAGATTTAACTTTGGTACTTTTCAACTTAGGGCAGGACTGCTCAACACCCCCCCCCCTATCCTTTGGCTTTATTTTGAAGCATTATCTTTTATGTAAATATAATTAAAGCAAGGTTGGCCTGGTTGAGCCCAGTCCAAATTTTCACAACGAAAAAAATCTGTATAATATAATCAAAAGTGTTGTTTGGGGAGGGAAGTATCACATCAAGTTCGAAATTGAAAGTGAATAGTGAACAGTTTGAGTAAAACTTATGGTGAAAATTATTGAGCAGAGTTTGTATTACTTCCACTCAGTGGCGGCGATTGGGTTCCAAAACTAGGAGGGGGAGTACAGTTTACTTTCTCTTATTGTATAAGGTTTAGCATAGAGCGGGGCAAAAATAGCAAACCCCCTTCTCCCCTAATCGATGCCCCTGCTTCCACTGAAGCAAATGAAGTAGTTTTCTTTCAGAAAGTTATTATCGCTTGGTATTTATTATCCCAAAGAAGGGTGATGTTTTTACAACGTTTTTGTTTCAGGTAGCCTAATCGGGACTGGACCTACAGTTTAAAGTTAGGATCTGACCCGCAATGCCGGGAAACAAACTCAGGACCCCCCCTGATGACGAAGCAACTACCAGTAACCACCATGCTATCCGAGAGACGAATGCTTTCGGTATTGAGTGTGGTGATTTTTTGTTAGCATGATTGGGTGATGCGATTCAAGGCAACTGTAATTGAGTTTTATTTATCGCCGCTTTTCTGCCTACTTAAGCTCCTCGCGACGATGATAATTAGATCATGAAAGGACACTCATAAAGGAACAACCATGTTGATGTCAGGACTCGAACCTGGGATCGTTGGTGACAAGATCGTGAGGCCAGCACTCGACACGCTTGGCCACCAAGGCAACTGGAAGTGAGGCAGAAAGAAACCTGATTTCTGTAAAAATCGACACGAGACCAGATTTCGTGTCCGAGACTACAGGAAAACCAAAATAACTTTACTATGCGACTTATTCAGATATACCATGCGAATATCCAATTTTATCTTAGGTGGCTCACGAGTGTCCCAAAATAGTGTTTACACTCTTTGAACGTTAATAGTGGGAACACTAATAACAGCAAGTATGAACTTTTTTGCGTGTCACATACCTTAAAGTTATAGATGTTCATTGGCAGCAACACTCTGTCTGCAATGCTATAGAACAGACTGACAAATCAACAAACAGCAGATATGGTTTCCACAGCAAGGGAAGCACAGGTCGTGTCAATCGCATGTTTCATGTCATCCAGTGACCATGGCTTTGTGGGGTACACATCGTTTCCCAGAGGTAGAAATCTAAAGGTGTTAAATTGGGAGATCTTGGTGGTTATTTGACACAACTTACATTGCTCAAAAGAAATTTGCTCACCTCTGCCACTACGGGTACACAAATGCTTACAACCTGGTGGGTTGTGATGGTACTAAAAAACAACAGAATGCTTACACACGTTCACGCACACACCTAATATAGATATTGCAGCTTGAAATACAAAAAGTCCAGTCAAGAAACCTTTAATAGTTTCTATGTTATTAACGTTCAAAGAGTGTAAACACTATTTTGGGACACTTTGTATGTATGTAATTGGAAAGTTAATCCATTAGTGAAAATTTGTTAACCTGGGCTGCGTGGTTGGGTAACCTACATATTCAGGATAAAGTTGCGTTTTTCAAAGGTTCGTAGCGTAGAAGTAAGGCTTCAAAAAGAATATGATTTGTTTGTTTGTAATTGTGTTACTTAATTTAGCTCTTTTGACACTTTGGCTAATCGCGACGATGAGGATGACAGGAGATTAGTTGAAATTGATGAAGGAACTCTCACAAGAACACTCATGCCCATGCGAAGACTCGAAGCCAGGATCTTAGGTGGCGAAAGAATGTTATCAAGAAAAGTTGATTCCCTAAAATAAGAAAGTTTGTGGGGTGACAAGCTATTGCTTACACAGAGAAAATATAGTTAATTTGAAATACCCAAAAAACAAAAAGTTTCTTGTAACTAAATTTATATTTAAATGGGCGCAAAAAAATGATAGTGCGCACAGTGGCGTGCCCAAGGTGGGGTTGGTGGGGTCCTTGGCCCCAGTATTCCCTAAAAAAAAGAACCAATGGTAGGAAAAGATAGCAAAATGAAGGTTGACTACCCAAAAAAGTGTACGTAACCCCTCCCTTTTGAAAATCCTGTGTACGCCACTGTGTGCAAGTTAAAGCTACCGAAAACTTTAGCCAAAATTATGCAATTTTGTAAAGGACGCTTATTATATTTTTTGTTTACTGTTACCATAAACGGCCAATTTCATTTTTTCTGTACGCACTATTATTTCAAGATTTTGCATTTTTATTTAACGTCGCATTTTTTACACTTTCAGCCAATGACGATGAAAATTTGATTAAATTATTAAATTTATGAAGGGACACTCATACAGAATATCTATGTCGAAATCGGAACTTGACCCCGGGAACTTCGGGGTTGCGAGTCTAGACGAGACAGATACCGAAGATCATAAATCGAGACAGAGAACGAGTGTGCCGATACGTTCCCTGTTGGAAATAATCGTAAATAAGACTCGAATTTTGATGTAAACCATTTGAAACTAACAAGGGGAAATACTGGTATTTCAAGGTCTAATTGTCGTTAATGGCTCATTACAGACTGCCTCACGAAACTCGTGAAAAGTTGATACTTCTGGGGAGAAATATCCGCGCTTTTCTCGCGATTCGTGCTACACAGTAACTTCATCGCTGAGACACCCTCTCAGCTGGTGGAATGTCTGCCTCCCCCTCCCTCCGACCTCCCAGACGGCAGGCTGCTGTCTACTATTGAACACTGCGCGCCCCAGACGTCTCGACCGAAAGTCACCCACCCACCCTCACCCTCGAAGGGAAAAGTCCGCATAGCGTAGCAGGTGGAAAGGACAAGGTTGTTGCGTCGCGGTTTCTTGCTTGGATCGGCGATTACATTCTAACGTTGCACTAAGACAGAGGAAACTACAGAATTACTGAAACAGTTTGTACACGAAAAATCAATAACTTTGACGAGGACGTGGCACCAGTTTCTTTCATCAGTGACATAAATTTCGAAGAGGTTGTACAGTCGCGGACACATGTGTGTTGTAACATTCTCATTGACAATTCAGAAGTGTCCGTGACTGTACATGAAAGGTTACACGTCTTCTTAAAGAAAAAGAAACACACGTTGAGCCTACCACAAAAAATATCCTGAACAGGACAATAAGCCTTGACGGTCTCGTCATCAAAGATTCCGGGTTCGAATCCCTGCACGATCAAGGATTCATCGATTTCATCCAATTATCATTCATCCTCATTGTTGAGATTAGCCAAAAAGTTTCAGAAACGAGACTCAAAATAAAAATATCTGAGAACGCTACGATAAAAGATAACGTTCAGTTAAACAATAACTTTTCCCTCTATATCCCATAATACATACACTTCATAACCGTGACAATGCTAACGGAATATCTTCATTCGTTCCAAAGTTTTCTCGTCGTGGCATTAACGTGACTGTCACATAACAAATGACAGAACCACCCATCAAAATAATGAAAAAAAATCTTAAATGCTGTTCCGGCTAAGCGTTAAAAACGTCAATTTTTGGTGAGCTAGTCGGGGTTTTCTTGCAGTTTCCCACAGAAGTGCCACCTGTCTTTCACTTGTTTACAACTTTCTAAATCTCATTTCACAAATTTCTTTTTTAGAAAATGCAACACAATCGCGATTTTCTGTTCGACGATCTACCCTAACACATTATTACAGATATACTGTATTTTTACGGTAGGTAACGAAGAAAAGGGTTGGGGTAAAACATAGTCCCCCTCAGACAAATTCGCTTTCTTTTTAAAATTAATGAAAAAATATCGTACATAAGAATATACAGAAAACGAACTTCATATTTAATTACTTTACAAACTGATGTATAATAGCACCAGTGTGCTATTGTCGGTGGGGGGTGGGGTGGGGTGGGGGGAACCCCGTCTGGTTTCTAATTTTTGTCACTTGGGGGAGATACTGGACAATCTGTACAATATCCCGTTACTTCCAGGTTAGTTATTAACTAAAAATGTCTACCCACTGGTAAATGTTTCAAATACCACTCTGCCTGTAAATGGCGAAATGGGAAACAAATAATATTAAATTTGAAAAAGAAAATACTAATATAGTGTATAGTGGCGTGCCCAGGATTTCCGAAAGGAGGGGGTTGGGTATACATTTTTAAGTAGTCAGCCTTCATTTTGCCATCTTTTCCTGCGTTTGATGTTCCTTTTTTAGGAATACTGGGGCAAAAGGGGGGTTATAACCACCACCAACCCCCTTGGGCACGCCACTGTTACATAATAAAATAATTATAACATGCATAACGCCAATGCACATCTGAAAAGTATTTATTTAAAGATGCAACCCCCCCCCCCAACACACACATCTCGCCTATGTAATAACCTGTGGCTGGAGAAAGTGAAATAGTGGGTGTTAGGTTTGGGCAGGTGCATAACCTCAACACTGCCTCTCGGCCTGATGCACTCATTCAAACAATTAACAATTGTTGCACGGTTCAAGGCCACGTGCATATCTAACAATGCAGTAATTTCTCATCTCGGCTGGTTAACGCTGCAATTGTGATGACAATGTGGCAACACAGCCGGACCACTTTTTTCTAAACGATAAAAAAAAGGCTACAGAGCCTCTTGACAGAACGCAACACTTCTCCTTTTTCTTTCGTCATTTCGCTTAGGCTGGAGGGGTAGACTTGGCAACGTCGCTTCCCCGTCCTATCACGAACGCGCTGCAGTCAGTCTGCCACAAACCTGTCTAGACCGAGTCCTCAGACAAGATACGTCATGGGAAAAAATGCCTTTCCTTTTTTTTTTCTGGTCTCCGTCCTTCCCCTAAAAACGGGAAGGTGGGGAAAATGACCTACCTACCTAAAAAGGGAAATGGGTTACAGTGGTGAACAAGTTTCGAATAAGGTCACCTGGGTGTGTGTGTGCAGTGCTTTATCGAAAGCTTTGGCGAAGTTTGCAGCTGTAAGGTTTTTCCTGCAATTCCGATCTCACACACACGAATAAGGAAATGCAGGAAAAGAACACGCTGGTGTAGGTAGTAATGCAACGCAAGTGCATTAGTATCGCGTTACCGAAACTTTTGCTGCATTCATAAATTTACTCGCTGGATCAAAACTTAACTCTTAGAAGTGAAGAAAAATAAGTGGATTTATTATTCTCATGAAACTTTACGACTTGCATTGCAAACTATGTCAAAATACTCGTACATATCTATGATATAGTAATTAGTAAACACGGACTTTTCTTCCAAAAGTAACAGGTTTCAGTCAAGTAACTTCCGAGTACTGATTCCAACTCATCATTGGGTAGCGGTTACTTTTCTCTTACTTCCGTTAGGAAACTGGCTGTACCTGTAACGTGTTACTTTTCTCTACTGCCTTACTTTACAAGTAAGTTTGTAGCCGTTTCACTTAACACAGTAAAGAGCCTCCCCGATGGTATAGTGGCGTCGTTGCCTTGTAATAAATGGGTCCCGGGTTCGATTCCCGGTGTAAGCGCACAGTGATTCGGATCCCACTTTAAACTTTAGGTCCAGTCCCAACTAGCATGTCTCTGCAAAGAAGTGGACTTTACACGAAACTCAAACAAACTTAACACGTTACGTTTTGCCTGGATCACGGTACAGGTAGAGCGTTACCTTGCTCAATAACGGTAGCGGTAGTTTTTTTTGTGCTAAGAACGGTAGCCGAAATGTGTTATGGCTAAAGTGTTACTTTCCAAAGGGGGGTGTAGGGAAGGGGTGCTCCTTCCACGTAGTGCACCCAATAGTCAACCTCACTTCCACGTAATACACCCTGGACTGCAGACTAACAAAGTTGTGGCGACTGGCCATGCTTTGTCCTTATTTGTGCCGAGCACCCTTTTTAGCCTCAGCTTTTAACAAGGTAAGGCATTTTAGTCTTCAGACAAGCTTTTATTTTTGTTATGATAAGTGGCTGGACCCCGTATAGTGTGACGGGTGCAAAATAGCCTCAGTGCTGACGCACCCACAAAATTTTAATTCAAATTCAAACTTTCCAAAGGAAAGGAAAGTAACTTTTCAAGCGTTAGTTCTTTATTGTTTTAGTAACTTCCTATCTTTGGGAACACAATGGTACAAATTTACGTATAAACATGAATCGAACGTCTTGTTCTACATGAGTTAAGTATTGAGCCATAACGCAAGTCAGTAATTAACGTTGGTTATCTAATTTGGTTAAAATCTGGATTTACACAGCTTCCACAGCAATAATAACAACGTACACTCCTGTTCAGATAAAGTGGGACGGACACATTTCACCTGTTCAACTCCACAAAGAGTGTCACTTTATGTGAACGGAGTGTATACACGCAAAACAGCAACCAACGGTGATTTCTCTGTTTCGCAGTACGAGATGCTTCAGGTGGTTGCGATCCGCTCCACGTTCAAAGTATTCTGTTAACGATGCACGTTTCAATGTTACGCGCTACTTTGCTGGGAATTGAGATTCACTTTCCTTCCTTCCCCTCATCGTAGCTTCTGTTTCGTCACGTTCGCTGGGTGGTACTTTCCATTTTTATCAATCTCTCGTCCGTTCCCTCTGCGTCCCGCTTGTTTCGCTCTCCATCCTCTTTCACCTATTTCTATGTGCGCGTTTATTTCTGTCTATTGGCTCCTCTCATATCTTCATTCCCAGGTGTGTTTACCTTCTTACTCCCCCGCTCTCACTCTGGTCATACGTCATTTTCTCTTTATATCTTTCTTACTCTCTCTCCCTCTGTTTACCTGTCATTTACTCATTATCTCTTTCCTACCGTCTCTCACTCTGTTTATCCGTCATTTCCCTTTTCTATTTCTTACCCTCCCTCACTGATTATCTATCATTTTCCCTATATCTCTTTTTTACCCTCTCTCACTCTGTTTGTCTTATTTTTCCTTTGTCTCTTTCTTGCCCCCTTCGCATTGCCATTCTCTCTTTCTTAACGCGTCTTTCACTGTGTTTATCTGTCATCCTCCCATTGTTTCTTTCTTACCAATTTCTCACTCTGTTTATCTTTCATTCTCTCTTTTTCTCTTACCCCTTCTCTCTACTTGTCTCCTTCTTACTCCTTCTCTCTCTCTCTCTGTCATTTTCCTCTCATCTCGTTCATACCCCCTTCTCTAACTCTCATTTTTCCTTTGGCTCTTTCTACCTTTTCTCACCTGTCACTCCCTCTTTGCTCTCTCTTACCGCGTCTATCACTCTTTCGTCACCCCCTTTTGTTTCTTCCATCTTGTCTCTTTCTTATCCCCTCTCTATCTGTGATCCACTTTTTGTCTCTTTCTTACCCCTTTCTCACTATTTGTCATCCTCCATTACTCTCTTCCTTGACCCGCCATTCATATTTCTGTTATTTTTCCTATCTCTGTTTCTTACCTCTCCCCTTTTCATTCTTACCCCCCCTTTCTGCTTATCTATCATTTTCCATTTGTTTCTTTCTTCATATATTATTCCATTCCCCGCCTTTTCTCCCTCTGTATTCCTTTCACGCTCCCCTGTCTCGCTCCCCCAGCCCTTCCTCTCAGCTAGGTCGAGGTGTGTAATCAGCACCACACTCCGATCGCCTCCGTCTTCGACACAAGCGCTAGTAATCCGTTGAAGTCTAGGTGAACCCACACTTATGGATAAATTCCAGAGATCATTCAGCCCAGGTTATTTACTATCAATTACACCACTCCACAAAGTTTCACTGAAATCCGTCAACATTTTCCAAGAGAAACCTCGCCAAACCACTAATGGGGGCTCGCGTCCGTCCACGACCTTCACATATTCCTGATGGGAGACAAAAGAGACGAGCAACATCATTTATTTGCCTTGCCAAGGAGACATGTTAAGTAAGACCTGCTTTCCAAATTGCAGTACGTAACCTTTTCTGCCAGATGACTCCCACTGCTATTTTTTTCTCGTTTGTTCTTTCTCACGTTACCTTGTAAACAATCCGTAAGGGCACAAGAGCGGAAGCTATTCCGGTCTATGTCTCGCTGACTTCCGGAATTCCGCGATCCTACGCCAAGGTCACGTGCTTTTGCCCCACATACACGAGCCCTTGCGTCAAAGATAATCATCTCCATGGCCTTCAGATATTCGCCGACATGGCAGACCCAACCAAGATCTTGGAACTTAGAAATAAAGTGGATTCGGACCTGGCTTCAGTTCTCGCACAAAATTTATACTAGCTGTCTGTATCGGGTCCACGTAAAACTAAAGCGCTACATCTATTCCACGACGGGGAAATTTGATTTTTTCAATGATTTATTATTATTTTTAAAATGTTATGGGCTCATCAGCACTTAGGCTATTTTTACCCTTCATAGAATACGGTTGATGGATTAATTGAAGTTGAAATTTTGAGTTCGTCAGCACTGCACCTGTAACATTATACGGGATTCCTTGATTTGCTTTATTTTACTTCGCTTTTTGTGCCACTTTTGGCTAATTTGCGAAGATGGGGATGAGTGAGGATATGATTAAATCGATGAATGGGCACCCACATGCCCAGGCCGGGATTCGAACCCGGGACCCTTGGCGTCATAGAGCGATGTGTTAACAACTTCGTCACGGGGCGTGATCCAGCACCTTACCATAACTAAAATATAACAAAATAACATAACTGTAATGCCAGACAACTGAAATATTCTTACTTGGGTTAAACACTGAGGCTGTAAAGAGGCACACACACAACCATACAAGGATTATACTGGCCGTTGGTACAGACGCCATACCCTCGTTAGTCTGCCAAATGCAGTCCAGGGTGTACTAAGTGGAAGTGAAGTTGACAATTGGGTGTACTACGTAGAAGTCGCGAAGATGACAATGATATGATGTACACTTACATACACACAGAAAACTAAATGCATCATATCGATTGATGCACCAGAATGCATCGATTGATGCACTAAAGTGTGTTTTATGGCTTCCTCAAAGAATCAGATTCACATTTGATACATTTGATGCATTTTTGTATGTCGTGAAAAAAACACCAAAGTGCATCATTTGATTCAAGTGAGGATTTATTTCAGTCGAGATGCACTTCAATGCATCAGTTGATGTTCCTTGATGCACCTTCCTGCATCTTTTTCGATGATGCACTTAAACGTTTGATCTCAGCTACAGAGTTTATGCAGCTCAGACGAAACGTTTAAGTGCATCATCAAAAAAAGATGCAGGAAGGTGTTTCAAAACCAATCAAGGTATGCATCAATCGATCATTTAGTTCTCTGAGTGTAGAACATTCATGCCCAGGCTTGTAGCTCGCTGTGCTAACCACTTCGTCACAGAGGCCGACACAATACGGGGATAAGCCCCTTAACTGCAGTTAACATTAAGCACAGGCTCCTAACAAGAAAAGAAAATATGTATATTGAAAACATCCACACTAAATTTTTAAAACGAATTCATTTACCCATTACTTAACAGGAACCAAAACTATACTGTATCCGAGGATAAAATCTCGTTACCTAATAAAAGATGGGGCTGTAAAGGGGAGACTCTGCATACAAAAGCGCCAGAGCCTCGTTGGCCTGCAAGAATTAGTTACCGGGGTGTGAGGTAAACTTTTGGGTGCCTTATCAAAATATCACCCCCTGACGCCTGGCGTAGTAGTGCGATATGCTAACCACTCCGCCACTCAGGCCGACGAGAATCCGTGTCAACCGTAGTGCAGACCTTGCCATGAATAATATAATCTTCAGCAATGTCTCTTGTGCGAATACGTGTATCGCACACGTACAAAACATACATGTAGTGCACACATACGAGAAGAAATAAACATAACATCAATTACACGTGCAAAGAGATATGTGACCCGAGCACTTTTTACAGAGAGTTGGCAACCTTGTGCTACGTGGTAAAACCAACCGGCAGATCAGAACTACTTCCTGGTGTCAAGGAAAAATTGATCGCAGTTGCCATGTGAGTTTATTGGATACACTGCTCCCTCTTCCCCTTTACCCTTAACTTAATCACGAATATTACGCTATGGTGTTGAAACCCAGACGTATCTTCGCGTGCGTCCGCCTCTAGCACGAGCCGTCTTAAATATTTCATGGTTGTGCCTCATAAAATTCAATGTCACATGTCTCGTGCCGGGCAGAAGTCCTTTCCCTACTTGCCAATATGGTTACGGAAGGCCAAAAATATCAATCCCCTCAAATGCGACAACCAATGGCCACTTCTTCATCCTCTCAGCAATATTATCGTTGTAGGCATCGAGTTTCGCTACCTAGTTTACCATCTATTTGATTAGGTTTTAATGGGACCAAAAAGCCGGTAAATGTACGATTTTTAAGGCGAAAAGTAGGTCATGCTGGAAAATTATAATTCTTTTCAAGTAAGTTTTCAGGGTATAAACAAAATCAAAATGTTTCCATGAAGTTGAATTCTTTAATTTTATGTTCAAAACTGTAAGCACTGGCATCGGTCAATAACTCTCAGTAACCTCCCAAATCACTAAGCCACAAAAGCGGAAACGCTTTTAATGTAAACATTTCATCATTGTTCCAATGCATAGTGAAGGGGAAAAGAAACCTAACCATCAACATACGGTTGCCTATATGCCTAAAATAATAATAGTTGTGCACAATAAACGCCATTAAGCAAAACTATGCTAAAACGTAGGAATAGCATGATCTTTTCTTCAATATCAGGACATTTCGTACTTTCCTCCAAATGTAGAAATGGTAGGAAAAGTATAGTGAATATGTCCCTGACATCTACTGGCAAACGCTGTAAAGTTCCATGATTTAGAATCGTGCATATAACATAAAAATGACTGTCTTAATTAAATGTGTCTTCCTACACTCATACAATATATTTGCTCCTTTGTAATCTACAATATAGTATATTTCGGTTCTATATTTTGTTGGGCTTCCATACGCAGAATATAGTTCCACTTAATCGGTTATAATCTGACACAACAGCTCAACTCCAGCAAAACTAATTTATTTTGGTGTATATGGACAAAATTAAACATGAATTAACATGTACGGACCAGTCGGCGAGCCTATTCACAGACTGGAGGGTGAAAACCGAGGAGCGAATCGTACATCGCATTGACGAAAATAGTTCTAGAACTCTACGCCTGAATATTTAGATTTTCCCAATTTTTGCAACCCTTCGTATTGTTATTTTAGGCATTTTTCGTGTGATTTCCCCCACTTACAGTTAATTTTGCCAATTAGACATATTAATAGATATTTCTTATCATTTTACTTGTCAGTTCTAGAGGTTTTAAGAGTATATAAAGCAATTTCTCGCGTATAATGCAATGCGAGATACTCTGTGTGTTTCAATTGGTTGATTCAGTTATTTTACATAGTTCCTTCTGGGGCTAACAGTGACGATACTCATATATGAACTGATAATACAGAACATGAGACAAACACACGTGAATACAGTGCTCAAAATTCGAACCTACGACCTCCAACGAATATCTGTTTCTGTGCACTCAAACGAGTATCCTACAAGTGTATAAATTAAGATAGAATTGCCTACGCTGAGAATGTCCACGTGCTACATACACATTGACTGATGTGGTACATTACCAAGTTATAACAGCGTTAGTTCGTAAGAACCTCGATATCACAGTCGTTATTTATTACTTGTCATTTCTACTGCGGTTCACGTTCTTTTAATGAAAGCAAGTTTTCACTGTTTTCACTACTTTTCAGGAGGGAACTAACTCTCATAATTAAATACAACAGGTCGAATTATGAAGTCACAGAGGGCACGTCCGTATCGCTCCTTCTGAAAGTATTAGCGAATCACGTGACAAGGAGAAGCACAAATGAACTATTCCGCGTGGTTTACAGGTACTTTTATGCACACAATAACACGTAAAAGCGAACCATGGCATTTCCACATCAACAGATATTTCTTCATGTACTGGAACGTACGAAAGAACCTATAAACGTATCGCACCCTAGCTTTCCAATATGAGGAATCAACATAAGGTAGATTCAAGTCGTTCTACGATACGTGCAGATGCATAACAGATGCCAGCTCATGGGCATTCCAATAGGTACTTTTTACCATATAGTTTTTCTTTTGTACTCACAACAAACACCTCCCAAAAAGCCAAGGACGACCTGCAAAAGAAAGAAAAATAAGTGTTAATAATAGCCAAAAACACGAACACCCAAATAAGGCAAAACAAAACAAATTAGCAAGAAACTTGTGTAGACAAGCATGTGCACACCCCTCTCAAAATTTGTCGAATTTCACAGCTTTTTTAATGAACAATTAACAGAAAAAAGAGTAGCAGATAGTTATAGAATTCTGGGTACAGAATTTTAAAATGCCGTCACCTGTTCTTGATTAGTTCTTGCTTGGTTCAAGTTCAGAAAATATATGTGTACCTTGCATGTATTTTTAGTTATTCCAATACTGCTAACAGAAATACGATGACCTATTTAATATACATTAAATTATATATGACGGTGTTCAAATTACTCACTTGCGTCCCATCTTCCCCCAATACTGGTGATTATGTATTTTTTCCCAACAACGAACTGATGTGTTGTACGAGGGGAGGCTGATAACTATTGAGCCTTACCAAGAAAATATGAGCTAGGAGGCTGAAATTTGCAGGATGTACAGGTCAATTCTTCTATATGTAATGGTGCAAAAATCTACTTTCTATGATTTTAACTTCCCTTTGTTTTTCAGGTCCAAAGTAAAAATGGCAGCACCTCCAGAAAAGTTGGGTAAAGCTCTCCAAAGGTGTCATCCTGTTGCATGACAATGCCTCGCCACACACTGCAGGTGAAACAATGGCGACACTAACCTACTTAGGCTTTCAAGTGTTGCCGTATCCACCCTATTCGCCTGACCTGGCTCCATCTGACTATCATCTGTTCCCCTAATGAAAAAACACCTGAAAGGGACAACGATTTTGAGTTTTCAGGAGGCAACTAATGCTGCAAATGAGTGGTTACTTTTGGACCTGAAAAACAAAAGGAACTTAAAATCATAGAAAGTAGATATTTGCACCATTACATATAGAAGAATTGACCGGTACATCCTGCAAATTTCAGCTTCCTAGCTCATTTTTTCTGGGTAAGTCTCAATAATTATCAGTCTCCCCTCGTACAGGAGTTATATTTTCCCTGTAAAATTTCAGCGCTTTATCCGCACATCTGAAGACCATCTCAAATTTTCCGTAACGCTCCCTAAATTTTTCATCAAGGCTCAATTTATGCTCATTTTGGCACTAAATTTACCTCTATACATCTTCTAAAATCGATCTTACCACCCTGACACCATACACAGAACTTGAAATGCATCAAATCAACATTGGGGCACTTTGGTGCACCATTTAACACACTGCAATCTTGACTTCTTTGAAATGATCGTGTCTGATCTCAAGTGATGCATTTTAGTGCATTATGTGGCACAAAAGCTGATGAACGGCCTCCCCGATGGCGTAGCTTTAACGTCGTCGCCTTGTAATCAAGGGAACCCGGGTTCGATACCCGATGGAGGAACAAGTGGTTCGGATCCCACTTTAAACTGTAGGTTCAGTCCCGATTAGCCTTCCTGCGCATAGAGTGAACTTAAAACCAAAACTCAAGCAAGCTGATGAACCTACCCTTTGATACATTCCTGTGATGCACCAAAATGCATCATTATGCACTTTGATGTGTTGTTGGAGTTGACGTATTTGTGTCAGCTTGACATGTTTTTGATTCCGTGTGCAAGATAAGAAATTCTGGTTGCAGCCCTATGTTGGTATTCTTTCTTATCGTGCCCTAAAGGGCATGCGGGACAGTCTCCACGGGGATCTTCCCAAGCTCTTTCCCCGTGGCAGTGTTGCCAACTTAGCTCTCTTGGAGCCAGGTCTGGCTCTTTCGTGCACTCGTCTGGATGTGAAATGGGGCGCCTGGCCCCGTGCTACACTATGATGCCATCACTGGTTCCGACCCACATAGACCAACTTTTGCCATGATTGTATATTTTTCACGTGACGTGATATTGTTATATTGGCTGCGTCGTACCACACCCCCTCTTATATCCCCAGCTACTTTTCTATAGCGCCGTGTTGACATGAAATTCACTGTTATCAGGGAATACTTTATTTTCGATTACATACGACCAAGAGATGGGTGATGCCGCCGGATCTAGATGGTGAAAACTAAGAATATATTGTCTTTGACAACTAACATTACTCTAGGAAGCACTTCGTAAATCTAGCTCCTTGAAAGTCACTTTTAACTCCATTTAAGGTGACATTTAGCTCTTTTATGAGCATCAGGTTTGGCAGCACTGCCAGGATGGCCGTAGGAGGCAAGGAGAAATGAATTGGACTTATGGAAGTATTATTTGATTTGTTCTCTTGGAAATATCAAACTTCCGGTGGAATAGGAAATGATATCAACGGAAAGAGGGCGGTTTGAAGATGTGTTTGACAAGCGGGAAAGTCGAAACTCCTATTTGATTAGCCTTAACTTGATGTTGAAGTTGATTCCCCATGAGGAATACATGGGATTCCGAAAATTCTTATCATATTTTTCAAATATCGTGTCCAGCTTAATAATAAACATAAAGAAACGCTTCCACTTGCAACGTGGCGAGAAATTCATACTCTTGGTACACCCACGTTTCTTTTTTAGTAGCAGTACCCATTCGGGCGATACTGAAATAAATGCACAATTGGTACGTAACTGTACCTCCTCCCCTTAACAAGATAAAGAAACCTCATTTTACACTGTCTCTAAATAAATTTTTAGCGTTCCCTTACCTTTTCATAGTATTGTGTATGGTCTGTGCTGTGCAGGTCTCCTTACAACCTTGACCATTTAATTTTTCTCAAGGGACATTTTACACCCGCCTTTTCAAAGATAAGATATAAGGGAATATTTCCTCGCATAGTTTGAAAGGTGAAACATGGTCATATGTGCCCACGCAGCCCAAAAATTGTTTAACTCATTCGCTCTCCATCTATTGGTGTAGTGTTTATTCACAAGAACCCACTCAATTTACTGAAAATATAAGCTTTTGAGTCCACCTTATGCAGAGCTGGACCTACAGCTGTACAGTCAGCGGAAGATAAAAAATGAACACGTAGATCCTGGAATACTCGCTTCCTTGCAAGCCGTTATGTGTGTTGCCTAACTCTCCGGCGATGACAGATGTTACCATTGGAAATTTGCTATTAAAATCACTTCGCACCAAGAGGTGGGCAAAGCCTTGCAGGAAAGCCTGTATTTCAGGATCTACGTGTCGCATTTTTATTGGCGGCGACCGTACACTGAATGCGAAGAACTGCACTGCGAAGCCTTACTGGGAACAGAGGTAGTGACTGCACAAGACAATTGCTAAATTTACTTTTAGTGCAAAGAAACGGGGGTTGGGGTGTAAATGAATCTAACATTTGAGAGGATGACGAAAAAGTTACAGGAAGGAACGCACAGAGGGCAGACGAAGCGCAATTACAGAATTCATCAACCTTTAAACCAGCAAGACTCTTTTTACGTATTTAATGTTTTTATTTCTTCTTATGATGCAAAGCAAAAATTACAAATGAAGGCGAACTGCAATTCCTACGAACGATACATATATGACTTTCAGTTAGAATACAATAGTTACACGAGACATATTTGTGAATAAAGATTCAAAATCTCGGTGTCAGATATTATTCATGTTGAAGAAAATTTTAATATTTTGCATTCACATTCATATAAAATTTAATTTCAAAATTAAATTTTGAACTGAATTAATACTTAAAGATTTATTAAGTATTAATTAAGTTCAAAACCTAATTTCTCAAGACATTCTACACTTTTTTTTGACTGTGCCAGACATATCTTTACTTTCACTTAACCTTGTTTTAAGCCAAATCAAAAATTAATGAGAGTGCAAAATGTTTAAATTTTCTGTAACTCGTCCCGTGAACAATCTAGGTAAGACTTTGAGATCAATCTGCAAAAAAATAATTCATTCTGTATTGTTTTTAAAAACACAAAATTGTAGTGGTTTTTCACAATAAATATGAATTAAAATGAATATGTATCGATCCCCGGCCGGTTCAAATCCGGGAACTTTTCTAACGGTGAAAGCGGCCCCGGCGCCCACCCAGCGTCGAATAACATGGGTACCTGGGGGAAACCCTGGGGGGTAAAGGCGGTCAGGGGCGTGATGCTGATCACATCACCCCCACTCACGACCGGATCAAGAAAGTGTGGGGCGTTACCCCCACACCCCCTATACGCCTTCATGGCGTGGTGCTATGCACAGGGGAACACTTTACCTTTTACCTTTATGTCTACTACAGTCAAGACTTGTACACGAGAACTTCCTGTCTATTTGTATTGAAACAATTGAGCACACTGAAAGCAAGTAAGAGCAACAATGTCTCATGGTTTTAGTTCACAGTTAGCAATAGGAAAATTGTCACCACACAAGACTTGAAAAATAGGGATATGAGCTTCTGATGTAGGTCTACATTGCACTGTAAAAAATGTTGGTGTTAAAACGACACAGAATGTGGTCCGTGGAGGTCTACACCACATTTTGGTCAACGTTTAACCTCGCTGGTGTTGAAATAACACAGATAAATGGTTGCAATCAACACCTTTTTGATACCACTGAGATTAAAGACAATTTAGTTCGGAATTTTTCGTCATTTTCGTATTTTCTTCTGTTTTGTTTTTTACCCAATTTTTACAACCTAAAGGAAATCTCATATCTGTCTTAAATCCGAAGGTTTATGGCTGCAGCAGTATCTGTCCCTACCTTCAGCAAGATCAATCCAATCTTTTACGTCCTTACCGACGCAAAAATTGGCAAAAATAAATAAATAAAAAAATACATATCCCTCGAAAAATAACGAAAAGAAATTGCCTTTACTTAACCAATTATTTCATGATACACATTTGCATATGTTCGAAGAACCGGCCTCTGTGGCGGAGTGGTTATCACATCGCGCTACGACGCCAGGGTTCCCGGGTTCGAGTCCCGGCCTGGGCATGGATGTTTGTGAGTGTCCAATCATCAATTTCATCGTGTATTCACTCATCCCCATCTTCGCAAATTAGCCAAAAGTGGCATAAACGCGAAGTAAAATAAAGCAAATCAATCATATTCGTACAACTTTTCAACCTACTTCTTTTCTTTTTATAAAAAAGATACATAATCATCAAATGCCTTGCACTATTAAGAATTAACCTGGTTAGTTCAAAAAAAATTATCGAATTTCTCTATATAAACTTTATTGAACCACTCCTTACCACCAAGAACTTTTAATATTTGAAGTCTTAATATTTAAAGTTCCTCATCAAGGGTTTCTTATGGTGTTAGGTTGCTTATTAGCAGTATGTTTCTTTAACATATGGCTGTGTCTATTTTACTGGAACCTTCGCGGGTCCCATATGAGTTTGCGACCCACAGGTAGAGTCGAATTACTTTCGGAACATCTCCAGCAGACTACGCGAGTCTGTCTAGCGAGCCTAGTGGGCGTTAAGAGCCTGAGCAGGGTGCTTAGCTATAGGTTCTGGGTTGAGTTGACGTCAGCGGCTCGCTTCGTTGATTGGCTGCTTCGAGAGTTGCGACTCGTTCCGAAGCTTCAAATGCATACAGCCAAAGATGTTATGGAAATAATCTCTCTCAAACCAACCGTTGCTCTGACTGTGTGCAAGTAAAGAAAGCCTTGTTCTAAGTCAATTGAGTTGAGTTGAGTTTATAGAGTGCGTTTTTATATTCACTTTTGGCACAGAAATAGTAATCTGGAGTGGACCTACAGTTTAAATTAGAATCCAGCACGGAACAGCTTGATTAAAAGACGACGACGTTACCACTACGCCATCGGGGAGGACAGTTTTAAGTCAATTTTAAGATCTGGTAGCCTAATTGGGAATGGACTCCCATCTAGTCGTGTTGCAAAATCAAATTTCATAACTTTTTAACTCTCTTTAATATAATAATGACCAAGTGATATGTTTTCAAGTTTACATCTTATGAAAAGTAATACATTCGACATTCTTCCTTTCTTCTTCTTTGCTTGTTTCACTTTACTTCGCTTTTCTGCCATAATCGCGAAAATGAGGATGAGTGATGGTACGATGAAACCGAAGAATGGACACTCACTAAGAACACCCATGCCCAGGTCGGGGATTCGAACCCGGGACCACTCCGCCACGAAGGCAGACCAATCAACGTTCTTGATCAATCGAAATAGCATTTTCATTTGAAACATCGGGCCTCCTCGATGGCGCAGTGGTATCCTCGTCGCCTCGTAATCAAGGGGCCCATGGTTCGATACCCGGTGGAAGCACATAGTGGTTCGGATCCCACTTTAACCTGTGGGTCCAGTCCCAATTAGCCATACTGTGCACCAACTCAATCATATGAAACGTTTCCGAAAAAAGCTACCAACTGGGAAGGAAGAGTTCAATCTGTCTTCAGTTTGCAGGTTTCCGAAAGTTTTTACATAATTTTCTGAACATAAATTTTTACATACAGTCTGTAACAAAATAACTGCACGACCGCAAAAAGTGAGGGGAATATTGAAATATGTTTAAATTTAAATTGCCATTGTAATAATGTGCAAAACAATGGCATATTGCACATGGGATTGTTCCTTGGTGCATCTTGATTCTTTTTTGTTATTTTTGCACTGCTGTCTTTCATTCCACTCTTAGCCAACGGGTGTCTCTGACGTCTGTGTGCAAATGGCTGCCGCCTGTTCCTGACGTGCAGCCGTGTTTACTGGTGGAAATCATGTGAATAGTGGGTGGAAAATATGTGTTACCAACTGCTAGAGATTACTTCTCAAATGAGAATTTAGATTATTTCATCTTCAAGGATAACAATGCTCGCTGCCACAGACCCCATGCAGTGAATGAGTGGTGTTCTGACATGGGTATTAACCGATTGTGTTGGCCACCAAAGTCGCCAGATCTGAACCCGATTGAGAATTGGTGGCACCTCATATGCCGTCGGCTGCAGGGAAAGCCCTTCAAGTCCAGGAGGGAGCTCATGGTAGCCATTGTGGCCACGTATCACCTAAAACAAAGTTTGCGTTCCATTGTGTTAAGTGGTGCAGTTATTTTGTTACAGACTGTATATCTCGAATCTGGCAACAATAAATACATTACGGAAGAAACTCAGTTTTTTGGGCATGTTAGGTTCAGTCCAGGATATTACGATGCAGCCTAATAGCTTCTTCAACCTTGGCTAGATAAATCCAGAAACCCAACCTATCTAAGCACCCCCCCCCCTTTCCCGTCCGCCGAATTTCACAACATTAACAGAAATTAGGTCAGCATTCCCCTGAGCAGCATGGCAACAACAAGACTCCTCGCTTTCATTCGAGATAATAAACCACATGTTGGACGCAGTCGGCGGATTGACACACCGAATTGGGTTAGTGTGGGGTGGAAGGAATCCGGGGAGGCCAAGGTAGGAGACAAAACAACCACCCCCTGTCTCGGCCCTCTCTCTCTCTCGCACTGTAACCCAAACGGAAACTTAGGCGAGGGAGAAGAGGGTAAATCCAGACGCATTGTTGCCACATCTTCAAAGAAGCTTCCACAAAAAAAAAATATGGGGGAGCAACGTAAAAAAATATATGAAGCACACATTCGGATAGGGGTTTGTTCCTGCCCATGTAGACTATACAATAACACAGTTCATAAAGGAATCCGAGAACTTTCTGCATTGGGTCTGGACAAAAAAGGCGAAGGTGTTGTGAGGGGTGGCAAGAAGAGGTGTGGGGGTGTTACTGAAACGGTTATCAATAATTAGTTAATTGGTGATGGTAAAAGAGGGCAATTAAGCTAGGGGCAGGGGAATGGTAAGGTGAAAAAATGTAGTGCTCTGCGCATTCCTGCTCTTCCACCCTTGACCACTGACTGACGGTACTTGGCAGAACGTTTGTGATGCCCACACCATGTTCAAAAGTTTAAAACACATGCCTATCTTTTCTTTTTTTTTTGTATAAGTGCAGGACAAAATTATTGGAGGGGCTCTGATCACTGAAAAAAAATAATGAATGACTCCCTCCCTCCCTTTTTTAAGTTTTGGCCTCAGTGTTCGGAATCTCGTAAAAACCCATGAATTCCTCAAAAATATTAAAATTTTCATTTACAGTTCGAATGCAAAATGTCAATTGTTCACGGATGGATATGTCACAAGTTTCGTCAACCATAATAGCAAAATATTCCCGAGTTTTAATATCTGCTACCACGGACCGCAGAACAGATCTCCCTAATATATCACTGATCTCGTTCTGAATGTCATGTGAGAGCCATTTGTAGCCCGAACGTCCCATCAACTCTCTTAGTTCATGCACATCTTATTTTGAAACTGTTCTTAGTAAAAATATTAACAATACTCACAATTATATACTTAGTATATAGTAATAAGTCATGTGTCTTGCTGTCTCTGACATAGCCCCCCCCCCCCCCCAAAGTTGATGGTTTAAAGTTAAGTTCATGTGGCACAATTCACAGTAAACTTTACAGGAGAAGCAAAATAATACATTAGATTCTCTTAAGCAAAATTATTTGGGGGGAGGCTCTGCCCCCACATCCATAACATTGGGGGGCTCGAGCCCCCCAAGCCCCATGGAGTCGGCGCCTATGTATAAGTGTTTAAAACATTTCTATATTTTAATACTATGTATATGGATGAAACAGTTTCTTTCAGTACTTAACGCACATTGGTGTTAACGTCAATGTATTTTGTAGGGCTGAGTCGATACCACTTTGAGTCGATATCGATTATCTTACCGATTCCCAACGATACCGATAGCGGTATCGGCTCAGCCCTAATATTTTGTTGCATTCACAATAAATATACTTCGGAAAACAGAGTAGCAACTTTACAGGGGTAGAGTGGGGCCTGGCCACCATGTAATAGTTGAACCTTATCCTATAGCTTACATGCGAGATTTACAAGTAACATAAATGGGTATTTCTAAGAAGTGTTTATATCTAGAAAGACAAGTCCTTCTTTCGATGATTTAGAGAGTCTTTGTCAACAATTCTTAGAAAATAAGTCCACCTGGCATATGTTTTGAACGTTTCATTTCTTTAAAACATTTTCTTTCCTCTTTAAAACACTGTTTAAAACATTTCCAACATATTCATAACATTAAAAAAACGTTGTACTTGTTTCTTCATAAAAACAAATTTTGCCAACCCTGGGATCCACTGAGTGGCGCGTTTATGACGTCACTGGCGCTCCACGGATGGACGACTCAGTGATGATAAGTCTGTCAGTGATAAAAGCTTTGAAGCACGTACGTATCTGGAAATATATTTCGGGAAGGATTGATTTGACGATAACAAACAAATAATGATACATTATTATTCGTAACAGTTAAACAGCGATTGCATTGTTGTTGTAAGACTTTGTACACAGAAAGGCTAATCGGGACTGGACCTACAGTTTAAAGTGGGACACGAACCGCTGTGCCATGTGCCTCCATCGGGGGGTGGGGCATAACAGTTTAAGTGCTATCAATGATGACAACGTTAACTTACCACTCCACTATATAGCGGATGCCTTACTGGATGACGTATTGCATGACAGTCATGTACAATTTGCTGTTTGGGAGAACTTCCCCCCCCCCCCAATCTACAACATTAAATCAGCATGAATAACGCAAAGGAAAAGAAAAAGAAAAAAAGCAAACCAGCGATTTGAACAAATGATGCAATGGAGCCTACGAATCGACGAAAATGCATGAAATTTTGGAAACACGTGTAAAAAAATGAATCAAATCGGAAACTTGGATCAACGACGATTGACTGATTGAATTAGGTTATTTTACGTCGCCTTTCTGCCACTTTTCGCTAATCGCGAGTGTAAGAATGAGTCACAAAGAATACCCATGCAGCTCTTGCATCGTAGTGCGCTGTGAGATCAACGCCGAGTAAAAAAAAAAAAAAAAAAAAAAATTACACTCGACGGTTGTATCAACTAATGCATTAACTTTGATGGTATTTCGTTTGTTTGAAAACTGGAGATCAAAGAAATGGAACGAACATACTGTTCCAGTCACTCCAGAACCCATTTAAGATTTACTACGACAATTAATTAATTGATTGAGTTGGTTTATTTTTCTTCGCTTGTCAAGGCTAATCGTGTGAAGATGAGGATGATTTTTTTATTTGATTTGCTTTATTTTACTTCGCTTTCTTGTGCCACTTTTGGCTAATTTGCGAAGATGGGGATGAGTGATGATATGATGAAACTGATGAATGGACACTCACAAATATCCATGCCCAGGCTAGGATTCGAACCCGGGACCCCTGACGTCGTAGCGCGATATGAAGATGAGGATGAGTGATGATATAAACTTGGAGGGGCACTCAGAAAGAACACCCATGTCGGGATTCGAGTCCAGGACCGCTGGCGTCGCAGCGCGCTGTGCTAACCACTCCGCCACGAAGGAAGCAAGTTCTACGATAATTAAACATGCACTTAGGATTCATTATTCAAGAACAGGAATCAGGTTCTTCGCGGGCTGCCGAGAAGGACGTCTGACGTGGCTCGTCAAGGTATGCGTTTGTTGTGAGCACAGAACATAACAAAACAAGTCCCTTGCCCAATAAGCGGGGAGGAGGGACTGTGAGTTCCAGACACTGCACAGACAGGTTTACCTTGCAGGAAACCCACGAAGGCCTCGTCCTCGCTTCCGTAGCGGTTTACGCGAAAAGAGAAGGGTTCGACGTCATTCCCGAGTGCACCGTCGTGAAGATGAGGTAGTAGCAATCTTCCGTCTAGACACGGTGGATGCTTCCTATAGGTGTAACTTGACGGGGGCAAGGGGAGACACTCAACCCCTCCCCCCATTCAGGTATATTAAAATATACAAGTTAGGGGCAGGACCGTTAAAGGTCGAGGAATTCTAAATAAATTCTATTCCGGTCCAGGAGAGAAAATCAGAAAGCGTAAATGGGTTCTGGACCGTAAAGAACCTTTTTATCTGTAAAGTATTTCAATTCGGTCCAGGAACCTTATTTTCAGCTGAATTTAAATACGGTCCAGGAACCTTTTTAAGGAAGAATTTCAATTCGGTCCAGGAACCTTTTTAAGGAAGAATTTCAATTCGGTCCAGGAACCTTTTTTCAAACACATTTTCAATTAAACAATACGCAACTTGTACTGAATTTAAATTGTGCGGGGGGGGGGGGGAGGCTCCGGTCCTGGACCTCTAACAATCCTGGTTACCTTTGTTAACGTCCTGGGAACTGAGAATCAAAGTAATAAAGGGTAACAGCTTGTGACTTCGTAAATGTAACAATTATTTACCAAATAATCATGGACGTTATTTTTATTGGATGGAAAACTTTCCGATTCTACCCCCTGCTAAGTTGAGCCCCAAGTTCAATTCTTGCCCCCTCCTCCCCCTCATAGGCACCAAGTTAAGCCCACGATGCTTCCCTTCACATCTTCGCGACAACGCTTTCCATTATGCAGGGCGTCTACCAAATAACAAATACAAAATTCCTGACATTTTCTTGACTTACTTTATTTTTCCTTGGCCCTTTTCCCCCCAATTTTCTTAACATTTATTTAATCGCACCCTACTTACGTACAGTTGGAAATTAAGAAAAATGTGTATTTTTATTCAATGAAAAATCCTGGCTTCATCCTGGATGAGGAATGGCCACATCACTTTATTTAATATTTTTTACAAATCTTCACGCATACAAGAATACAAAGTGAGCAAATCTTAACCACAACTCAATACAATTTTAGACTTCCAAATATTCTGTTTTATCAAATACCAGTACAGGTATATAACAATGTAAATTAACTATACTGAAAAAAAAATAGCAAAAATTCATGACCACAAGTATAATTTCTTGACTTTTGCTTGACTTTCTTGACATTCTTGTTATGGTTATTTTACGTCGCTGTTCTACCACTTGGGTAAATCGCAACAATGACTACGAATGATGTGACGAAAGGGTAATGAGGTAAACACGATGACCTGAACTCGAACCTGAGACTTCCGGCGGTAACGGTTCCGAACGTAAACTTGAAGAATCTAATTAGCATAGTTAAAACGTTCACTAACTAAGCAGTATTTGAAAGAGAAATTACGATTTGCAATGTAGCGGCTTCCGGTCGACTCCGACATGAGTTTTCGCGGATATTCATGTGAGGCTCAAAGGGGGTTTCGTACTCGAGATCAGGTATTTAAGCATTTAAGGACGTTATTTTAATGCTAAGAGTCCTAAACCTGACCTGTCTAAACTAACAACGAAATACCCCTTCGCACCTCACGTTCGCGAAGTAGATAGCAGCACCAGTCCGTATCCAAGACGACAATAAACGAATGGCTGCTCGTAAACAAAGAATCATGAAGGAGTATATGGAAGGGAAAGAAAATCGTTCTTCAGAAAACAAACAATAAGTAATCACTAAAGTGAGGATTTTGCATATTTGTATATTTTATTCCGGCCCTCTAATTCATATGCAACCGGGTTCTAAAGTTGTTTCAGAACATTCCGAACCGAAGTAGGGGGGGTTTAAAGTGCATATAAATGCATACTTAAGGTGTTCGTGCATATTTACTGCGTAAGCGCATATAAATGCATATTACGTGAAAAAATCATTAAATTGATAGTTTTTTTAAAAATATATTTGTTTACTTGGTTAATGTTTCGTCTGTGGAGTAAATTTTCAAGCACAAGTGTTCGAAAACAAGATCTCACGCCAGAGGACATAGCTGCATTGAAATATTGTCCAGTGACAAGTTGTAGTGTGGAGCGCACCTTTTCTTCATAGGATATACTAACTGATAAACGGAAAAAAATCACTCAAACCAATTTAGAGAGATATGTTGTAGTGCACTGCAATTTACATAAATTCAAAACTACTTAACGATTTTCGTTATATTGTTTAACAACTGGAAATGGTAAATTCAATTTAATACAAGATTTTGCGACCTTACTTGACATGGAAGCTGTTGCTACTTCGTCTTTACCTTCAATGGTCACTATGTGTGTGTAGTACTTTAAAAAATAAATTTCGAGGATTTTTTTTGTGCCTATATTTTTCCTTTAGTGCATAATTTGCATATTTGAGTGCATATTTTACTTGTTTCTAGTGCATAGATGCATGCATATTTTCCCCTTTTTTAGTGCATATTGATCCGCACTCTAGTAATCACAAAACACTGAAGTATGTGTTAACGGACCTAATTAGAAATCGAACCATACAAAAAATGTCCCCTCTCCGCCCCTAGCTCTAACTCCAGTTGCAAGACAGACCATTTCTAAAACGTGAATCGACTTAGACTCACACACACACGTGAGTTCACCATTTCCAGGACCCCAGAGCCACCCCCTCCCCCGGCGCCGTGGGGATATTGCTGGGGGAAAATTCCCACCCGTGCATGATCTCAGACTGTTCTGTGAATGAACAAATGAATGACGAGACTCAAACAAACCTTATTCAATATTTCAAAATTTTTATATGAAATTCCACGACTTTTCCAGGATTTCAGGAACAGTGGTGATCCTGTATGTATATGGGGGAGGAGGAGTATAAAAAATCCTTGACACAACAGTATATTGGGAGACAAGGTCTGATGGGAAGCTTTCACTGGGTGATTGATACTGGGTTAACACAGATGTAATAGAGCTCCCGCCTTCACACAGAAAACAAACTTAATATATGTATAATATCTGATGAACCAGAAACACTTCGATATATGCTCTAAAGTGTGTTTTGGCCTGTGCGAGAAATCAGGTTTACAATTTCATGCATTTTTGCATACCGTGAAGGTAACACCTTAGTGCATCAAATGATGCAAGTGAATATTTCTGCCTATGTCGAGATGCACTTTAATGCATCAGTTGCGTTTTTTATGCACGTTCCTGCATCTTTCCCGATGATGAACTTAAACAATTGGTCTTAGCTACAGGCTTTATGCATTTTTTGTTTCAGATGGTGTATTTACTTTTCTGTGTGGGGGAACGGGCCAGGGATCTCTCTCCAACCAAACAATATCGCAATCAGCGTGTGGGGAAGGGGAAGGAATGGAGAGAGAGAGAGAGTAGTTATGTACCCCCGTTGAAGTCGATAAATCAATTGATTGGAAAAGATCGATCAAAGATCAATTGATGATGTAGCTGTGTGGGCAAGCAAGTGTGGTGGTTTTGAGTGTTTTGATTGGTTGTTGTGGAAAAAGTGGGCGGGGCTTAATGATATGGGTTTCCTGTTACTGAGGAGCTTGATAAATGTTTCCGGGGGGTGTTTTCGTGGGCTTTGATAAGTTTGGCGGGTTTCCTGTTGTTAATGAGTGATTGATAAGTGTTTCCGGTCTGGGGGGCGTTTTCGGTGGCTTTGATAAGTTTGGCGGGAAGTGTTTGCTGTTGTTAATGAGTACTTGATAAGGGTTTCCGGTGTTGATGAGATGGGTGGCTATTTTTTGGGGGGCGTTTCCCGTTTGAGACCGTTGATGAGTCTGATATTCCTGGAAATGGGTGTAACGTTTTTCTGTCTGAATAGAACATGCCCGAACATGTTTTGGGCGTAGGTTTGGATGAATTTGCAATTTCAGGGAGTCACGTGACTGTTTGTGACGTCACAAATGGAAGTCACGTGACCATAATTGGAGTACGTGTTTTCGGTGTCTGAGGAAAGATGGCGTTGATGAGTTTGAAATTCTGGGAATCGTGATACGTGTTTCCGTTGTTTGATGAGAGATGGCGTCTAAACTGTACTAGGAGTTGAAGTAATAAAACCGTTTGTACATACAAGTAAATGTTATTATTGTATCGAAATAAATAGATGTAATATACGTACAAAATTCTCTCCCTCCACCAATGCAGCACTGTACCAGTCGAGGCGTTACGGCAGAATGAAAAATCTGCAGTGATGGTCACAACACATGCATATCAGTTCTGTGTAGGGTTTGGTCATTAGCGGTACGGATGCAACGTCTTTGCTGATTATGCATGCCAGAGATAACCAACCACAACTTCCGCGTTGAGTCTGCGGCGGGGCTTGATGATATGGGTTTCCTGTTGTTAATGAGGAGCTTGATAAGTGTTTCCGGTCGGGAGTTGAATTATGGTTTTTGGGGGGCGTTTTCGGGACTTTGATAAGATTGCGGGTTTCTGTCGGTTGGGGAATTGATAAGATGGTCTCCTGTTGTTAATGATGAGGTGACGGTTTTCTGGGAATGTTGATATGGGTTGAGGTTTCCTGTTGTTAATCAGGAGGTGACTACGGTTAGTTTTCTGGGAACGGTGATATGGGTTTCCGTTGGGGGGCGTAAATGACTGTTGAAGTTGGTAAGAGTCGACGGTTGAGAAGATAAAGGAGTTGGAAAGGAAATATGTTGGGATGTTGAAGCGATATGGAGAGATTGTGGAACACGTGTTGGGACATGTCGGGTGTTTCTTGGAATGGGCATGTAGAAGTTCGTGGGAACGTTGATAAGGTATGACTGTGTGCAGGATACGTTAGTAGGCGGTGGAATGGAGAGCGGGCAAAAAGGAAAAAAAGTTTCCGAGGCAGCATGTGAATAGAATAAAAAAAGTTGTGTTCTCGGAGGAGGTGGAGATTCATAGTATACCGGGAAAAGAGGAGGACCGACGAGGCACGTGGGCGTTGGATGCCTTGCGCGAGAGAATGCGCAGAGAATATGAGGGAATTTGAGGAGGGGTAGGTAGGTATATAAAAGGTTTTGGCGTGTTTCACTTACACAGTTCGGCAGACTGTACGCTATCAGGTAGTAATCATCTGCGATTTTGCTGACACTTGTTCCTGGACACCTTTGCTGATATTTGTTCCTGGACGAGCTAGGTATAAAATCAGTATTCCGAGGTGAGTACTATAGGTTTCGTACGCCTATATGTGAGTAAAATGTAAATAGAACCAATGTTCGGAAATCCAAAGTAGCGACCGGAAGTTGGGTTATCTTGGAAACGGTAAGACTTAGGAAAAATCTGTTTGCGGATTCATCACGTACGCCTATATGTGAGTAAAATGTAAATAGAACCTATGCTCGGAAATCCAAAATGGCGACCGGAAGTGGGGTTATGTTGGAAACGGTAAGACTTAGGAAAAATCTGTTTGCGGATTCATCACGTACGCCTATATGTGAGTAAAATGTAAATAGAACCTATGCTCGGAAATCCAAAATGGCGACCGGAAGTGGGGTTATGTTGGAAACGGTAAGACTTAGGAAAAATCTGTTTGCGGATTCATCACGTACGCCTATATGTGAGTAAAATGTAAATAGAACCTATGCTCGGAAATCCAAAATGGCGACCGGAAGTGGGGTTATGTTGGAAACGGTAAGATTTAGGAAAAATCTGTTTGCGGATTCATCACGTACGCCTATATGTGAGTAAAATGTAAATAGAACCTATGCTCGGAAATCCAAAATGGCGACCGGAAGTGGGGTTATGTTGGAAACGGTAAGACTTAGGAAAAATCTGTTTGCGGATTCATCACGTACGCCTATATGTGAGTAAAATGTAAATAGAACCTATGCTCGGAAATCCAAAATGGCGACCGGAAGTGGGGTTATGTTGGAAACGGTAAGACTTAGGAAAAATCTGTTTGCGGATTCATCACGTACGCCTATATGTGAGTAAAATGTAAATAGAATCTATGCTCGGAAATCCAAAATGGCGACCGGAAGTGGGGTTATGTTGGAAACGGTAAGATTTAGGAAAAATCTGTTTGCGGATTCATCACGTACGCCTATATGTGAGTAAAATGTAAATAGAACCTATGCTCGGAAATCCAAAATGGCGACCGGAAGTGGGGTTATTTTGGAAACGGTAAGACTTAGGAAAAATCTGTTTGCGGATTCATCACGTACGCCTATATGTGAGTAAAATGTAAATAGAACCTATGCTCGGAAATCCAAAATGGCGACCGGAAGTGGGGTTATCTTGGAAACGGTAAGACTTAGGAAAAATCTGTTTGCGGATTCATCACGTACGCCTATATGTGAGTAAAATGTAAATAGAACCTATGCTCGGAAATCCAAAATGGCGACCGGAAGTGGGGTTATGTTGGAAACGGTAAGACTTAGGAAAAATCTGTTTGCGGATTCATCACGTACGCCTATATGTGAGTAAAATGTAAATAGAACCTATGCTCGGAAATCCAAAATGGCGACCGGAAGTGGGGTTATGTTGGAAACGGTAAGACTTAGGAAAAATCTGTTTGCGGATTCATCACGTACGCCTATATGTGAGTAAAATGTAAATAGAACCTATGCTCGGAAATCCAAAATGGCGACCGGAAGTGGGGTTATTTTGGAAACGGTAAGACTTAGGAAAAATCTGTTTGCGGATTCATCACGTACGCCTATATGTGAGTAAAATGTAAATAGAAACTATGCTCGGAAATCCAAAATGGCGACCGGAAGTGGGGTTATGTTGGAAACGGTAAGACTTAGGAAAAATCTGTTTGCGGATTCATCACGTACGCCTATATGTGAGTAAAATGTAAATAGAACCTATGCTCGGAAATCCAAAATGGCGACCGGAAGTGGGGTTATGTTGGAAACGGTAAGACTTAGGAAAAATCTGTTTGCGGATTCATCACGTACGCCTATATGTGAGTAAAATGTAAATAGAACCTATGCTCGGAAATCCAAAATGGCGACCGGAAGTGGGGTTATTTTGGAAACGGTAAGACTTAGGAAAAATCTCTTTGCGGATTCATCACGTACGCCTATATGTGAGTAAAATGTAAATAGAAACTATGCTCGGAAATCCAAATTGGCGACCGGAAGTGGGGTTATGTTGGAAACGGTAAGACTTAGGAAAAATCTGTTTGCGGATTCATCACGTACGCCTATATGTGAGTAAAATGTAAATAGAACCTATGCTCGGAAATCCAAAATGGCGACCGGAAGTGGGGTTATGTTGGAAACGGTAAGACTTAGGAAAAATCTGTTTGCGGATTCATCACGTACGCCTATATGTGAGTAAAATGTAAATAGAACCTATGCTCGGAAATCCAAAATGGCGACCGGAAGTGGGGTTATGTTGGAAACGGTAAGACTTAGGAAAAATATGTTTGCGGATTCATCACGTACGCCTATATGTGAGTAAAATGTAAATAGAACCTATGCTCGGAAATCCAAAATGGCGACCGGAAGTGGGGTTATCGTGGAAACGGTAAGACTTAGGAAAAATCTGTTTGCGGATTCATCACGTACGCCTATATGTGAGTAAAATGTAAATAGAACCTATGCTCGGAAATCCAAAATGGCGACCGGAAGTGGGGTTATGTTGGAAACGGTAAGACTTAGGAAAAATCTGTTTGCGGATTCATCACGTACGCCTATATGTGAGTAAAATGTAAATAGAACCTATGCTCGGAAATCCAAAATGGCGACCGGAAGTGGGGTTATTTTGGAAACGGTAAGACTTAGGAAAAATCTGTTTGCGGATTCATCACGTACGCCTATATGTGAGTAAAATGTGAATAGAACCTATGCTTATAATACTGACGTGTGCATAAATAACAGTTTTTCTTTTATTTTCAGATGGCATTGTTACCTTTTGATTTCGACCTTTTGTATGCTGACCTTAAGAACGAGAATCAGAAGGGAGAAAGAAGAAACCTATGGAATAAGAACCAGGCTAAACATGCGGAGAAACATATTGCGTGTTACGTCGACTTTTGCGAAGAAAACAACTTAGCGGAAGATCTGTTAAAAAATCTGGAAGAAGTGTGCAAAGATATGGAAGTGAGAATCGACAACCTGATAAAAATGTTTTCATGTATAATCGGGAAAAAACAAAAATCTGCGGTATTCGGGGATTTCGTCGAAAATATAAAACGTGGGCAGTAGTACCTTCCCATCTATCTCTTCGAGTGTGCTTTGAATTGATGGAGTTATTTAAAGGTGTCAGACAGCAGAAAAAAGAGGAGAAAATGGGGGACGAGGAGAAAGGAATGGAGAAGAGAATGGTGGAGCTTTTGAAAAAGAGAAAATTGAACAGCTAGAACTAACATTACTAATACACTAACACACTGTTCAATTTTCTGCGGTTGCATTCGAAGAGATAGATGGGAAGTTTATTGATTTGTTGCAATACAATTATTCACCTGTAGAGTTTCATTATGTGTAACAATTTCTGTGTATATATTTTGTAAACTGATGATCGGCACTATTGATTTGTTACAACACTGATATTATATAATTACTCACCTGTAGAGTTTCATTACGTGTAAAAATTTCTGTGTATATATTTTGTAAACTGATGATCGACACCAATAAAGATTGCGATGTGTAAATATGAACTTATTATTTGACAAAATGAAATTAATATAAGGTACTTACATCGTCCCCGTTCTCCATTCTGATCCTTCGTTAACAATTTCAAAGTGTGAAATGATCGTAGAGAAACATATGCAGCTGCCGCAAACACAGATTCCAGTATCATATCGTCTTTCAAGATAGTAAGTTGATTGCTGAATCTGGCTAATTGGTATATCCGGTAAACTCTGATTGCAGTATCATATCAAATCCGGTCTAGCTCAATTAGGAGCCGAGCTATTTTCTTATCTACGTCCTTCTTCCTTTGGCGATAGATAAACATTTCGGACGTTCCTTCGTTAAGAATTTATCTACATCCTGTGTTTACAGATAAACATGAAAACCGTTACATAGCGATATCTACGAGGAAAACATGTGGTGAAGGCGGTTAACCATTTCCGGGATAATTACATAGGGCCAGTAGAACCGTTAGGATCGGAGATAACTGTTGCGTCATGCTTGCGTATATAAAGAACGGCGTTTTCTCCACAAGACAGTCTTCGTGAAATAATCATTGTACGATCATGGACGTACAGTTATCCGCTGACGATCTGTTAGTGCTATATCGTGACGGATATTACACAACATCTGCACAATTACGGGAAGTGTTGGCGATTATTGCGCAGAAAATCATCGCGGGAGAAAGTATCTCTTTGGTCGAGGAGTATGACCACTTACTACGGACAGTGACAACATCCGCACCCGATCTTTCAGGAGGAGGATGGACAGATATTCCCGAAGAGTCCCCAGGCCCTCCGTCGACACCTGATTCTGTATCCCGAGTCACCAAGGAGGCGCAGGCATCCGACACAGGAACTAACGCTGCATCCAGATCACAGCCGGAGCCTTTGCCAGGACCGTCATGGAGACCGGACCCCCCAGCAGAACAGCCATCAAATGGGAAAGGTAAGAAAAGAAAACGTGCTTCAGTGTCTCGTGAACAGATAGGGAATATAACATTACACAACATTCAAGAACGTGAATATCCTAAATTCCGTTCCAAGGGACGACGTGTTGAATTCAGTTTCTCACACCCGCCAGAAAATGTCGATCCTCACACTTGGATTCGCGAAGGTGTTGAAAATCTTCTCACCTACGTTAAAAAAGACAGCAAGGATGAAGACAAAATAGGGTTAACTTTGTCTAACATATCTGACCCAACTGTGAAAGATATTTACATCGGGTGGCATAGATGTGATCAGTTGCATAGTGATATGGTGTGGAACATTATGTACAAAATACTACAAAGTGCAAAAACCTTCACTGCTACAGATCGCTTAATTTTACGAGCAGACCATGTCAATATACCTGTTGGAGGTGGGGGTAATCGAACATATTGTTTACCTAATTATATGTTAAGCACTCAAAAAAGAAGTATTGTCGGTGTGCCGAATAGAAAAAAACCACTCTGTTTAGCTGAAGCGCTGGTCATAGGGAAAGCCCATGCTGATAAAAACCCGTCCTATACTCAATATAGAAGAAACAGAAATCTTCTTAAACCTGTTTTCGAACTGATGCGAAAAGCAGATGTAGATCTGACAGACAATACGTGTACTGGAAGTGGAATTCCGGAACTGAGAAAATTTCAGCAAGTTCTCCCTGAATATAAGATTATTGTATACAACAATCTTCGTGATGTTAAAGATGTTTTGTTTGAAGGACTGGTTGAAAACGCTTCCAAATTTATATACCTTCTCTATGATAATACCAGACAGCATTATGATGTGATAGTGAACCGTGTTGGAGCATTTGCGGCAAAACAAAAATGTCGCGGGTGTAACGAACTCATATTTCAAAAAGCTCATAACCATCTGTGTAAACAATTGTGTTCTATGTGCCGTTCAACTCCACCGTGTGTACCTGAACAGGGGGTTCGCAGAATATGCCAGACATGTCACAGAATTTTCAAAAATGAAAACAGCTTCACGAATCACGTTTCTACACCATTCCGAAACGGTACAGTCTGTAGTGAAATACAACAATGTCCCCGATGTTTCAGAATTATTCTAACTCACAATACATATGAAAAAGTGCATAAATGTAACATGAAGTACTGTACTGTATGTAATTGTGTGAAGCCTATCAATCATTTCTGTCACATGGCTATACCGAAACCTAAATTGAATTCAAAATTTCTATATATATTTTACGATTTTGAATGTTATACAGATATTCCTTACTCTGAGAAAGAAAAAACTTTTCTGCATGTTCCGAATCTTATTGTAGTGCAGACAGCCTGTCACGCATGTTACAAAAAAGAGGATTTAACGGTTCCATGTTCTGTGTGTGGAACAAGAGAGTTTGTATTCTGGGATGATCCTGTAGACACATTTCTGTCCTATCTCGAATTGCAACATAAGTTTACCAACATAACCATCTGTGCACACAATGCACGAGGTTATGATTGCACATTTCTATTAAGGAGAATGTTGGAAAGAGAAATGAAACCTCGTGTCATCTTAGATGGAACCAAAATCATTAGTATGACATACCAAAATCTTCATTTTGTGGACAGTCTCAACTACGTTCAGACAAATCTTGCAGGATTTTCCAAACTTTTTGGTTTGCCTGTGCAGAAAGGATATTATCCGCATTTGTGGAACACCTACAAGAATAGAAATTACATAGGGCCGATGCCTCCTCCTTCTGCATACGGATATGAATATATGAAAACAGTTGAAGATCAACACCGTTTTATGTCTTGGTATGACATTGAATGCAATAAGAATATACCTTTCAACAACAAAAACCAACTTCTCCAATACTGCATCAAGGATGTTGTCTTGTTGAGACAAGGATGTCTGAAGTTAAGACAGAATTTTCTAGATATATGCAAAATAGATATTTTCAAGGATTGCATCACAATAGCATCTGCCTGTTCCCTGATTTACAGAGGGAAATTTATGCCGGCTAATACTATAGGGATAATTCCTAAAGGAGGTTACCATCATGCAGATCAGATGTCCAAGTTTGCATTGAAATGGTTAACCTACGTTGAAGAACAGAATCATGTAATACTTCTTCACGGTGGACGTACTCGTGAAAAATATGTTATAGGAGGACGTTACAGAGTGGACGGATATCACGAGGAGACGCAGACAGTGTATGAGGCGCTTGGATGCTACTGGCATGGTTGTCAACGCTGCATATCAATTAACAGGGATATGTATCCGAAAAATGACGATGAAGATGAAACCGATCAGGATAGTAGCAGTCAGAAACATAGTGACATGTTGAACACTGCAGCCTTCAGATACGAAACAACATGCCGTAAACTTGCGGCTTTACGTTCGGAAGGATACCATGTCGTCACAATGTGGGAATGCGATTTCAACAAAATATTGAAAGCAGATCCTGAACTCGATAGATATCTATCGACACATCCTATTGTTTGCTGCATTCCTTTAAATCCACGAGACGCCTTATATGGAGGAAGAGTTGAAAGTGTCAGGACTTACTACAAGATCAAAGAGAATGAGAAATTACAGTACAATGATTTCACAAGTTTGTACCCTTATGTGAACAAATATTGTGCTTATCCTGTCGGACATCCTACCATATTTCTAGGAAATTCTATTCCGTCAGTAAATGAGGTTCTGAACATGGAGGGCCTCATCAAATGTACTATTCTGCCGCCAAAAACTCTTTTACATCCTGTCTTGCCTACAAAAATGCATGGAAAACTCATGTTTGTATTGTGTAAGGAGTGTGCTATCAAATTGAAATGTGAAGGTACATGTCAGCATTCCGATGAACAACGCGCACTTTCGGGAACTTGGGTTATTGCCGAGGTACGTAAAGCCTGCAGTTTAGGTTACGAAGTGTTGTCGATGTCGGAAGTGTGGAAATATGAAACATCCATGTACAACCCTGTCACACAAACTGGAGGACTTTTTGCAGGATATGTCAACACCTTCTTGAAAATAAAACAGGAAGCGAGCGGTTGGCCTTCATGGTGTCAGAACGATGAGGATAAGAAGAAATACATACAGGAATATTTTGATAGGGAGGGTATTCTATTGGAAGAAAACAGTATAGAAGTTAATCCAGGAAAACGTACTCTGGCTAAACTCTGCCTTAATTCTTTATGGGGCAAATTCTGTCAACGGGACAATCTTTCCCAAACAACCATCATCAAGGAATCGAAAGATTTTCTCGATAAAATGACTGACCCCAATATAATGATCGGAGGAGTTGTGTTCATCAATCAGGATACTGTTTTAGTGAACTGGAAATATGTTGAAGAGGCTGTCAGTCTGAACAGGAAAGTAAATGTTCCTATTGCAGCCTTCACGACATGCCATGCTCGCCTCAAATTGTATGAACTTCTGGAAAAGTTGGGTGACAGAATATGTTATTGTGATACAGATTCTGTCATTTACATAGATAGCCCTGAAATGGAATATCACCCCCAGACAGGTGACGCATTAGGAGAACTCACCAATGAATTGACCGATTTCGGCCCCGATGCAGTTTGTGAACAGTTTGTTTCAACGGGACCGAAAAGTTACAGCATGAAAATAACTAAACCATTCTCCGAATCACGGTATATCTGTAAAGTGAAAGGGATTACATTGAATACCACCACATCGGAATTGGTTAATTTTGATACTATGTGCGACATGATAAATAATGAGAAACCTGAAGTTATAGTGGAAAATATTTTCAGAATTAGAAGAACAAAACAGTTCCAGGTTATCAGTACAAATGAAAGAAAGCTGTTTCAACCAGTATTGCTGAAACGACGATTCGACCATGAACATTTATCGTTTCCTTTCGGATACTGCACAGACTAAAATATGTATGTAGTGGTCCAGAGTTCGAACCCTTCTTCGGACGGTCAGTATATAAAATGTGTTTACAGACTGGCAGATCTTCATTTTTCTTCAGAACCTGTAAGACGTTTCTTCAGCATAAAACATGTTTCCTAAACTTTCCCATCCTTTCACCATGATGGTTTGCGGAGCATCAGGAAGTGGAAAAACTACCTTTGTGACAAACATAGTCGACTCCATTGTTCATCTCGTCGAAGGATCCGTGAAGAAAATCATATGGTGTTACGATCAGGAAAACAGTCTTCCGCAAAATCTTCGAGATGTGCAATATCATAAAGGTATCGTCGATTGGCAGTCGTGGAACGGAAAAACCCCCACTCTCATAATCCTGGACGATCTTATGATGGCTGCTCAGGGAGAAAAAGTCGCCGACCTTTTCACAAAAGGTAGCCATCACAAAAACATTTCGGTGGTGTTCATAACACAGAATCTTTTTCATCAAGGAAAAAATTGCAGGGATATTTCGTTGAACGTGAAGCATTTTGTTATTTTTAAAAATCCACGAGATATGAACCAATTTACTGTTTTTGCACGACAACTTCATCCTCACCGCATGAAGGAACTCGAAAAAGTATATATAGATGCTACGACGCAACCTTTCAGTTATTTGTATATTGATCTTTCACAGTCAACACCGGATCCTTTACGTTATCAGACAGCCGTTTTTAACCAGAATTACTCAACTGTATATCTTCCCCAGGAATGTTTAAAACATCGAGATGAGGAAAACGAGGAAGATACGTACCAACTCACGTTCTAACAGGAATAGGCATTCTACTTCTTTCAAGAAACATTCACCTTTTTTGCACGTGTTGAAAAATTCACCTACCAAAATCCGTAAATCATTATTGAAAAGTGCTCCGAAAAAGACAATACGTTTCATCAGCGAATGCTGCTTGAACGTTTTAAAAGGAAACGTGAAAATTAAACCATCCGCAAAACGCCGTCTCACACCTTACAAGTCGGTCATACGCAATCTTGTGAAACCGAAAGTGAACATCGAGAAACGCAGAAAGCTTCTTGTTCAGAAAGGAGGATTTCTACCTTTACTTCTAGGATCCTTGTTATCGGGTCTTCTCGGTACTCTCATTCCTCATTGAGAAATGACATCTTCTTACAAAAAAATGATCGTCCTTTCACCGGAACAGTTAGCACGTATTCGTGGTTCCGAATTGTCTGTGACTCAAAAATTATCCGTTCTAGATAAGAAGATGAATGATATTCTAAAAATGAAAAATATATCAGACGATCAAAAATGGCGACTTTACAGAAAAGAACTGGACGAGTATTTATGGCTGAGTCGAAAATCCAAAGAACCATTACAGATTCCTATTGTGCAAGATAACAACGGTTCTTCTACTATTTCACCAGAATCGACGTATTTTCCTCAGAACCTGGCAGAGACATTACCCCGTAATACACGTCATCAGTTACAGAATATCATCGATGAGTACCAATCCACGGCACAACATTTGATAGACGAACGTCAGGAAAAAACACTTCCGGATCCGAAAACATTGAACTTCTCATCGTCGCCAACGGAAAGCCCTGGACCGTCTCATCGACAGAAGAAGAAGAAGAAGAAAGTGACCGTCCGTGTTTCCAGGAAAACTACACCTTTTCTGAGAACACCTGACGCTTACAAACTGGTTCCTCTGAGAAAAAGCCGTAGACAGAGAGATCGGTCATGGGAGTCTCTAAGTTGAAACACGATAAAATTCTCACCAAAATATATTACGATCCCCGACACCATGCTTCATTCTCATCTGTAGATCGTCTGTGGAAAGCGGTACGGGATAAAAATATATCCCGCGATACGGTGAAAAAATGGCTGATGCATCAGGAAACCTACACTCTCCACAAACCGGCGAGAAAAAGGTTCCCTCGAAATCATTACAATGTATGGAACATAGACATGCTTTGGGAAGCCGATCTCAACGACATGACATCAATACAAAAACATAACGACGGGTACAAATATCTTCTGACAGTGATCGACGTATTTTCAAAATATGCCTTTGCATTACCGCTAAAAAATAAAACAAGCAATTCGGTAACCGAAGCTTTCAAAACTATTTTCGAACAAAACAGACGGAAACCTGTAACACTGCAGACCGATCAAGGAACGGAATTTACAAATTCTACATTCCAGAAATTTTTAAAAAATGAACATGTACAATTTTCGACAGCTACAAATTATCCTGTGAAAGCTAGTGTAGTGGAACGTTTCAACAGAACATTAAAAGAACGGATGTGGAAATATTTCACCTCAAAACAAACAAGACGTTATGTAGATATTTTACCACAACTTCTCGAAGGTTATAATACGGCAATCCATAGTTCCATAGGAATGGCCCCTCGAGATGTCAACGAGACAAATGTTTACATTGTGTGGAAAAGACTCAACAAACCTGACAAACATGTCTCGCAACCATCTTCAGATCTGAATGTTGGTGATATCGTACGAATTTCTGTAGTCAAAGGACATTTCGAGAAAGGATACGAACAATCGTGGTCACGAGAACTTTTCAAAATCCATTCCCTTGTTCAGAGAACACCTGTACCTGTATACATATTAGACGACTTAAATGAAGAACCAGTAAAAGGTACATTTTACAAACATGAACTGCAGAAAGTTTATTCGGATCCTGACGAAGAGTATAAAATTGATAAGATTTTGAACACCCGGGGAAAAGGTAAAAATTTGGAATACCTGGTTCGTTGGCTCGGATATCCGCCTAGTTTCGATTCGTGGATCAAGGCATCTTCCGTAAAACAGTTATCGGGAAAATAATTTCCAAAACATATTTATATCAAAATATAACGGTACTGCGCTCCAGTGAGTCTTCTGTGTTCGGTGAGAATGGATGATAATTTCTACGTTTACCTCCTATCATCTGCATCGGAGGAATATTTTCCAGACAACACACTCACCCATTTCACCGTAAAACTTGCTAAACGAATCGATCTGTCTCCAGAATTGTGGGAAGTCGGATTGGCAGAACTACATTATTCAACTCTATACGACAATGTTTTGGAAACTGATTCTGGAATGTTAACTCTTCCTGTTCGGACATATGCAAGTGCTGAGGACCTAGTCTCTACCATCATCGAATCTCTCCCCGACGACCTGGAAATAAGGAGATCCGTTCTCGAGAAATTCTGGCATTTTTTGACGGAACCGCAATGGGGAACATTTGGATCTACTATCTGTACGGATAACACACTCTATATTAACGAACAACCATTTTATTTTCCTGCAACAACATATACGATAGAGGATCTGATTTATTTCCTGAAAACAGACCCTGCTAATGTAGCTGTTCCTACTCATCTCAGGTTTTTCTTCAAGCAGGCCGTGTACAAACATCTATCCGTGATAGGGGTTCCTAAGCCTGAACCTGACGATGCTCCAACAAATACCGTTACACCCATAGACGAAACTGATGACTATGCTAAATTTCGATATGACATATTGAAATCTATTTATTCTACGCACGCACAGTCCAATAGTGTTGTGGATAAAAACCCATACATATTTATTTACTCTGATCTGGTGAAACAACAATTGGTCGGGGGAGAAATGGTACGTCTCTTGCGTCTTACCCGAAAACAGTGTTCGGACATAAATACGTCTTGCACAGTACCCGTAGCCCATCAAACATTCGACCCGATTCATTACGTTCCTCTGGATAAAGCCTCTTTCGAAACAATAGAAATTGCGTTGTACGATAGAAAAGGAAATTTCTTACCTTTGAGAACTGGGTCCGTACCCACAATTGCTGTTTTACATTTTCGTAGAAAAGCAAAGTCCTTTTAAAAAACAGTAGACAGCTATTTCTCTCAGTCTTTGTCGAAAAGCGAATGAATCACCATGAATTCGCAGACTGAATATTATAGTAACCAAATCCGTGGAGGAATTGGGCCCATCTACCGTTCAACTAGAAATCAAAAAGGGAGAGGATTGGGGTCACTTTTCGCAGGACTGTTTAGAATGGTGAAACCTCTACTCTGGAGCGGTGCAAAGACGATCGGAAGAGAAGCTTTAAAAACAGGAGCTAACATTATCACCGACATTGCAACAACCCAACAAACTCCGAAAACTATTGTTCGTCAACGGGTACGTGAAGCAGGTCAAAATCTTCAAAGTAAAGCACAACGGAAAATCGACTCTCTGGTAGGTTCCGGTATAAGAACCAAACCTGCAACAAGAATTGCTCAGTTGATGTTAAAACGTTCAGCCACCCGTATTGGAACATCTACGATCCGTAAAAAACAAGCATCCAAAAAACGAAGGAAAACATCTGCAAAATCTAGGAGAACACGTAAAAGAAAAATCAAACAGAAGGTCTCAGGGAAAGATATTTTTGGATAATGATGGAGGATAACATGTGCATGATCTCGCAGTTCGACCTCTTCCGGAAAAAACCTATTCAGCAAAATGTGGAGAAAACGTACACAGCCACCTACAAACCTATCGCTTCCATCGATAATCAGAATATAATTCAGTTTGTCATACCGGCGGCAGGAACTGATTTTCTCGATCTTTCATCTGCCTATCTTCGTCTGCAAACGCAAATGGTTAAACAGGATGGAAGTCCCATGAGTGCTTCCGAAACAGAAAATGCCCTCACAAAAAACTGCGGGGTCGTGAATTATCTTCTCCATTCACTCTTTTCCCAATGTACAGTGACTCTCAACGGCATTGCTGTAACAACCGCCGATAACAATTACGCATATAAAGCAATCTTCGAAGCAGCTATCAATTACGGAAGCGATGCCGCAAACACGCATCTCACGAATGCCCTGTGGTATTTGGACACACCTGAACATCAAGATCAAATCACTGCCGACAACACAGGTTTCACCACAAGAAAAAAATTTTTCCAGTATGTTCCGACGACCGGAAATCCTACGGAAGTGACAGCCGTGGTCGACCTTATGGGAAAACTTCACATAGATTTCTTCCACCAGTCTAAATACCTGCTCAACGGTGTTGAAGTACGCATAGATCTAGCTAGATCACGTGACGCTTTTTACATCTGGGGAGACCAGACATCACCTACAGTAAGAATAAAAATTTTAAAGGCTGTTCTCGAAATAAATCACATCATTCCTACTCCTACCACCAGTTTGGCCATAGACAGAGCACTCACTTACGCTCCTGCTCATTATCCGTTCACCAGAAGCGTCATCAAAGCTTATTCTTACGTCGCCGGAACGCAGCAGATTTCGATCGATAATGCTTTTCAAGGTCCTTTTCCGAATGTTGTTCTTTTTGCTATGGTATCCACCGCCAGCTTTCTCGGAGACAGTAAGAAAAATCCGTTCGACTTTAGAAGTTTTAACCTATCTTCTTTCCATCTTGTGAAAAATGGAGAACTCGTACCTTCCGAACCTTTACAAATCACCACAGGAGCAAACAGCGGATTGATAACACGTGCTTATCAAACTCTATTTTCCGGTACAGGCATTCACCACGCCAATTACGGACACCAGATCACACGGAAAATGTTCGAGAACGGATTCTTTTTCCTGATTTACGACATAACACCAGACTCTTCAGGAAACGACACGCACACCAGTCTCCAGGAACAAGGCATCATCGGAGCCGAGATGCAGTTTTCTCCTCAGCTGTCGGAAAATATAACATGCCTTTTGTATGCTGAATTTGAATCTGCAGTAGATATACCTAAAGATAGAAGTGTCATCCTCCATCAGTGAGACCGAATTTTCCATAAATATGTGTGCCTGTGTTTCTGACTCCCAGTGTTACCGAAATAGCTCTTATGTAAACATTATACTGCTTGTGATGGAAAAACCCACCAAAGTGATAACCCGTACTATTAAGCATAGTAGTGTTTCTTCGAAAGTGACAACTTCAAAACCTGTGAACATACAATTGTTTCCCGAACTATTTGACAACAGCCCAGGAAGCATAGAAATGACCAAAGACAGACACATTATTATACATTATTGAAAACATAAGCAGCATGAACACGTCGCAGATCAGACAGATTCTATCTCGAAACTGTTCCACCAGAAACATTTTTTACGGTGTTTACCCGAGAGATCTTTTACCTCGGACGTTTCCTAAGCCGGCCTTGGTCATTGCAAACACTGACAAGTCCGACTCCCGGGGTACACACTGGGTGGCCTTCTATTTCGACAAAAACAATGTGGCCGAGTATTTCGATTCATACGGATTTCATCCTTTCTATCAAGAATTCGTAACTTTCCTGAATAGCCATTCCTCGGTCTGGACTTACAACAACATTCCCTTACAGGGGGTATTGGCCACAACATGCGGTCATTACTGTTGCGTGTATGCTTATTACAAAGCACGTCACGTTACAACCAAGGATTTCATCCACACATTTCCACCAGGTATCAGTAAAGATGGATATATCCCACACCATTTTCGTCAGATCTTCAAATGTTTACCACATTCCAAGTGTTCCAGAGGGGAACAAACGTGTTGTTCTATCCACACGATCCAGGCTCGCGTCATGAAGAAATCTAATTAAAATATGTGCTGCCGTATCTTTCTCTCAGTGCCATCGAGACAGTTCTAGTGAACACACCATGGAACCTACTGCGGCTTCTATAATGGAGAAACACGACAAACTTGTAACACGTATGACCCATAAGGATGATGTTTCCAAACGTAAACCTCGCAAACGTGTGCAACCTATTAAATTAGAAACCGTTACTATCAAGAACGAGACGGCTGACGAGGGAATGGATGTGACTACGGACTGTGATTTCATAAAGAGACGTAGGGAAATTGGTTTTTCCACAGACAAAATCGAGTGTCCTAAACTACATGACGTAGATGCATGTTTAGATCTCTATCTTGCAAACACATATTTTCTGAACAAGGAAAAAAACAAGTACGTAGCCATAGGATTCGAAAAGGAATCCCCTTTCAATTTGGTGTGGGAGTTTTCGCAACAGGGGAGATCACCCGTACGCATCGATTCTAAACAGATTAGAGAACTGTGTGCTTTAAAATCTGACTTACTGAATTACGTCGACACTGGTCGACGATTCAATTATTTGGTTACTGGAAATATCACCGTTAGTGGTGTAAATTTTTTCGGGAAACGTTGCATCTCGATGTATCAACATCATTCACCGGATGCTTTCATTTTCACAGCCTCTGAACTACATTTATTTATGTGTAATCTTTTCAGACCTCTGCAAAAATTAATGAACGAACGTTATCATAAATTACAACCCGAAATGGAGGCTTTTGTATATTGTATAAAAAAGAATATGGTTTCAGAAAAAAAAGAAGTACCCGATGTATTGAACTATTTTTATGTACTTTGGTACAACGAACTGATGATTGAAATATATCTTCAGAACAATCTTGGACACACATTGATATTGTAAATAACTTACGTTATGTATCTGATGCTGTAAAGTATCCATTGTAAATCTATTCCATATTGTAAATGAACCATTGTTATTTTTATGTATTGTAATTCAGTCTTTGTTATTTTATGTATTGTAATATAACCCTTCAGGTATTGTAAACTTTCTATATCATCAATTGTAAATAAAACATTTGTGTTATTCTATATCCATACTATCAATTATAAATAAAACATTTGTATATTTTGAACATTTCTTTTATTTATTACAATAAAAAGTGTACATTTTCCAGACATTTTCAACTGCACAGGTTTTTTCACCTTTACCATGTTTTTTACATTTTAAACTTTCTGAACTGTTTTTGACACTGCTTAACTTTGGACATTCAAGTTCTTCGATATTGCATACAGTCATCTTACCCTCACCTTTTTTCCCCACTAATGTTTTCACCCATTCCATTTTCTCCGTACCTTTAACATAAACTTGCTGATTCATAAGCACTAAATACAGAAGATCTTCTAATTTCTCGTACGGTAGCCATCCATCATTCCAATCGAGACCATGTTTGTTGGTACGGAGCCAGTAATTCACTCGGCGATACTTTTCACTCAACAAGTGTAAACCATATGGAGGTTTCACTAAACAGTCAAATGCACTGTCGAAAGGAAATTTTAAAATTCCTACTTCTTTACACACAAATTCTCCTTCGACTCCTCGAAAACCTTGAATGTCCAAAAAACAGGCATCCATTTTGTTCAACAGGTGAACACTGTCAATGTATCATCAATACTGCCCCGACATACCGCACACTTGTCCAATTGAGAGGCACAGAGACCACAGGCTACAAAATGTCGACACGGAAGAATTACCACACTGCAAGAGTTTTCAAAACATATTTTACAGAGTAGCACAGAATCCACACTCTGATTATCGGATGTTTTTTCAGTAGTTTCCACACTGTCGCAATATTTGCAACTTTTCGAATCACTGTGTAACGCTGCAACACTCTGTATGTAACTACAGGTTGGTATTGCCTGGTGATGTTCTAGAATCGGGCAATCTTCGGATGTCCAATCACACACTCCGTACCCACAATGGAAGCATATTACCCTATCACCGAATCCTGAATAATAAAAACCTGCAGTGACTAATTCTTCAGCAGTCTGACGTAATCCTATTGGCCACTTTCTGTAAGTCTTGTATCTCGCATTCACCGACATATAATCGGTGGTAAAAGGACCGCCTGCTATCAGACGAGTATGGTAAGTATACACTCTCATATGTCGAACAAAAAAACTCGTCTGATACTGTAGGTGACGGCGTTGTAGGCTCGGTGCGAGTCCAGCAATCGTGGTGAGTAAACACTCTCATACGAGGTAAAAACGAATTAAATCGAGTTCTGTAGGTGACAGGGTCCTTGGCATCGGGTATGAAGGTTCAGCCAGAATATTCTCAAAATCAGATACTATAGGTGACGGGGTCCTCGGTATCGGCGATAAAGGTTCAGCCAGAATATCCTCAGGATCGTCGGGGAACAGCCGTCTGCGAAAATCGAAACCTTCGGGAGGAACCACAGGGAAACAAGGATGACCTTCTAAGTTAAGTAACAATGGACGATCACAGCCAGAACACCACACGGAATTTCTGTCTGCCAACAAAGAAAGCCACTCTTTCACTCTCTTCTTCAAAGCTTCGCCTAACTCTTCCTTCCTGCGACGTAGTTCGCAGATACACCCGTGACTCGGAAATCCTGTTCTCTCGTCACCTCTTCTTTTCCTCTCTTCTATCTCCTTCAAAGTCTCGCAGCGACGGTGAATTCTTTTTCCTGAGCCGTTGACCACGTGACATCCACACCAGGGAGATTCAGGTATCGCTACATACATAAACGGGAAATAACTCAGCAACCGATCCAGGGCCGTTCGATCGCTGTCCAGATCGCCGCAAGACCGAACAAGTTCCCAGAACTCTTCGTAGCTGATCTCGTAGAAATTCACACTATTATCAGACAAACGTGTACCACTTACATCCATCCTCACATGATACTAAGATCCTCCATCCTTTCTATTTATACCCTTTTCCCTCCTACGTCACCATTTCCGTTAAACAAACTTAAAACTACAAGGCTACGCCCAAAACATGTTCGGGCATGTTCTATTCAGACAGAAAAACGTTACACACATTTCCAGGAATATCAGACTCATCAACGGTCTCAAACGGGAAACGCCCCCCAAAAAATAGCCACCTATCTCATCAACACCGGAAACCCTTATCAAGTCCTCATTAACAACAGGAAACCCGCCAAACTTATCAAAGCCCCGAAAACACCCCCCGGAAACACTTATCAATCTCCTCAGTAACAGGAAACCCATATCATCAAGCCCCGCCGCAGACTCAACGCGGAAGTTGTGGTTGGTTATCTCTGGCATGCATAATCAGCAAAGACGTTGCATCCGTACCGCTAATGACCAAACTCTACACAGAACTGATATGCATGTGTTGTGACCATCACTGCAGATTTTTCATTCTGCCGTAACGCCTCGACTGGTACAGTGTTGCATTGGTGGAGGGAGAGAATTTTGTAAGTATATTACATCTATTTATTTCGATACAATAATAACATTTACTTGTATGTACAAACGGTTTTATTACTTCAACTCCTAGTACAGTTTAGACGCCATCTCTCATCAAACAACGGAAACACGTATCACGATTCCCAGAATTTCAAACTCATCAACGCCATCTTTCCTCAGACACCGGAAACACGTACTCCAATTATGGTCACGTGACTTCCATTTGTGACGTCACAAACAGTCACGTGACTCCCTGAAATTGCAAATTCATCCAAACCTACATTCCCGCCAAACTTATCAAAGACCCCGAAAACGCCCCCCTTAATCAACTCCAGACCGGAAACACTTATCAATCACTCATTAACAACAGGAAACACTTCCCGCCAAACTTATCAAACCCTCCGAAAACGCCCCCCGCTTATCAATCTCCTCATTCACAACAGGAAGTCCATATCATTAAGCCCCGCCCACTTTTTCCACAACAACCAATCAAAACACTCAAAACCACCACACTTGCTTGCCCACACAGCTACATCATCAATTGATCTTTGATCGATCTTTTCCAATCAATTGATTTATCGACTTCAACGGGGGTACATAACTACTGAGAGAGAGAGAGAGAGAGAGAGAGAGAGAGAGAGAGAGAGAGAGAGAGAGAGAGATATGATTGATTGATTGATTTGGTGTTTTAAGTCCACTTTATGCACAGTAAGGCTAATCAGGACTGGACCTACAGTTTAAAGTAGGATCCGAACAGGCACGTATCTAGAAATATGTTTCGGGGGGCTCCGAACCAAGTGTCTCAGGAATAATAATAATAATAATGTTTATATTAAAATAATTATAAATCAAATTAATACTAATTACAATACATAAATTAATATTATATTATTATTACACGATTAGGTAAAAGTACTATAAGAATAGAAATATAAGAGTGCATATTCATTACGCAGCTTACCTTTAGTTAATATCGGAATAATTTACATAAAAACAAGTGCCCTGGCACATGAAATTAATGTCAAATACATGAATAATTGTTATCGAATAATAAAAATTATTTTACATGTAGTTGGAGAAAAGTAAGTTTATGATTAAAGTTTTATGCATATTATTTTTTAGTAGTAGTGTACATAAATCTTCTTTGTAATGTCATTCAAAGCCGCATGATCCCAATATAATCCTTGCGTAAAACGTTTAGAGGAAATTAATAACCATGGATTATGCAACATATGCTAATATTTTCATTATTTAATTTTAGTACTTGGTAAGTCTTTCGGGGGGTCCAGACCCCTGGACCCCGCCCCCCTTAAATACGTCCTTCCTGTCCTTCAAAGCCGTAGGATCCCAATTTAAACCTTGTCTTACAATAACTTCAGATTACAACAAATGCTAAACGAGTATATTTTCATTGTTTATTTTTCGTACTTAATAAGTCTTTCGGTGGTGTGTGTGGGGGGAGGACGGGGTCCGGACCTAAATACGTCCTTCCTGTCCTTCAAAGCCGTATGATCCCAATATAATCCTTGTCTTCCAATAAGTTCAAAGGAAATTATACAACAACGGCTAAACAAATATATTTTTCATTATTTACTTTAAGCACTTGATAAATCTTTCGGGGGGTCCGGACCCCCTGGACCGCCCCCATAAATACGTCCTTGGATCCGAACCATTATGTTCCTCCTCCGGGTATCGAACTCGGGACCCCTTGATTACAAGGAAAGGACGCTACCACTGCGCCATCGGGGAGGCGGGAGAGAGAGATGAGTACAGCCCTTTCTCTCACCCTTCACACACACAACAGTGAGAGATAGAAACCTTGACACCTTGAGAGAGGGAGGGCTAGATATAACCATATCTTTTCTCCCCCCCCCCCTTTGTATGGTATCGTCCAGCTGGAAAAATTTACGCACCGCTACCCCAATTCTCTCGTTGCCATCACGGTAAATATAGGGACATCCTCCTCGCAACCCCGAGGCTCAAGCAAACATTCTCCCTCCTAACAATTTCCACGTCAAGCAATGCTCATAATTTCATGATTGAGCTTTATTTTACATCGTTCTTTGTGTCACTTTTGGCTAATTTGCGAAGATGAGGATGAGTAATGATCTGATTTAATAGATGAATGGACACTCACAAACATGGATTCGAACCCGGCGTCGTAGCGCGATACGCTAACCACTCCGCCACTGAGGACGGCCGCGTTCAAAGCAACTTCAATTCGCCGAGCGTACATACGGCGCGTATCGTAACAGAGTACACAACTCATCAGGTTTATTGTTAAACAATTATATGAAACACAACAATGAGGTTTGTTGTATAACAATGAATAAATCTTCAAGTTTTATTCTCATGCGCATTGTGGCGCTGGTGTAGAAAATGGCGACTTTCACAGATCTTGCATCCCTGGATCTCTGCATTTGGGGCTTTGTGAAAGACAAAGTCTATGTGCCACCTATGCCATAGAAGGTGCAACAGCTAAAGGAGAAAATAAGAGACGCCCTTGCTTTGGTGGACGAGGAGTTCTTGCGAAAAGTGTGGCAAGAACTCGAATTTCGATGGGATGTGTGTGGTGAAGCCACATTGAAATTTTGTAGCCATTTGTAGACTTTCATAGAAACTTGAAGTGTTACTGATTGATACATAAATATCATTGTTGTATTCCATATAGTTTAGTCGAAATAAATTGTAAAAGTTGTTTACTCCCTTATGTTACACCCTGTACAATGGAACCAAGGGCAGGAACTAAGCTATTTCTGAAGTAAAAGAGAACCACTGTCCCCACACCACACATTTGCCGCCTGAATGCTGGCAACCACACGCAACATTTGATTGCAACTGTGACGTAATTTCCTGCGACGAGATAGTGCAAGACAACAGTGCAACGGGCTTTTTTTTCAACGACTGTAGCGCCGGAACGACGCACCAACGAGAAAAATTTTACTGAGAAAATTTTGTTTTGATGCACCCTATACGTTTCTGTGGTCCGTGGGCGTCATTAAAATGTCACCCTGTATATTTGTCATTGAGTGTTGCTGTCACTGGGTGAATACCTACGTTGTGAACTGTAGGTTACTGCTCTGGCATGCTTGTGAAGCGGATATTTTAGGCAAAATGTGTGGAGACATTCTTAATGAATTTTTCCGTACTTTCAGATGAGCTAAAAATAGAATGGGGTTTCCATTTTAAAAAACAAACCAAGTTTGTGTTGAAAATCGTAATTCCTTACGTAGTTGAACGTAATTTCATGAGCCCCTCTCATACCTTTATATCTGCGGAAGCAGTTTTTCAATATTTATTGTTGTTCTCCAAATATTTCCGGTGGTAATTTTAGGTGACTCACCCTGTATAATACACACACACACACACACACACACACACACACACACACACACACACACACACACACACACACACACACACACACACACACACACACACACACACACACACACACACACACACACACACACACACACACACACACAGCAACTCCCACTGCGTAGATCCTTCGCCAACAAATGGCAGCGTTCCCCCGTTGAGCTTGTGAATCACCACCTGGCAACAGACAACGCGTGTAGACGTGTGTGTGCTTATCGGCATTTGGCGGCGTAATGAAAGTGTAGGTGTCACTGAAGACACACTGTCTGCCGCTTAGATTCGTAGTGATGATTAACGCTAGTCAGTCACTGTCGCGTTTCCCAAACTGCTGCACGCGAACCTTGCAACACCTAACCCTCGCGCTGTTAAGGATGGTAAGAGACAGACGACACGAACTACGAAGCAAATAACTTTTCTTCAGTGTTTTTTTTTTTACGCTTCGTTTCGACGCTACAAACCCTGGGATTATATCCTGAATATATACAACCACGCAACACAAGTTCACAATTGCCACTGACACTGTAGTTACTATGAACAAAAATATATGAATAATCAAGTGTATATCCAATTCCAGTAACTGAAGACGTTGCATGATCAACTTTTTCAAATATCGTACTAAATTCTCGGTATCATTCTCGATTTGACAGAATTCTTGTTCTCTGTCTCGTGTCGACTTTTAACGAGACGGTCAAAATCTCTGTTACCAATCCCACCCTAACGAGGCATAAAGTTACAACTCGATATGAGACACATCTCCTACAACCCCCATTGCAAGTTTATGAAGACGAAAGTAACACGAACAGACTGAATTAAGTTATGGCAATAACGTAAACAAGTTACTACGTTTACTGTGCAATCGCGAATGCCCCGTGGGTACTAACCAGTACCTGTCATAAAAAGAATAAGACTATTCTAATTTCAATTATGCCATTAATTCCTCAAATATGTTGCGTTTAGACATTTAGTGTAGAGCCCTGAGGTAAAAAAAGAACGCTCGAAAATTGTCATATTGTGCAAATTTCTGAGAGACTCAAACTTACGTCACATGAATATTCCCATGTGCAAAACACTAGCATTGATACCTAGGAATTCGGCTTGCCAATTAGCTATTTCCGTCAGGTTAATGATACACCTTTATTTTTAAACCTTGTTAATGTAGTTCAAATTTACGATTAAGAAGACTTATCATTATTGGTAGCAGATGTCTTCACATCTGTGTTCTGAAATATCAACAGGTCTTTTGGATCGACTTGCCTTTATGTTCAGACGGATCGAATTCGTTTGTGTTGCTATGAGGTACTATTTAGTAAGTTTATTATTTCTCCAACTATACGATCTGGTAGTTTCTGAGCAGTGGCGTGCCAGGATTTTAGAAGGGGGGATTAACGTATACGTTTTGTCTTAGTAAACAGACTCATTTTGCCATTCTTTCCTACCGTTGGCATTTTTTTTTTAAAAAAAATACTGAGCCAACCGGGGGGGGGGGGTATGACCCCCTAGTAAACCTTCCCTTGGGTCCGATACCTGGTGGAGACACATAGTGGTTCGGGTCCCACTTTAAACTGTAGGTCCAGTCCCAATTAGCCTTACTGTGCATAAAGTGGACTTAAAACACCAAATAAATCAAACCCTCCCTTGGAAACGCTACCCCTTCCGCTTTGGAGTTGACACGAACAGATTGATGCACAAGGGTACTTTTTATAAGCTTTGCTGATGAGTACCTTGAACTGAGGAGTGAGTTTTTCATGAAACACACATGGCATTTTCTACAATTCTTCCAATACATTTTCTTTCTCAAGTATTAACAGTCTTTTTTTTTACTGCCTTATCTAACTTTGCACACAGGCGAATAGCAAGGAAGATGCGAACAAACAAAAAAAAAAAATACCTACTCGTAAACGGGGGACAATACCGGCATCCGAGCTGCGAAAGCGAAGGTCATGCACGAACATGTCTACTCCGGTGAACTTTTGCGAATATGCTGGATCTCAAGGTCATTCACCAAACTTCACGGCACGTGTAGCATCCGCCGCCCGATTCGCATGCATGCGTAATCATGTGTATTTTCTCCCTTCCTCTACGGTAAGAAAACTCGCTACGTAAGCCTTCCAACGCGAGCGATTCAATAGATTAAGCATGTTCGGAAAATTCGATTATGTTCACCGAAATGCACACATATTGTGTAAGGTAAATGACCGGGCACCGAGGTGTGTGCATACCCTAGGAGGTAACAAACCTTCAAGGACACAGTTTGCAGAGCACTCCTGTACCTTTCCATATATTATGACGAAATATAAACTTCCGGAGAGACTGTCTGACTGCGAGACCCAACAATCGATCCAAAGCGAAATGTCAATATCTCGAAAACCAACAAATGTGAAGTTTACATTTAAGATCTCATCTGACTGGCAGTAAAATAATCGAACATTAACAATCGATTAATTTAAATAGTAAATGAATCGAATATGAACAATCGATTAATTGATCAATAGTAAAATAATCAAACACAAACAATCTATTAATATTTCAATCGTAAATTAATCGAATACAAAAATCGATTAATTAAGCGTCCGGCAACAATCGAATAATTTTCAATGTTGCGATATCTTCCAGTCTATTGAGTTGTTGTTTTAAGTCAACTTTATGCACAGTAAGGCTACTTGGGACTGGACCTACAGTTTAAAGTGGGATCCGAACTACTACAGTATGTAACATTGTTATTCGTACACATAGAATTTCCGAGGAAACAAATTCATATCTACTAGTAAATATAATCATTTTCATATGTACCTGGAAATTAATGTTAATGAAGGTTTCACCAACAAATGTCAATAAAAATGTATGTTCAAAGTGTATAAACAGAGCACATAATTTGTGTGAAAAGAGAAAAACACGCTGTTTCATGCAACATTGTTATTCGTACAGGCAAGCGTTTCAATCTTCCTCGCATACAGCGCCACCTCTATTCGGGCGATTTCGTGCAGTTTGCAACTTCGTAACAAGTTTGAACATGCAGGCGCACTCCCCGTCAAGCGAAATGCTGGCGTATGTATTGTTGTAGGCCTATCGTCTATCTATCAGCGTGTTCGAAATGGGCAAGGTGAAGGAACTAGTTCCGATCTGAAGGATGTTATTATAAATTTGACTCTTGGAGGTTATTCGTTAAGAAACATTTGACAAACAGTCAATAAATCACACTCCACAGTTCAACATAGTAAACAAATTTAGAGAGGAAGGTTCAACACAGAACGTGCCGAGAAAACCAAAAGAGACACGGTTGAATAAACGTGATTAACGCTTTATTTTAAAAAGAGTGCGAGAAAACCCCCGACTAAGTGTTCCTGAGTTACGACAGTTAGTAGAAAATGTTGCTGGCAAGATGATGTCCGACCAAACTGTCCGACGTGCCTTGTGGAAGCATGGATATCATGGTAGAATACCACGAAAAATTCTGTATGTAAATAAGGTGAATCGCAGGGATAGACTTTCATTCGCGAAAGAGCACATCCACAAGGACCAGGGATTTTGGGATAGTGTCATATGGTCAGACTAGTCGAAGATTAATATATACGGGTCAGATGGGATAAATAGGGTCTGAAGAAAATCAAATAAAGACAATGATCACATTAACACAGTTCCAACAGTTAAACACGGTGGTGGGTCATTAATGATTTGGGGCTGTATGTTGTCCAAAGGTGTTGGTGCCATCCACTTTATTGATGGTATCGTGGATGCATATGTCTATTTGGACATATTGAAGAACAATGTAAAGCAGAGTGCCCAAAACATGGACATACCGCCTATCTACAGATTCCAACAAGACAATGACAGTAAGCATAAGGCGCGAGTTAACATGAATTGTCTAATATGGAATGTACCCAAACTACTACAAACACCAGCTCAAAGTCCAGACTTAAATCCCATTGAGCATTTATGGGCAATTTTGAAGAGGCGAGTCCATAAAGCAGGCGTCAAGTCCAAACAAGAGTTGAAAACTGTTGTGCAAGCCGAGTGGAATAAAATAAGCTCTGAAACATGTCGGAAACTGGTTAATTCTATGAAGAACAGGTATCAAGCAGTAATTAAAGCGAAAGGATAGGCATCAAAGTATTAGAACTGTCAGTTAATTTGCTCTGAATATACTTTTTTCCTTTTATATTATTAAGTGTACGAATAGAAAAGTTGTACAAAAAATGGCATGTTTATCTTTCAGTTTCATTTAATTTATTATTGTCATTGGTTATACAGAATTTGGGTAAGATTTTATGTTCCTAATTAGTTATTGAATTGTATAGAGACAATTTCAAAGGAGTGTATTTCCTTTCAGATATTAAAACATTTTCTTTGAAAATCCGTGTGTACGAATAAGAATGTTACATACTGTATGTGCCTCCACCGGGTATCGAACCCGGGCTTCCATTCTATTGAAGGAATATGTATGACATTCGGCGAGATGAAAGTCCTGTGAATTATCAGGTCGATTCAATCTGAATAATTTGAACGCATCTGCATCCGTAGCCAACAATCAAACATCGATAGCGATAGAGTACTGACAATTGTTTAATGATTTGGTTTATTTTACTTCGCTTTTCTGTCACTTTCGGCTAATCGCGAAGAGGAGGATGAAAGGTGATATGATGAAATTGATGAAGGGACACCCGCTTAAAGAACATCCATGCCCAGGTCGGGATTCGAACCCGGGACACCTGTGTCGTAGAGCGATGTGATAACCACTCCACCACGGAGGTTGGCTTTTTCGATATTCAGGAAGCTAAAAATAAAAATAAAAAAACACTGGCGCGATATCTTAGAAAGGTTGGTATGTGTAACCCTGTCATTGACTTCTCATAACTTGGCGTTTCGAGGACACGCACTCGGAGAACTAAATGCATCATATCGATTGATGCACCAGAATACATGGATCGACGCACTAAAGTGTGTTTTATGGCTTCTTCAAAGAATCCGATTCACAATTGATGCATTTGGGTGCATTTTTGTATGTCGTGAAAGAAACACCAAAGTGCATCATTTGATACAGTCGAAATGCACTTCAATGCATCAGTTGATGCATTTTGATGCACCAGAATGCATCTTTGTCGATGATGGACTTAAACGTTTGGTCTGAGCTACATAAACTCTGTAGCTCAGACCAAACGTTTAAGTGCATCAAAAAAAAAGTGCATCAAGGAACATCAACTGATGCATTGAAGTGCATCTCGACTGTAATAAGTCCTCACTTGAATCAAATTATGCACTTTGGTGTTTCTTTAACGACATACAAAAATGCACCCAAATGCATCAAATGTGAATCTGATTCTTTGAAGAAGCCACAAAACACACTATCGTGCATCAATCGATATAATTCATCTAGTTTTCTGAGTGTAGGAAAACATTCATTATACACAGGAGGAACGTCATAAAACTAAGCAAATTTCATAATTTGGTGAAATTGCTTTTGAAATATGACCCAGCACCACAATAACATTTCAGGCGTATACAACAAAATGAGATTCACAATTGTTATCCAAGTTCTGAAATTCAAAATGAACTGATACAATTAATGAGCAACGAAGTCAAAGTTACTATATTAAAAAAAAATCAAATTAGCTAAGTGAAAGTTCGTAACTTTGTAACTTTTTTCTTTTAGAACCTGGATTATAAAGGTCAACAAAAGTTGGCACCTCTGCATGGTGAATTCTAGTTATTGACCATTTCGTTTTGCTCTGGAAAACTATTTACAACGCAATGTTTGCCCTGACGATCTCATATATTCCATGCCTGCATCTTTTAATTGTGCACGTTTTAAACGGCATACCTTAATTCACTCACAACACTGCATTTTCGCTTCCTGCCTTGATACGGCTTAACACATTCCACGCAGGAACTTATTCCGATATTTTGGTCCCAGGTTCGATACCCGGTGGAGGCACACAGTAGTTCGGATCCCACTTTAAACTGTAGGTCCGGTCCCGATTAGCCTTACTGTGCATAAATTGGTCTTAAAACATCAACTCAATCAATCATTGCGACATATCGAAAGGGTAGCAAACTCGCTCCAATCAATACCTTGTAGTGGTTGGCAATACTGTTTGTTTACATTTGGAGCGTTTACTAGAACGAGATAAATTGATTGAATTTTTGTTATCAGTGCTGCATTTTGTAGAGTAATTCTTATTCTTACATATAGTGCTGTACTTATAGATCTCCATGCGTTAAAAGTCACCATAACTCACTAAAAAGTTATGAATTACAGAATTACGGGGTACGATAAAGTTAGACGTTCATTTGTCAAGGTTGCCAGAATGATATCGAGAGTGAATTTAGCTCCAGGAATAATAGAAGACATTATTATGGTGAGTGAAATTATTATGTATAAAACTTTAATAGCCTATTTTTTTCTATTATTTAAATTTGATAATACTTCTGCTGACATATGCCTGGAAATTTTATATCGATTCACATTCAGATTTCAAATTTTAAAAAAAAACTTAATTGTGCCTCGCATTCTAATCTCACCCTGGGCCCTGCTATATGTTACGCCACTGCATCTCATCATCATTCATCCTCATCCTCGGAATTGGATCTCTCCAATAGTAGGTGGATGCATATTGTGGTTCGGGTTTCACTATAAACTGTAGGTCCAGTCCCGATTAGCCAATCTGTGCAAAATGTTACGTTTCGAATAAGTACTAAGCACTGCAAATTAATCTCCTTGCAGGGTTTGTTACACTGATTCATCAGCTGGTCATAAATTCATATCACGACAACCATCTCGCTGGTAGCTATGAAAAAACTACATGCACATGTACACAAAGATAGGTATGCCCTAACAAGTATATGTCATCCAATGCAGCATCTTACACTTATTAGGCTGGTATTTTCATACAATATTGCTAGCGCTAAGCCCAAGTGATTAACGGTCTCGCACTAGGGCCCAGCTGTCCCGGTGTTAGCCCAGCATCGTCAAGATAACTGAAGGAGTGGAATCCAATCTAGAAAGGCAGATAGCAGGGACGATGGGACTAAAGAACTATCCACGAATGACGGTTATTTAATATGACTGATTGAATTCACTGAGCATAGAACCAAGGCTACCCGTTGAAACGAGATACGGGAACAAGACCCTTCATATGAAACACAAGTCTCAAATAAATTAAACCTTCTCAAGTAGTAATTACCTATATTAAAAGTAATAAAATATCTGGGGACTAAAATTTCCATGGTTGCTCTATACACTGATGCGTAAGGAGGCACTCAACATTTATTGACAACTCACACCACAGAGGTGTACTACGTAGAACTGAGATTTTCTTGGTGCGTTAGCAGTGGTTAGCACAGCGTGCTACGAATCCAGAAGTCCCGGGTTCGAATCCCGGCATGGGTGTTCTTCGTGAGTGTTTATTCATCAATTTCATCATATCATCACTCATGCACACAGTCGAGATTAGCCAAAAGTAGAAGAAAAGCGACGCTAAATAACAAAAACGAAATAAAATTAAATTTTAGGTTCCTTCTCAGATCATCCCGTCTCTGTAGTTTATCCAAACTCTTCGACCTAGGAGGTGTAAAGTTACTTATCTAGTGGTTTTACGAGTAAATTTAGGGCCAATGTGGCAAATTAGGCCTGTATGGGGTGTTGAGGAAATTGAGGGTGTGCGATCAAACTTTTGCACAATAAAAAAGTTGTTGCTTCAAAATTAAATTTTTAATTTACAGGTACTAAATCTACGGGTTTCAATAAATAATAATAAATAAATAAATCCTACAACCCCAGTCAGTATCTCTTCTCATAGTATCAAGAACCCAAACAAGCCTTTGTAGCGGTTACCTCCAACGAAAGACACGCGCGACGTGAAAACTCTCGTCCCAGAGCCAGTGCATAACCCTCCCAACAATTGCATTGTTCTTCCCCCAAGGGAGAAGACGGTTCACATGGCAACATCGCTGGCGCAGAGAGAAAGATTCCAGGGCATGCGCGCTGGGGTCACAGCCGTGGGTGGGTGGGGGAGGATCATAACTTTCAGTCTCCCCATCTAGCAGCTAGCCCCAGGCGACGATAACGCAAAGCCATTTTTTTCAGTGTCCTCTCCCTTTCCAAGAGCGTTCTCTCTGTAGGCAGGTAATGAGCGAATACGGAATACAAACGACTCTCTCCCCCTCCATGTTCGTCTCGTCTGCACCACGTCAGGCGACGTGGTAAAAAAAAAGCGGAGAAGGCCTTGCAATATTCGATCAAAGGCACTTGTTAGTTTCTCGCTGAAATATTGCTTTTTGTCTCACAAACCCGTCTTTCATTGCAGCTTGCTACACATCACTTGATATATGACGGTTACTTTTTCGATTCCCGATGGCGTAACGTCGTCGCCTTGTAATCAAGGGGTTCGATACCCGGTGGAGGCAAATGGCACAGTGGTTCGGAACCCACTATAAACTGTAGCTCCCGTCCCGATTATCCTTTCTGTGCATAAAGTGGACTTAAGACAACAATTCAAAAAGTTACTTTTTTGGGTGAGAGTAAGTGGAAACGGTAGCCGGACAATTGCGGTGAACACAGTTAGAAGTTACATTTTAAATCTTCTATCAAATTGAAGGGTGACTTAACACCCCGTACAATACCTCTTTACAAGAGAATTGTGTGAAATATTGAATTTTTTCGGCTGGGAATTTGGTTCAATCAAGTTTTTGAGCATAGGCTAGAGCCAGTGATGTGCGTCTACGCGTAAGCAACGATAGTCTACATTCTACACGTAGACTATGTTATACACGTAGATTACGTAATCTATGTAAACAACATGGCGAAAGGTGATAACTTAGCAAAGAGCGCCGTAGAATTAAAAGAAAATTATACTGCGTATGAGTTGCTGATGTGTGTGGAGAGCTTCTCTACTCTTTCCTTGAAATTCGAACAATTTCTCACATAGGAAGAGACCTAATATAGGAAATATTCTAGTGCTTTATGGGGAAAAGACCACTCTTGCCTCACGACTGCCATCTGTTGTTGTTTTTTGTAAATATGATCCTTTTCATTTCGTTAGGAACCAATATAGTTGAAAATGTCATTTTCATTTCATGAAACCCTTGAAAATTAATTTTAATGCACTTTAGATTGTCTACGTAGTCTATGTAAACTACAACCCAATGTAATCTACGAGTAGATTACGTGTAGACAACGCATGAAGACGTAAACTTATAGTCTACGGCACATCACTGGCTAGAGCCTACAGACACCTTTTGAAGTTACCCGTTTCGAATACACTTGCCTTTCTAGATTACGTTCCATCCGCATGTAGGTACTTGATGTTGGTGTCTTCTGCTTGGCTCTTGAGGCAGGCCAGAACGACATGAAGTTTTGGATGCGGTCTTCCAAGCCACCTATTTATATTTGGTTGTTCCAACCTTCTACAGCTTTATTACTTCTGTGGCGCCTTTGGTTAGGTTAGGTGAGGTTCTGATCGTCGTAACTGTCCTACAGTTAATTTGTAAAATGACCTTCACCGTCAAAATCATCGCAATTGTCCGTGATTTTGGCTTCATCGCAATTCTCCGCAATTGCAATTGTCCTAGTATCGTGTAAATCACTTACTTTTCTGAAGGAATAACTATGACTGAAGTTAACGTAAGTACACATGGAATAACGGGAACTGAGCCTAGAGTTTAAAAAGGTATCCGTACTGCCATGTTGGTTATAGTCTGGCAGTACATGACAACATATGTGGTGGTGCATGCATGGACGTCCGCAGGTATTTTCTCCAGGGAGAGGCAAGCAAGGTAATTTTTTCCCAGGGGGTGGAGGCAAAGGAGGCATAACCCCCCCCCCCCAAATAGTGATGCTTCCTAAAAAAATTATCATGTTCCCTGAACTCCCTTATAATAATTAACAAATTACTGTGACTGAAATGACATTATGTGTGAAATATATACTTTTTAGGTGGACATTCATTTTCCGGGAGGGAGAGGGGACTTGTATGTGGTGTATATATGTATGGTTTGTGATTGACTGGTTTCATTTTACTCCGCTTTTCTGCCACTTTCATTTTACTCCGCTTTTCTGCCACTTAACAGAAAAATGCAAGGAAAAAGAACCAACCAGTTGTATGAATCAACTGATACAATAAAATGCTTAAATGAGGAGCCTCCTCGATGGCGCATTGGTAAACGTCGCCGCCTTGTCATTAAGGGATCCCGAGCTCGATACCCGGTGGAAGCAGAGTCATTCCGATCACACTTCAAACTGTAGGGCCAGTCGCGATTAGGTTATCTGTGCATAAAGTGGACATAAACACGAACTCAAGCAAAGTGTGGCTGAAAGCAAGAAAATGCATTAAATTTTGATTCACGTTCTCTTAAGGTATAAGATCACTAGTCTCTGTCAATGACAAACCAAGAAACGAACAATTATATGAGTGGTTGTGTTCATTGTTGCATGCGAAGGGCATAAATTGAATTTGATGCATCTTGTGTGTGGCGCCCGTGCTCACTACGTCAGCATCCTTACCTCGTCCTCGTTCCTCACTCCTTCCAAACATATCACAGTATAGTATATTTATTTTAGTAGTCGGTCCTCATTTTGCCTGCCCGTGACGTTATTTTTTAGGAATACAGGGTCAAAGGGAGGGTATCGTATCATCCTCACCCCCCGTTGGGCACGCCAATGTAAATTGTCATATTTTATTTACCATCCTACTGGGCTGTTGTTTTGCTGAAGTTCTATGGTTTGGCAAGACAGTCTGATACAAAGGAGAGCGCATTATCAGAGGCGTCTCGTGAACGCCTGCTGTGCATACTGCGCATGCGCCAATTGTGGGAAAAGAATTATTACTTTCTTTCACTTCAGATCCAAGAAATGTAATATAAGCTTAGGTCAGCGCTCCCGTGTAAAATAAATACTTCTCCTATATGAAGAAATTATAATGTAGAAATGCTCATGAATGTCGTCGCAGAGCAAGCTGTCATTTTTCCCACAATTGACGCATGCGCAGTATGCACAGCAGGCGTTCACGAGACGCCTCTGATAATGCGCTCTCCTTTGTATCAGACTGTCTTGCCAAACCATAGAACTTCAGCAAAACAACAGCCCAGTAGGATGGTAAATAAAATATGACAATTTACATTGGCGTGCCCAACGGGGGGTGAGGATGATACGATACCCTCCCTTTGACCCTGTATTCCTAAAAAATAACGTCACGGGCAGGCAAAATGAGGACCGACTACTAAAATAAATATACTATACTGTGATATGTTTGGAAAGAGTGAGGAACGAGGACGAGGTAAGGTTGCTGACGTAGTGAGCACGGGGGGCGGGCAAGAGGGGGCCGAAGCCCCCCTAATAAAATCACTTAGAATAAATTTAGTGCATAGCAATCTTATCACCATTATCAAACAATATTTTGTTCTTAAAGAAAAATTAAGTATTTTCAAGCATTTTCGAGTTGGAGGGGGTGTATTAGTTTCTATGTAATTGGACTACTCAACGTCGTTCTCTAGCAAATTTCTTGTTATTAACACTCCCACAGACTTTATTCGTTACTTTTGTTACCTATATAAGTTTGCAGAATCAATTGCCCATACTTTGGAAATCAACAGCGGCGTTTCAGTGTCAAAACTGGGGGGGGGGTACAGTTTACTTTTCCTTGATAGACAAGGCATTAAGAGGCCAAAGTACAGTGGCAAAAAAAGTGGGTGAGCAACTACACCCCACGCCTCCCTGAGCCACTGTTGGAAATGAATAAATTATGTGTATTGTTTTGAACTTGCTGTACGAAACTATGTTTATATGTAAATTAGTCTCTCAACCACAGAGAGGAGAAATGAAGAAAGGGGCAGAGAAAGTTTGCGCGGAGGAAGTTAGAATTCTTGTAATACAGAGACTTTCGGCGGGTCTGGATGCGAATGCTATATACGCCCCTGTTTCGTACCCATCAATACAATAAAACAGTGAGACGGAATGAGGTTTTCATTTCTTCCCGACTGTATTTTCATCAAGGCTCTAGCCCCCCCCCCCCCCAAATCAGAGTGTCTGCGCACGTCTGTGGTAGAGGTGTGAATGGTCGAAGTTTTGGCGGAAGACGAGAGTGATGGAGTTCGATTAGAGACAAGAACAAGAGAGCATCGAGAAGAGAAGATCGTCATGAAACCCAGGTAAATTCTAGCCAAATAAATCTGCGCCTGTCTGTGGTTGTATTAAGCTAGTACTACTATGGGAATAAATGTGTGTTTTCGTATAAATCGTTTGCATAAATTCGTCGGCGTTCACGACAGTCGAACACATCCCCATTGAGTTAACATAAATTACCTTTCAGCCTAATCTTTAGGAAGGCAACGATACGTAAACCTCCTTCTTCGAAAATCCCGAGTACGCCACTGATTAACAAAAAACTGTTTGGACTTTGTTATCCTTTATATATGGCTAGTCCAAAGACACACTATTCGGTCCCCTTGCGTTTCCTGTTCCGGTGCCGGGAGAGAGAACTACCTCAAGCTGTTTGCAGACCATCAAGAAAGAATGACTGGTTTTGCACGAACCTTCCACACGATAAGACCGTGGGAAAGCAGTTTTTTCTGCTAAAAAAAGGAAGAAAAACGTCAACCCACTACCCTGCCATTCAGTCTCCCTCGTTTTTTAAAGTCCCCGCATCAATAGGAAACCATTTTTTTTTTTGCAGAAAGGAAGTCCCTGATTCCAGGTAAATCATTTCTTTGCTTTTGCCGGAGAAAGGTAATGCAGGGCCTACCAAGTGTCTAGGTTCTGAAGAAGAGCTTTCAAATCATCACACACAAACCCGAATAGCAAAACGTGGATTAACTTGTACAGTCAACGGCAAAGATACTGGTAGGCAAATTGTCCACCACTGTTTCTATTACTTTTTTATTCTACATCCTGTGTTGTTTTAAGGAATGAAACTATGTTGGTTCGAAGCAGGCATTGTTCTCTGCTTATCGACGTCATTATTTCAATTCATTGTCATCACATTGTGTAATACATATAGACCAAATGAAAATGGTGATGTACAATTTCGCCTACTGTTTCTTTCGCCGTTGGGTGTACTATAGGATTAGAATTTCAGAGTGTCTTCAATTTCCTAAAAACAACATTCTTGCACTTTTCCAGACCAAATAACCAAAACTTCTCAAACCAAGTCATTAGGGCATACATTTACACATGTAATAAGGCCCCTACACGTTAGTTAACCACAACACTCAGAATTCTTGTTATCAAGAATAGCTTCTCTTGCCACTTTTGGTCAACCGCCAGGATGAGGATGAGTGAAGATTAGATGAAATTGATGAAGAGGCAAAGAAGATCCATGTCCGGGGACTCGAACCCGAGAACTTCGTTACGAGATAGAAAAACGAGAAGGTGAAGTAAAACAGAGTAATAAGAGACGAGTTAGAGAGGAGGAATTATCGAAAAAATTGAGAGAAATGTAAATACAGTAAAACCTCGTTAATCCGGACCGGCAAAAGTCATAAAAAAACAGAATGCAAGGTTTGAAATGTGGCTAGAAGTCAACATCGCGAATGTTACGTACTGCATTGTATGTACAGTATTGCTTTACAATTTATTGTACTGTATAGTGTATTTAGGCCTATGCCCTTTAAATACACCATAATAAAAGTGTTTTGTTACTATAAACTGAGTTTTAGTGCACTTTCGTCAGTTCTTTTAGGTTATTTCAGTTAATCCGGACTTTCTTTAAACCGGTCAACTTATCCCCCCATTAGTAAGGATTAACGAGGTTTTACTGTAAATTGATCAACAGCAAAGAGAGCATGCAGAAAAATAATCTAAAACGTCAGATGGATTTTGATTTGATTTATTTTATTTTACTTCGCGTTTTGTGCCTCTTGGCTAATATGCGAAGATGGGGATGAGTGATGAAATTGATGAATGGACATTCACAAACAACCATGCCCGAGCGGGATTCGAACCCGGGACCCTTGGCGTTGCAGCGCGATGTAAAACGTCAGATGGAAGACGAAAGTCTAGAGGTTGAAAGATAAGAAAGCAGAAAGAGGAAATGTGAATATAAATATTTCTTTCCACATTTCAGGATAAGTCCCTGTGAGCGCGCACGCACGCACGCTTACACAGAGAAGGAAAAACAAAGACTTTTTTTCTTGAGAAAAAGGACAAAAAACACGCCAAGAAAAGCCTCCTTCCTTTCTTGTCCCACAGAACCCTCTCGCGGGAGCAAAGAAGAGGTAACTAAAACGGTAAAGGGGGAGGGGGGGGGGCGAAAAACCTTCCGAGTCCCCCAAAACAGGGAAAAGACTGGGGCAGACGAATTTATCACGTGACCCCATTTGGCGATGTCATTCCTCCGGTTGTTCCCGAGCGAAGGGGGCGAAGAAGAAAAAAGCTTAGGAGGGGAAAAAAGGCATTCTCGGACCCACTCCTTCAAGGTCTTCCATTTTTTTATCCCGTTTTTTTTCCCCTTCGCCCCCAAAACTGCGAGCGGAGTGTGAGGGGTTTGAAAGACGACAGGCAGGGAGGTGGGGGTAAGGTTGGCTACGGAGGTATCATGGTATAACGGTTCTGCAACTCTTGCGGTCGTTCCGTGCAGCAAAAGGTGCCTACATGGGAACTGAGAAAACTTTCGCAATTCGACCCCATGCCAAGAAAAATAACATCATACGTGACAGACGAGAATCTCCAATTTCTTGCATGCATTAAACTGCCAGATAGTGCAAAGCGGAGGAGATTTTAGCAGTATGAGGGGTAAATCTCTATGTGATACTTGCAATGTATTGACTAATTACTAACAAAGAACGATTTTTATTTTTAAAAAATCAAATAATTGCATAAATAATACATAATTATAGTACAATTTAGTAACATACATACTGTTGCTAATAACAATTTACCAAACACGTACCAAAAATGGCGGTCCCCATGGCGGAATGGTTGCCACATCGCGCTACGACGCCAGGAGTCCCGGGTTCGAGATATTTTTGAGTGTCCATTCATCAATTTCATCCTGTCATCACTCATCTCAATCTTCGCAAGTTAGCCAAAATTGGCACAAAAAGCGAAGTAAAATAAATCAATCAACGTACCAAAAATAGCCACAAGAAATTTGGTACATCCCAACAGACACCTTCTGTAGTAGATTTCTACATGAAATCAGTTCAAATGTTATCGTAACTATTGGTAATACTTAGTATATCAAACTGAGGTATAGTTTGTCAACAAGTTCTAAATTCATGCTTGTTCTTTCTCTCTTTTGTTCACAAACCTACACCACTACAAAAATGTTGATTTTTCCAGAAAAACAGTAAATTTCCCCGACTTTAGCAGGATTTCCAAGTTTCCCAGACTTGTTAGACACCCTGTACTAACATCCCCATAGCAATTGATGACAATTTACTCTTAGTTTTCACCGTCCAGATCTGGCGGCATCACTCATCTCAATAATCCACCGATGGTCGTGTGAAATCAACAATAAAGTATTCCCGGATAACAATATTATGCCATCTTCACGTCAGTTGGTCAATGTGGGCCGAAGCCAGTGATAGCATCATAGTGGGGTAGGGGGACAGGCGCCCCAGTCACAGTCAAACGAGTGCACGAAAGAGCCAGACTTGGGTCCAAAAGAGCTTAGTTGGCAACAGGGCTCGCAGCTGCCGAAGAAGTCTCTCGTGGAAAACATCCCTCATGCCCTTAATCACATTTATTTTAAACAGTGATTTTTTGTAAAAAGTAGCAATATCAAATATGTCTCTATTCTGTGACTTACGTATGCACCAGTAGCATTTATGAGTGTGTTGCTTTTGTACTGCACACAAGGAAACCGTTGAACATCATCACAAAAACGATAGTAGTTTCGTCTCCCAGCAAGACCGTAGTTAACATGATTCATAAAAGATGGAAACACTGATCTAATAAAAGCACTACACTTTGTATGAAACCATATGGCACATTTTCATGAATGTAACGTGAAATGAAATGAACCATTCTGTGTTGAAAACAAAGATTCGATACTCCATGCAAAAAAAAATAGCACATAAATTTTAATTTGTATATTAACAAGAAACAAAGGAAGAAAACAATCAAACAATTGTTTTGAAATACGTCGAATCCCTATTGTGGATCATACTGATTCTCATCACGGAGGTGACTCATTTTTTAGCTGCTGTACACTTGGTCGGTTTCAGCGTTTTACATTATATGATTAACTTTTAGGCTTATCACGTAAATGAGGATGAAAGGTGATAAGATGAAATTGATGAATGAGCAATCGCAAACACACATGGATGGGACAAAACACAAGCGCCACAGAGGATTGAACTGGATGTGAATTCTGTCGCCAGAACCTCGTAGTCTGCAAGTACGCAGTCCAGGGTGTACAACGTGGAACAGAGGTAGGCATTTGGGTGCTTTCGGAAAATCACCGCTTACAAGCGCAGTGTTTTCGAGACAAGACCGAAAAGGCCAAACATGATACATCATATTTGAATTTATTGTACTATGGTACTTCTTCGGGCATACAAAGCGAATATCTACGCGATTATTTATTGATAAGTCATACATATTTCGTTAGTAGCAACTGAATTCTAAGTCCACTTTATGCACAGATAGTCTAATCGGGATTGGTACTACAGTTTAAAGTGAGATCCGAACCAATATGTGCCTCTACCGGGAATCGAACCTGGGACTCCGTAATTACAAGACGACCACGTCGCCACTACGCAATCGGGAGGGACCACATCATATATTCAAAGTAATGTGCCAAAACTTGGGGGGGGGGGGAAGCAATGTTTACTTTCTCTTGGTAGACAAGGATTAGCATACATAGCGGGGGGGGGCCTGCTCCCCCTAATCGCCAACACCCGCCGGATCTCGAGGTTTGTATAGTTTAGGTTAAAACGTGCACTACCTCGCCACGGAGTTCGATATGTTGCTTATTCTTCTAAGTCACTTTATGCTCAGATAGGCTAACCGGGAATGGACCTACAAATGTACTTGCGAATGCGTTTTTTTTTTCCAGGGAGGTGCAAGCAAGGTAATTTTTCCAGGGAGGGTCAAACTAGGCATATTTCCCCCATAGTAGTGTTGCCCCCTCAAAAAACCACTACTTCAGATTGAAGTTAACATGTTACTTAAACATCCTTCCAATAATTAACATAAATTACTGTGACAAATGAAATATTTGTGTGTAATACATAAGCTTACGTTAGCATCCATTTTCCAGGAGGGGGGACGTGGCCCCCTTGCCGCTCCGTCCGGACGCCCGCGATCTCACATCAATCTGAAGACAGGAATTTTGTATTCTCCGGATTCTCGCGTATTTTGCCGAATCCACTACATCCAGACATTTGTTGCTCGAGTTGGCAACCCTGGCAGCCACCCAAACGTAAACAGAAGATACATAGTCTCCCATAGGACACAAAATATGGTGCGAAATCCATGTGAAACAAAACTTCATGGCTCTGTACCAAGGAAAATAACTTTGCACAATGTTACACATTTCGAACTGGGAAGTTAACGCAGGAAAAAATGACAGTGCGAAAGGGCTAATTGTGTTTCACTCAACTCTCACTATCTAGATGGAACTCTTCCTGAGCCAAGAGAGTTTGCAAAAGTTGCCCACCGTGCTCTAAGAGGGTACCATGCCTATTCCGCCATTTGAATCAAGTTATTTCTCTCCTTCAATTATATTTTCTTCCAGCTCCTCTCTACACGTTTATAGTACTTTTACATCGCGGTGAGTTAAGCGAATTGCAGAAACAAATTCAACATCGCATTATTACAACTTTGCGAAGATTTACAGTTACATATTCGCAAGAGTAGGATATAATTCTCTGTTAAAATTTAGAATAGTTCAGTGTTCACATTTCAGGATGGCCCAAGTGAGAAGATTCATCTCTAGAAGAGTATATCAGTATACCTCATCGTCGGATTGCACCTAGGAGTACCCAATGACTGTGCTCCACTCATCACACACATATTTGATCCACCTTTTCAGCCACTGTCAATTTAATTAGGCATGATCAGGTTCCGCTATATCAGCAGTTCTCCACACTCCTCACCAGCGCGCTCACCGCATCAGAGAAATAAAACAAAACTGCTTCCCTGAAGAGGCGAATTGACAATTTTTTGTTGTTAGTAGCAGCAACAGTTAGAATGCATCTTCAGTTCACACGCTCCACAAATGCATTAGTCTTGACTTAGAGTAGTTACAATGTTTGTTTGATTGAATTAGGTTAATTTACGTCGTTTATCTGGCACTTTTGGCTAATCACGACGATGATTTTCCGAAAAACTTACCAAGTACGGAAATTAGTATTTGTTGTACAGTCATGGACACTTCTGGTTTGTAACAATTTAATTGACTCCCCATGGGATCGCTACAACCCAGAAGTGTCCGTGACTGTACAAAAGAGGATTATGTATTTCCACGTTCGGATCAAGCGGCTTTGAATGGCTGTACAAAAGACGATTTATGCACACTACTACTTATAATAATATGCATAAAATATTAATCAGCAACTTCACCTTTTGTCAACTGGATCTAGCATCCCTTTTGTTAGTCAGCAAAATATTCCATTCCTTATATTTTGGACATTAATTTCCTTGCCAGGAAAGTTATTTGTATACAAATTTTGAAGATCTTAACTACACGTCAGCCACGTAATGAATACGTGCTCTTGATTATTTGAATGATTTGGTTTATATTACTTCGATTTTCTGTCAATAATCGCGACGATGAGGATGAGTGATGATATTATAAAATTGATGAAGAGACACAAAGAACAGCCATGCCAAGCCAGTCTCTCTAACCCGGGTGCACCACGCGTCGTAGTGCGCTCTGCTAACCACTATGCCGAGAAGGTCGCCACGTGCTGTTATTATCGCTATTTGTATACCTTCTTTTTACCTATTATTGACTCACTGATTGTTTTGACTTATATTTCTTCGCTTTTCTGCCACTTCTGCTCATCGCAAAGACGAGGATGAGAGATGATACTATCAAATTGATGAAAACTCACAAAGAATATCCAGTCTAGGCTGGTTCATCATATTACTCATCCCCATCTTCGCAATTAGCCAAAAGTGGCACAAAAGCGAAGTAAAGTAAAGCAAATCAGTCTATACCCTGTCTCAGCTAACTGTGGAGCAAGGCCGCGCATGGCGTCAGAGAAGCGAGGGAAATCTATTGGCCAGAGCGAAGCTGGGACGCCCACTCCACGCAATTCCGTTCCCCTCACGTGTTCATTGGTGGAGCAGTCTCCCGTCACTACTTGCGCAGACACTTGATTTAGTTTGCCTGCTCTACAGTTAGCTGGGACAGAGTATAGGCTGGGATTCGAACTCGGGACCCCTGTTTCGTATGGCACTGTGCTGACGATTTCGCCACGGATGTTGGCTTTTAACCTATACATAACGTATAACAACAACACAACATTAATTTATTTATGTGAATATACCTATAAATTATATTAACGTATTTAAATATTTATATTAGTTTGGTTTGAGTTGGTGTTGGTGCACAGTAAGGCTAATCGGAACTGGACCTACAGTTTAAAGTGGGATCCGAACCACTTGTGCCTCCACCGGGTATCGAACCCGGGACCCCTTGATTGCAAGACAATGACGCTACCACTGCGCCATGGTGGAGGCCCCAAAAATATTTATTTGTATTATTATTTGAGGCACTTTGTTGAGACCATCCCGCCAGAAATTTATTTCTACACTGAAAACAACATTTTCCTTTACTGAGCGTCGTACAAGCCTCAACAAAGCCGTTACAATATTTCCGCCACAGGCGCTGATCCTAAAAATCCACGGGGAACATCGCTCTCAGCAGGAGAGAGAGGGGAAAATTTTTCACCGTCTCTTGAACAGCCTCCCACGTGGGCACAGCAGAACGGACGCAAGACAAAACAAGCTACGCGCAACGGCAAGGGGAAATTTCTATTTTTTTTAATCTTCAAAAAAAAAAAGAGGGGAAGCAAAGTAAACACACATGGTGTTCGCAGGAGCCGCGTACGGTCAGTCAGTTCCCTATAACTGCAGAGGGTACGGGATAGGGGGGGAAACACGTGACCTGGTCAGCAGCTGGCACCTGCCGAATTCGAGCTTCAACCCTTTCCTTCCTTCCCCCTTCGCCTGGTGAATGGTACTTCTACAACTCGGCAGCCACCCGTCTGTCCGCGATAAATGCAATGCATCTGCTTCAACGGGCGTTGCGATATGAAGCGAGGACAGCCGAGGCTACTGCAGCGCTTGGACAAAAATTGTGACCCCCCCTCTTTCCCTTCTCCCCCCGAACGCCATTCATCAAAAAGCTCTCATCAGTAGCCGTCAATAGGATCAGCACTCATACTGACGAAACGTTTCCTGCATGCGCTAGCAAGCCAAACTATGTTGCACACGTACTTGTGTGTATGTGTGTGTATACATATTATACATATGTACACATGTGTGTATAATGCTAGGCTTGGTTAGCTAGGCTGTTTAGGAAGCCATAAACCCAGAGAGTAAAACAGAAAAATATCGATTAGATATTATGAATAAAATTGTTCACTTCAATAAGAAGATGGTGACGATTCTGGAGTTTGCAACCTCCCTGCCGTTGGCATGGCAACATGGATTGCTTGAAGAAGCCGAGAACGAACAAACTGGGTGTGTCTAACCATGTATACACGGCGTGAGCTTCGTCTTCTACCTTCCTCCATAGCCTAGGACCATGTGTCATACTGAGATAGTCCAAATCTTGGACATACAATACGCTATATACACACATTAAGGGTGGGCCAAAAGTAGATGTCCATTATCCTATCCTAGTTTAGGTCCACCCTGTACGCACGCACGCACGCACGCACGCACACACACACACACAAAACACACACACACACACACACACACACACACACAGAGAGAGAGAGAGAGAGAGAGAGAGAGAGAGAGAGAGAGAAGGGGTGGTCAGTAAGTAAGCTGTCTTACTGCCACACAGTTGCGGGGACTTTGACCTACCTCTAATGAACGGGTGGGTATCTGTGAAATAACGGGGGACGGAGCCTGATGCTGATCACATCACCTCCATAAATGGCCGAGTCTGTGAATGTGTGGAGCCCTAACTACACATCCCCTCAAGTGCCTTCACGATACGTAGTAATGTGCAGAGGGAAAGATAGCTTTGCCTTATAAATCACACACACATTGGCGGATTTAGCGAGGGGCACGTGCCCCCAAAAGCGATGACGAAGCATGAAGATAGACGATATCTTTATGAACGAGCAAAAAAAAGTTCGAATGCAACCCTTCAATAATACCCTGCGCAAACCGCAAAGGACTGCAAAGAAGAAATTGAGGCAATTGGATGACTTTGAAATATGCCACTACTGGAAATCGAATTCAGGAAAACTTGATACAAGTCTATAATGGTCCCATCGCCTTGCAGAACAGAATTCAGGAGGCCCTATATACACTGCTCCATAAAACTTAAGGAACACCAAGGGATTATGAGAGCAGTAGACTTATAGATAATTGTAAACCTTAAGAATACCATTATAATAAAATATCTCTTCTGCACATCATCGTCCCAAGCAGTAGCGAAGCGTAGTCTTACGAAGGAGGCAAGCAATGTTTCAGTACAACAAAACATGTAGTACAACGACATGCCGAGGGGAAAGATTCAAGGTTTATAGCCTCATTTACCCAGTCGCTGGATTTGTCAAAATATCGTAATAAAGTGACTGTACTAAAAATATACCATATGATCCGCAAACGTCACATTTACTTTTTTAAAAAAATCCAGGTAACGTTATTCATATGATATTAAACGTTTTGCATATGCGAACTTTCCGCATACGACTAAAGGGAGACGGAATTTCTTACTTACTTATTAGTACCTTTATTTGTTCATTATTATTTAATATGGTCAAACGGTGACCAAACCGATTTAGATAAAAAAAAAATGGGAATCATTTGTTTATTTTACGCTGCATGATGTAATTTAGTATTTTTGGGCACCCTAAAATCCGCATTGGAGTAACTTAAACACTAAATAAAAAGTTAAACACAAACAATAAAAAATTCATTTCAAAGCAAAGAAACACATGCATAGACGATGTACTCACCACAATAAATTTCAAACTCTTGGTGTTGGTCGACCCCCTTCCACGATTTTCATTTTAACACTTATCTCTCTCGACCTAAACGAAGCAATTTTCAATTGCTCAATAATACACCCGCATTTCACATCAACCGTTCCTAAATACGCGTTCATTCCGATAAATTCACAGCACAAAACACGAAGCAACAAACACTCACACTATCCCACGCGCTTTCCACAACTGCAAATGCAAGCATCCACACAAGATCACTTTGAAAATCTCTGAAACAACAGAAAGTGATACCAACCTATTTCCTTAATTTTATCCGTCACAAAGGAAAGATATATCAGTTTGGAGATAAAAATTACGCGGAGGAATCAGAATCATTTCAGCAGAACGAGTATGTACATTAATATTTAAGTAATAAAGTGTCATTCAATGGCGTGCCCGGGGCGAAGGGGGGGTGGAGGGTAGACATAACCCCCTTTTGGCCCAGTATATCTAAGAAAAAACGTCAAAGGAAGGAAAAGATGACAAAATGGGGACCGTAAAAAGACCCTGGGAACACCACTTGCGTCATAATAATAGAACTTAAAACATATTCGGGCCTCCCCGATGGCGCAGTGGTAGTGTCGTCGCCTTGTAATCAAGGGGTTCCGGGTTCGATACCCGGTGGAGGCACAAGTGTTTCAGATCCCATTTTAAACTGTAGGTCCAGTTCCGATTAGCCTTACTGTGCATAAAGTGGACTTAAAACAACACATCAATCAATCAATCATTAAAACATATTCTTGTGCTCATAATATGCAGAATGTATACGATTTACTTCTATGCCATGTACAAATATCAGTAGATAGTTCTTTCTCAGATAGCTTTATTTTCACCCCAAGTTTTATTCAAAAGCAGTCAATTTATTGATTGTAAAATTTGTGAAAGAGCTCACTTGAATTACTGCGTAAATAATTTGGCAGTTGCAAACACTGGTAGCGGTCAACACTTCTGGCGTAATTTGAGCTGGACCGACCAGGAAGCAGGGTGCAGGACCAAGGTCCGTCCAATCTTCCCTCCCTCCCTGAGAAAACTCTTCACGGGGGTGCAGAAATTCCACTGCCCCAACTCCCAATGTCAACTTTTTTTTACGCGTTTTACATTTCGCGAAATCTAAAAAAATTTGTAATATACTGCTGGACAAAGAAAACCGGACACCTTAATATTTGACATCTGAAATTCAATGACAGCTCGCAGGTATATTACAGAATGTTTGGCAGATCATGTAGTACCATATGCACCATTCATAGGCTCGGACTTTGTTTATGCATTCGTACTTAATTCAGTTTCTGCAACATTTAGTTAGCCTTCAAATCGGAGCTTTTATCGACCCATTGCGTTATCACAAAAAATGCAAGTGTCCGGTTTATTTTGTCCAGCAGTATATAATATGATATATATGGAATTTAGAACAGTGATAATAACTTCTTTTAGTTATTTTATGACTAACAATTATTATTATATTTGCGATCTTGTTTACGTGTACATGAAGACAAATATTCGTTACTAGTTTTTGCTGGCAACGTACCCATAGATGAATCCTTCTGCTTTCGGTTGAACTCGGCTATTTTCGGGAATCACGCAAGCTCGGAAAGCACAGCTTTTTGTAGAAGCTTTGTGGACGGGTTACACCAGAATTTCACGCTTCGCCACGTGACTCCTTCGGAGGCCTTATTTTCCCGCAGAACGGCTGCAAGCATTGAGGCTGGTGCTTGCTACAGAGCTGCTGGGGAAGTTTGCGGCCGCATTTTTTCGCGAAATCGAGTGCGATGGAAACTAAATACGGTTAGAACATTAAGTACATTAAATGATATTCGAATTATGCAAGCAGTGCTTGCATTGCTTGTACTATATCTTCGCCTCTGGTCCCAAGTTTATTTAAGCATTGTCATGCACACTGGCGTACGCAGAGATGGGTTGATGAGGCTACATACAGTCTCCTCCGAAATTGAGAAAAAACATTTTGCGTTCATATGTATGCAATTTCCGTGGAGCATTTGATCCGGAGTTCCTGTTTATGGATGACAATGCTCGCCCGCACTGTGCACGTATTGTGTCGGAATTCCTGGAAACGGAAGACATGATCACCCGTATTGGGTGGCCTGCATGCTCACCGGACCTCGATCCTATCGAGCATGTTTGGGATGCTCTTGATCAGGGCTTATGAACACCAATAAGGTTCAGATGCAACATGCAACGAAAATAACATTGCAAAATGGTACACAAGATGACCCCTGTTTTTGCGTTTCTTTCCTTAAGTTTTGTGGAGCAACATGCAGTTTCGTAACTTTCCCCTTACGTAAAAAAATTTGAGTACTTGAGACAAAACGTTCATCTCAAAGGATTTGCTACGGAAGGGCGACTCTTGCACCACTAGATGATCATGATAAAAATAGTGTATGATACCAGACAAACAAACAGGAAATCCTTCATGATGAGATCTTCGATACGGTATCATTAAGGTTTCATAGAGAATAATTTGTTGCTCTTTAAGTATGAAATGACCGTGGTGTAAAAAAATCGTTTTGGGTGACCCTTTCTTCAAAGGGTCAGATATGATGGGCCCTTCTAGCAGAAGCCTAACAAAATCTCTTATTTCACTAACATCACGGTTCCTCTGCAACTGATGTATATTTTGTCAGTCACAGAATGGCTTGTGACGAATGAATCTTAGTGACAGTGTGAGCAACGAGTCACAATGGCAAATGTGTATTACGGGGTTGCATACAAACAGCATCCAAAGGCTGTTGTTCGTGTTTTCGTAGCATCAAAACGAGCAAAATGTATTTACAAAAAGTTCTTCACGTCGTCTATGCGCTGTTAAGGTTTATGGTAAGCGTGGTGATTCAGTGTTGAGCATGGCGGAATAGTTAAGTAGAAGGATACGTAGTCCGGGGTTCCAGTTTCGAACCTCGGGTAAGATATGTTATGTTTTTGTTGTTCACTATACCAAATGTTGGGACGTTGGCTGCCACGCTGGAGACCCGGGTTCGACACACTTTAGGTGCAAATTTCTCGGAGTAATGCCCTTGCTTGGGGCCCACCAATCTGTAATCAATAGACAGCCTAACCAAGGGCAACCTTTGATGGTAAAGGCGGGCGAAGGGTGGTGATGATCACATCACCTCCAGAAATGATCGGGATTATCAATCTTCTGGGCCCTACCTCCATAACGCTTTGTTTGATTTTGTTTATTTTACGTAGCTTTTCTGCCACTTTTGTTTAATCGCGAAGATGAGAATGAACTGATAAAATGACGGTCACAAACACTCATGGACAGCGAACAGTCCCACAGAGGATTATATTGGCTGTGACGTCAGAGTCTCGTTGGGCCCCAAGACTACAATTGCCCGGGTGTACTATATGAAAGGGAGGTTGATATTTGGGTATCTCTCGAAATGGTCACACTTTATACCCCATGTGTGTTCATGACACACTGCAATGCGCAGGGGTAGTTTAATATTGTGCGTGTGAGTCAACTTTTCCTTTCTTTTGTCCCCTTTATACATGAAGAATTCAAAACCAAGGAAGAACTCTAATATTTATTAGCATATTTTCAATAATTTTATTTAACAATTCAATAGGATTACTCCCTTATGTATTTACTAGTTCAAGTCACCTAGTTTTTACCCCCTTCCTTGTCAAAAAAGATTGGAATACATGGTGAGAAAGACTAGAAAAAAGGAGTTTCTTCTTATCCTCTCTCTCTTTCTATCGTATTTCATTCTCTATCTCCTTGATTTACGAGGGGAGAAGAAAGGGAGATGACTGTGTGTGTATGCCGCATCGGTGGTTCAGCGTGATCTACTCAAGTTCTGGCCCCACAAATTTTTCTTTAAAGAAAAGATAAGTCCACTTTATAGTCGTATAGGCTATTCGGAACTGAACTGATTGATTGAATTGTTGCTTAAATCCACTTTTATGCACGGATAGGTTAATCGAGACTTGGCCTACAGTTTAAAGTGGATCCGAAACACTGTGCAATGATTGATTACAAGGAGACGATGTTATCAATACGCTGTCGGGGAGCCCCTTGGAGCGTTTTGTTCGAAATGGTTTATTTTCCTTCGCTATTCTGTCACTTCTGGCTAATCGCGAAGATGAAGATAAGTGACGATATGGTGAAATTGGTGAAGGGGACACTCAAGAAAGAGGAAAAGAGATGAAAGAGGGAGGAATGGGAGACAGAGATGCCCAGGCCGGGATTCGAATCGGGACCCCTGTCGAAACCACTCCGCCACTGAGATGGGCTTAAACTAGGCTACCACACCCAACCACTGCACATGTATCTCCGCCGTGGATCGAAGCCGGGACCACTGGATTACAAGACGGCAGCGTCACCACTCCGCCATCTTGACCATAACTGAAGCTCAACGACATACAAAAAACATCAAAACACGTCCAACTGCACAGCCCGGAATAATAGGTAAGTACCACTCCCTTTTTATTCCACGCTTTCCATGAGATAACGGCAATTAGTGGCGAAGCAAAAGAGAGAGAGAGAGAGAGAGAGAGAGAGAGAGAGAGAGAGAGAGAGAGAGAGAGAGATAGAGAGGTAGGTTCGTTCGTCCGTGCACAAAGCCCAGTCATATATGGGCTCAGCGAATCTCAACAACCAGCTGGCCGTCTCTCCTCTTGTGTTGGTGAAGTTTCTTGACCCTCCGCAGCTCGCAGAATACTAATAGCGCCCCCTTCCATGCACAATGGTCCCTGATTGAATCCCCCCCTCCGCTCCTGTACTTGCACGGCTAGCAGTGCTGGCGACCCATCCACGCAATGAGCGTTTGTTACCGGGCGGAGAACACGCTTTAAAATAAGATCAGAGCTTCGTTTCCTTAGCAACTGCGATGTGCTCAACTCAGGGACGTAGGCAGTTATTTTGTTTTTCCATAACACTGCTTCAGTTTCTTACTTGTACAGTCTCAGAACATAAAATGTGTCCAAATTGACACCTAGTAATGCATCGAAGTGCATAAACTGCTATTGATGCACTTTTCATGCATCAAAGGACGCTTTTTTCAACTGCTGTTACGAGTAATGCATTAAATTTATTGATTGATTTATTTTACCTCGCCTCTTGTGCCACTTTTGGCTAATTTGCGAAGATGGGGATGAGTGATGACATAATAAAATTGATGAATGGACACTCACAAACATCCATGTCCAGGCCGGGATTCGAACCCAGGATCCCTGGCGTCGTAGCGCGCTGTGCGAATCACTACATCACGGAGGTCGGCCCATGGGATCAGCCAACTCACAGAAGGCAAAATTACAGGTTTATCTGTGTCGATGGATTAATTGATTGACTCATTTTACTTTGCTCTCTTGCTGCTTTTGGAAAATCGCTACGATGAGGATGGATGGAGGTAAGATGAAGGAACAATGACACACACACAAGGACACACGAACCACGCGCAGTATGATACTGACCGCGAGTGCTGACGTCACAGACTTGTTACCCTGCAAAATGCAGCCCAGGGTGTATGTGCTTCGTGGAAGAGTGGTTGGGTGTATTCGCAAAGGAACACCCCTTCCATTCCCTGTGTAATCCTATATTTATATTCGTATTTTACGTATCTTTTCTTTCACTTTTTGGATAACCGCGAGAATGAGGATGAGTGATAATGAGATGAAACTGATGAGGTCACACTCTCATAGAACACCCATCCAAGGGGGGTTGGTTGGTGGGGGTCATACTCCCCCTTTAGCCAAGTATTCCAAAAAAAATGTCAAACGCAGGAAAAGATGGCAAAATGAAGGTTGACTACTAAAAAAAAAAGTATACGTACCCCCCCCCCGGTCCTTTGGAAAGTCCTGGGCACGGCACTGCAACTGAACGCTGTATTATCGTAGAGATGACAGAGAAAACATGTTAATTTCGAGCTGCACATTTACCATACAAATACACACACAACTCAAAATGCATCAAAATAGAGATTGATGCATTTTTGGTGCATCAATTAACAGTTAATTGCGTAAAACAAACGTGTAATTTCGGTTTCTTTGAAATAATCTTGTCTCCCGCAGATAAAAGTACACCTGATGCTTTCTTCACCTACTTTAATGTGTGAAGTCGGCATACCTGTGTCAACTTACACGTTTTGGGTTATGTGTGTACATTGGAATTGGTGACAATAAATAAAGTTTGTAACAGAATTAATACGTGTATTTAGAACAAGAATATATGTATGATATGCATGGAATCGAAAGCATTCCCAGTTCGTAAAGAAATCGTATCATACATTAATGCAACTGCACGGCCTCTGTTGATGATATTTTTCAAAATGAATAGTGTGTCCACCATCACATATTTAGTTCTTAAGGTTGAAACTTCCTGTTGTTCTTGTTCTTGCACAATAAAAAAAATGTATCACTTAGTGGTCACCTCAAATTATGTAACGTAGTCAGGAGCGTATATTCCTGGCTGGCTAGGCTATCTGCAAAGCCTGAAGCCTAGAAAGTAAAATACTGAAGAAAAATCTATTAGAAACTGTGAATTAACTTGATTTCAAAAATAAGATAATTGCGATTCTGAAGTTGGCAACCTGAATTCTTTGGAGTTTGCAACCTCAATTCTTTGGAGTTGGCAACATCAATTCTTTGGAGTTGGCAACATCAATTCTTTGGAGTTGGCAACATCAATTCTTTGGAGTTGGCAACCTCGATTCATAGGAGTCGGCAACCTTGATTCATAGGAGTTGGCAACCTTGATTCATAGGAGTTGGCAACCTTGATTCTTAGGAGTTGGCAACCTTGATTCTTAGGAGTTGGCAACCTTGATTCTTAGGAGTTGGCAACCTGAATTTTTATAAGTTTGCAACGTGACTACCGTTGGGATGGCAACGTAACTTCCTTGAAGACGCCAAGAATGAGCCTAGTCTTCTCCCTTCCTTCAGAGCTAGTCCAGGTCTTAAAGACTCAGCACACGCCACTGGTAGTGAGCCTCTAAATGCTAGGTGTTTATTGAAATTCCAACGCATTACAAGGCTACACCTAGTCTTCAAGTTATTTGACACCACGTCCTTTTTTCAAATCAGTATTTCCAATTAGTCCCACCTTACGCCCTGAGCTGTCCGTCCCTACAACATTTCAAATCACCAACATGAATATTCACGAACCTTAACTCACGTCATCTTGAATACAGACAAGTAATGTATAGGGCTCTGAAATTCAGGCTGTAAACATCTTGAACCATGTCCAAACGTCGTCAGTCTTGCAGTGGGAATACGAAATCAGTTTTTTTCGAGGATACAATTCTCCTAGTAAGTTTTGCCAAAATTTAGTAATTCTGCATTCCTCTATTGATTTACAAAAATTTGAAATGTGTGAGCATTTTCTCCCTCACTTTCAGTGCAAAATCGAATCAATTTTCACTTACTTTATCCTGAAAGTTTGTGGGTACTTTTTCGGGCTACATTTTAATTATTTGAGTGGGTTTAAAGTTTAAGAATTTTTTTCGTGACAACGTAGTGCAGTCAGCTCCATCTATGAGTAATAAAATAAGGATTTTGCAATTTAAAAATATCGAGAAAAAAGTATCAGTTCTTCTGTTTCAGATATTTCTGAGAGGGCTGAACCCAAAAATAACACGACCCTGCAACTCGCATCTGTTCTGAAATCCATGGATTCTCATTTACGAATAGGCAAGCAATGAAATTTCCAACACTCATCACTTCACAGCAGAAGCATCGTTTTTCATATTACGATCCTACTTCAAAGATTACCTACCAGGAACAGTTAGAGAATACCACTGAATCGATAAAGAAATGAAAAATATGAATACGACTACGAAATAAAAAACTGGGAGACGATAATAACTTTTTACATTCACAGGAATGCTGACTACAATTACTTAAAAAATCAATACTGTTCCAATCAAATAACCTGGTAAGTGTCCACGAAAAAATAACTTTTAATGAGGTCGTTGCAAGAACACTAACATGTACACTGAATCTTATTCGTATGATACATGACGGATGTCAGCTGGGTGAAGTAGAACATGGCTCTCAATCCATGACAATAATTAGAAGTTTCAACCCAAAACACTTCATGATACAGTAAATATTACTCCTAATTTACTAGAAAAAATACACACGAATCATTGTAGTCAGTGGTTGTGTAGACTCTGTGCGTTGGTCTCGTATACTTTCCAATAACTAGCATTCACCTTGGACCCACTCCCCTCCACTCTTGGTTGGAAAAAGTTTGAAGTTGCTTGAACATTTCTCGCGTAATTTTCACTATAAATCCAATGATAGACAAACGTATATTACATTAAATGCTTTGTCTTTTATTGTATTAAGTAAATAGTTTTGCTACCAAAATAAGATCAAATACAAAATAAATTAATATATAGGGCCTAAGAGGACATGTATTTGAAACCGGTCAATTTCATCAATGTTTTGCATCAATATAGAATAAATTCCAGATTATGCATATAAGATGCTCAATTTTCACCTAAGTTCTCCTGGGTTAAGTTAGTGTCTCATGGATTACGTTACGACACGAAATAGATTTAAGTTTATAACTTCAATATTAAAAAAAATAATATGTTTCAAGTAAATTGTAAAAGTATTAATCTCATTGCACATTTACTAAGTCTGGCAAATGTAATAGAAAGGAAAACTGGTGATTATCATATTTTACCGAAATTATGTAATTTGAAAAACTGGCATAGACCATTCAAAATGTTAGTCACGTGTTCTTGTGCTGCAACATATTATTGCCAGACATGCAAACTGAACAATTAAAACAAATCCACTGTGTATCTTCAATGTAAAGAGATAAATAATGTCACTCACCCTCAAAGAAAACCATAATTATTAACGTTATTCAGCATTGGCTCATTGGAATCGACACTGAAAGAATTCGTCCTTCACTAACATCAAACATATTAGTCTCATTCGGTGTAATAATTCACCCTCAAAATAATAAGTGCCTTAAAAAATGGAACGTCCTCTCAAATAATATTGTGGTATCGTTCGTTGATAACATTACACAGCCTCAACAAAAGACAAATGTAACGAAAAGTCTTAGTACCATCCTACTGATTGAACTATCGCAAGCAATAGTTAAAAAATTCAATTTTAATTGCAGCGATTTAGATCACGTTTTGCCTACATGTTTAAACGCAACCAGCAAATAGTATGCATTAGGTTGATATTAGGCCATGAACACAAGATAATATGGTCAAATGTCAACAACCTGATCAAATAAACCATATGGAGACGAAGGCACCCAGAAAATCCATGCCTAACCAAATTCCTGTATTTCCATTACACAACAATCATCGACTTATCAAGATTGTCCTCAATTATATTGATAATAGAAATGCAGGATGTTACATAAAGCAGTAGAACCAAGAATTAACCACAATTCCTATTTCCATATGCCCACAAAAATCGACAATAGAACCTTAGAAGACAAAATAAAGAAAATACATTGCCTCTGAGGTTAACCATAAAATACAACGCGACCATCACTGATTGTAATTATGATAACGATTAGTTTCATTCAAACTTGGGGTACTTGGGAGAATTTTAAAAAAATATATTATTTAATTGAAAATTTGAAGGATGTGGCTAACTACATTTCAAAACTAAAGTTCAAACTGAAAACTAATGTGCTCTACTATAGTCAAGTTCGATGTTCTTTTGAGGTAACATTATATTGCACATATACATAACGAAAGTTGCAGTAGTCACATAGTGTTTAACATTGAGTCTGTGTAATAACAATTAAAAATAGGTTACTGTTCACAAAATTATAAACTATGTTACTGTTTTCTGTGTAAAATTGTTGACTATGCATCATAGGTTCTATTTCTTCTGCACTAGACTACATTAATCACCACGATTTAGCTTCTCTTCGAACATGCACAAAATACAATAGACTGATAAGTTGGTAATTTTCGCTGGAACATTCAGAGCCTAATTCATATCACGGCGCGGCGTGTACGAGATTCTACAATAAACCAATGCAAATTATCGTCGTATTGTTTAGATTTTCGTTTGAAACAAAGTAGCAATTAGTCAACTAATATGACAATTATGCATGCACACATTTAGAATGAGGGGGAGGACAATTTATGACGTATGCATGTCTAATTTCCTTACAAATATTAACTACTTACTAGTTTGTAGCCACCACGCATCTACGCAATTATCAACCTTGAAAAGACGTCACAAGTACCAATCACAAAGTTTTAACTTTAGAAAAGAACACCAAACGAAATCCACTATGCATATCGATATGCAAATATTACAATAGCTGTTTTTTAAAAAAAAATGCCACTGTGTCATTCCGCAAATTAGCGTAACAAAGAGGGGAAAACCGCGTGGTAAGCTGCATATTTTCACTACGAATCATCCGTGCAAATTCCTCTTGTACAAAGGTTCTGAAATGTAAACGTCAGCCACGAGTTCCAGACAAAGAAACTCCTTTGCTTGCACGCCAACAGTTGCATTGCTAACAAAAAACTTCCGTGTTCGAAACACAAACGCACACCACCCTACAGTTCTTCCCCCCCTGCCAGTAATATAGTGTTAATATAAGTTTTCGGATTCACCTTGCGACACTTTTTTAGCATCATGCGAGAGACTATCATAATTTTGCACCACCAGGCCCGACTGGTACATCAATGCGCACGCGCCGTGCGGAGGTAGAGGGTGCTTCTCTCAACCCTTTACTCACCCCCGCCCCATATCTACACCTCTCCAGAGCAATGCGGCGGTTCAATCATCACTTAGCTTTGCCGAGAACCTACTGACGCCCCAGATATCCCCTCTGCTCGATCCTACAGACATAAAACTCGAAATTACTATTGCGAACAAAGCAGCAACATCCACCAGTCTGACGTGTGCAGCTACAACTCTGGTCTTGGCGTTGTGATTTCAGCAAATGCAATTTGTAGGTGTGAATAACCCACAGTAATTTAGTTGCAATGTACTGAACCCGGCATCACTTTTAATTTTTACGGAATCGAATAGTTTGCTCGAAGTCCAATTTAGGACCATAAGCAGTTTTTTGTGTACGGCCCAAGCCACTAAAATGCTGCCCCCCAATAGGAAGGAGTCGAACCCGAGAACCATTAACGGTTAGAAGCTAGACTATCGGGGAGAGCGCGCCGCTACCAAATTCCACTTCTTACGGGTACCGACAGAACTAGTACAAAATAGACCAATATTAAACATACACGCGCGTGCGCAGATCTCATAATGCAAGAGGAATTGAATAAATATTGTGGGTTAGTTTGTCACTATTTATAGGGAAATTTATATACACTCCCTATCCCATATTCATATTCAGCAAAAGCGTTGCAATGAGGTTGGGACAAAAAACCAAGCCCCCGCCCGGGATTCGCTTTTAGGATTCGCGGTGCGTACTTTGGTGACCACGCTAAATTATAAGCGCCACCGCCATGACTAATTTGGACAAAGCCGTCAAAATTTCTCGCCGGTAACAGAACTCACGCACCACCATATACTACCGAAAACGCTAAGGTGCTACGTTCAACATATAGACGGTGTATGAACGCGAAAGTAGAGACAAAAGTTATCCAACAATGAAATAATTCAAATTGTAACATCAAGTTATTCCCCAAAAACATTTTATCGATTCGGTTCCGGGTTCGATACTGGTCTCCGCGCCCTGCACAGTGGGATCCATAAGTATTACCAAGCAAATTGTCCCATCACCACGTTTTCTACCTTTGTTTTATACAATGAGAGCTTCAAGAACTGACACAAAACATCAAACAATCTGCTTACAACCTCTGAACCAGTATACGTAAAAATACAATCCTTAACTATACGTAGAATGGAGATAAACACAAACGAAAATAGTCATGGAGAATTTGCGGAGCAATACCTATGGACCCCACCGTACGTAGCGTATAACGGCCCGATATCAAGGGATGTTGGGTATACGAGCCCTGGAATAAATAATTGTATAAAGGCTTAGAAATACTTCCAGTTTGTTCGCCGAAAGGGCGCAACAGAGTTTGCATCGACAGGGTACTCAGATCGTAACGGTTATTTTCGCTCGAGCACAATGATCTGTTTCGATTCTTAGAGTAATTATCGATATATGTGTGTGAGGTCACTGCCACAATCTGAACTCAAAAGTCAAAGCTGCAAACTCCAGGTTCAGTTCCGGAGATCAGTTGCTAGGCACTGCGATATCCTAGGCTAATAGTCTGGGTGGTGGGGCAGGTTTAGAGCCTGTGCAACATCGCTATCACACACCCCCGCTTTCGTCTTGAGCTTGCCGTGCGGTGCGTATGACAATGGGAAATGAAAGAATCAATACGGGGGGAAAACCCAAGTCTGCCAGCTAGCGACGCACCGATATCACCTTACGAACAGAAGTGCGTGTAGGGTTTGCATTTTATCACCCGGCAGCGCGAGTACTATCTTCCAAGGCTGTGCAAGCGAAGGCGCCAATACGCCAAGCAACGGTTGGGCAGAGCTGCATCACTATGGGTGCGGTTCAGACGGTCGCTTCGAACTACTTGTAAAAATCGAGAGGAGAGGGGGGCTCCCCCTAGGAGGTGGGGGGTACGCTCGAGGGAAGCAAAAAAAACGCGAATGTATTTTTAAAAACTGCACTCTTTGTACGGGGGGGGGGGTGTACTGTTGCCATGCGGATACACCGAAAAGTTCTAAATTCAAAATTCAGCTTACCTTCCACAATGCTCCTCGTGCCTCCATGGCATTCAGGTAAGGCGAAACAGTTATGGCGCTGGGTGGTGTGTTCCTAGTCGCCGCCATCTTCCTATTTGGCCACTTCACACCGTTCACTCGCAAAACACTTCCCTTCGATCTCACATCACTTACCACATCTGCTAAAACACTTCCGTACGTTAGGGTTGCAACACAGTGAGTACCAGCACTACGTATATCCACCCGAACCTCCCTGCATGACCCAAAATGCACACAGCACTACCATTTTTTCTGCAAAAAAGAAGCAAGCGCCCCAGACACAACACACACTCCGCTTCCATACCTCCACACGGGCATCACCTTCACTGCCTGCCTCCGCCGCGAAACCGAAGCGAACTCCTCTCCGTGGCTCCGCCCCCTGGCGGGAGGCGTGGCCGGCCAGGGGTGGACGCCGGCGATTTAGGGAGGTGGAGCCTCGTCGTGCTGCAAACGACGAAGTGGGAGAAATGAATCACACGTTTGGTTTTTGGAGGGGAAAACCTGACAAGACGTTAACCACTGGCCGCGCGGAAGGCTACTGTGGCGTTCTCGTTCCTGAAACGCTGCGTTTCCATAGCAACAGCCATTCTCCCGCCTATTTTTGAAGTTGTTCAACTGCTCGTTGGATGAAACTACAGGTCACAGCTCTTCAACAAGCTGTATTCGTTGTAAAGAATACGTTTAACTAAAAAAAAAAAAAAAACAGGAGCACAAATCGACATTATTAAAAGTATTCATGTAGCATTATGATAAATCTAGTTTCTGGCCAGCACTGGCGGATTTAGCGGGAGGGGCACAGAGGCATGTGCCCATCCCAAAAGGGGATAAATGAAAAGCATTATTTGAAAGGGTACAAAAATGTTCCAGCAATCCTTTACCAGTGTAGTAAAATAATAAAATACAGAGTACTATGGAATCCGGGGGCTTGTTGGTACCAAGGCAATAGCGTTAACTGATGTGCACAAAGCGAGAGTAAAATTTTTCCCATGTTTGTGGCAGTTTCGCCTGAGAAATGCAATTAATATAAAACAAATAAACTTCTATTACACAAAAATCTAATAATGCTATCACGTTATAATCAAAGCGTCCTTAGTTCGTTTTCTGGTTGAGGTACAGTGGTTCAGATCCTACTTTGGAGAGCACCCGATTACTTTATCTGACCACAAATTGAACCAAAAACGAATAATATATAACTAACTAACTCTCTAGCCTTCTTAAACCCGAAGGTTCATGGCTGCAGCAACACAGGCCTTCCATCTGTCCCTATCCTGAGCAAGATGTATATAATCTTTTCCATCCCTCACAATTTCCTTTAGGTTCATCTCAACATTATCCCTCCATCTTCATCTTCGTCTACCTACTAATCTCTTACCATCAGGTTTCCCAACAAGAATCCTGGGAACTCCTCTTTCCTCTCCCATTCGTGCCACATGGTCTGCCCTCCTAAGTCTTTTTGATTTAATCATTCTAATAATATCTGGACATGAATACAAATCATGTAGTTCTAAATTATGTAACCTTCTCCACTCACCTGTCCCTTCATCCCTTTTAGGCCCAAATATTTTCCTAAGGATCTTATTTTCATACTCTCAATTTATGATCCTCTTTCAATGTAAGGGATCAAGTTTCACATCCATATAATATTACAGGCAAAATTACTGTTTTGTATATTTTAACTTTTAGTTTCTTAGATATTAAACGAGAAGACAAAAGTTTATGAAGAGAAAAGTAACATGCATTTCCTGAATTAAGCCTGCTTTTTATTTCATCTTTAATATGATTTTCATTTGTTAGTATTACTTCTAAGTACTTGAATTTGGAAACTGCTTCAAACGAGTTGTTATCAATAATTAGATTTTGATTATTACCTTACACTTGGTTTCGGCCTGTAAACATATATTTAGTTTTCTCTTTGTTAACTTCCAAACCTATCTCTTTAGCTGCTTTGAAAAATATTCTAGCATTCTTCTTAATTGTATTTACATCATCCCCCAGTAAGTCTACATCATCTGCACATCCCAACAACTGAGTCACACAGTTTAATTTTAGTCCTTCGTTAGTTTCTTTTACCTTCCTAACAGCGTATTCTAAGGCAAAATTAAAGAGCAATGGAGATAGTAATGCATCTCCTTCTTTTAACCCATCATGAATTGTAAATTTGTCAGACATATTAATATCCATACAAATTTTATTTTCTGTTTCACAGGTGCATACTTTTATCATATTAACAAGCTTCTTAGGTATTCCAAACTCGACTAATATATTATATAATGTATCTCTTTTGAATATATATATATATATAGCTATACACACACACACACACACAGTTGAACCTGAGTTATACGTATCTCAAGGTGAAGAGGAAATAATACGTACAACTGAGAATTACTTACAAATCAGATTTAGATACCATGTCATTTCATTATTAAAATACTGTAATTGTATGAATTTTGAGGAACAAGATATACGTCATACAGTTGTTTCTGTCATAAAAGTATGATTCTTAAATACATTATATTAGGAACTTTATTAGTGAACACTTTGATACTGAAATACTACAGTGAAGACTATAGTTTTTGTAGTTTTACTTCCCAATTTTTAAAAATATACTAAAATGTCATTTCTTTTACTAATGACATAAGGGATGCCTAAATCTACAGCTACACACAGAACCAAAAACATGTCAATTGACACATATATTTTGATTTCAATAATAAGTTAGCGTGCATAAACTGCAAATGATGCACCTTTTAGTGTGTCAAAATGTACATAGGAATGTATTAAACTGTATTTTTAAGAGATGAAGTTCAATGCGATGCACTGAAATGCATCAATTTGGAAGATCAGACAATATCATTTCGAAGATAACAAACTTTCACTTTTAATGCATCAATTGACACAGCTAAATGTGTAATTTTGTTAATTTTGTTATCTTCGAAATGATCTTGTCTGATCTTCAAAATTGATGCATTTTAGTGCATAACACGGGACCTCATCTCATAAAAATACCCTTTAATACATTTCTATGTGTATTTTGACACACTAAAAGGTGCATCATTTGCAGATTATGCACGTTAACGTGTTATTGAAAACAGAAAATATATGTGTCAATTGACACGTTTTGAGTTATGTGTGTATTTCAGTTTTAGTTTGATGTGGATTAACATCAACTTCCTGTATACATTCTGGTCAAGCGTGTAACTTTTCCTCTTTCTGTTATTCATGGCCGACCAGTATCAACTGAAAACTTGTTACTGTGATATTGTTGTAGCTTAGTTACGTACAAATCAACTGTATTTTATGAAAATTAGTACGTATAACACCGAACTACGTATAAATGCATTACGTACAAATAAGGTTTAATTAAGACGTTTTCAAATTGTATTTTGCCAGGACCTACAGTAATTTACGTATAAAGCAGAATTGCGCAGAACTTACGTATAAAGCAGTCTAGAATAGAATAGAATAGAATAGAATAGAATAGAATAGAATAGAATAGAATTTATTTCAAGTATGAGTCTTTACAGCTGTACATACTATACAAGGATGAAAAAAAAATTTAGTACAATTTTCCTACATCCTTCCTCCTCTTTCTACTTCCACATTCACACTGCTTGGGAGTTCACAAACACTATTTCATTTCAACTCTTTCACTACACTTGCACTGTTACCTGAGTGATTCCTAAATTTTCTCACATATATTTATTTATTTATTTATTTAGTAGCCCCCTCCCAGTTTCGCACATGTTCGCTATCCCCACTGAGGTGTGTTTGTGTGCACAAATACACTTGCAAATATATATTTAAGCAGTGTTTAATATCTATAAACATCTGCACAGTATATATCCGGAGTTAGTTATTTCATATGCTTGCAAAATATTCTGAGTCCTTCCCAGAAAAAAATCTCGATCCTACGCTGGCCAGTATTCAAATTGAACACGATGTTGAAGGGGGAAACTTCTTTCTCCATAAACAATAGTGTTAAGCGTTATGAATTAGCAAACTGTGTCATTATAATAACAATAGAAGCAATGTGTACTATTTAAGGTATATTTATTAAAAGCTAAAAAAGTGGGTGCCCACAGAATATTTTTAAAATCAAAAAGTTGTTTTACAAAGATATAACCAGTGTTACCAGATTCTGTACATGAAAAACCGGATCATCAGTCTCAGATAAATAAAAAGTATATTATTCCAGTACCGTCACGAGGCCTATATTATAAAAAGGAAATGTCGGATATTTCACACGAGTTATGTTTTCATATTAAAGGAAAAGACGTATCATAGCTATTTCTAATGTTACTGTAATAGCTGGAAACAAATTATTGTGGCCACTTATTACTTATGATATATTACCTGAGTAAATAATGTCTGAATTTTTCAACAAAAAACCGTCTCTAATGTTGTTTTGTATCGTCTTTTGTAGCTCTAAGTTCCAACAATGGAGCAGTGCTGCCACCTTCGCATGGAAATTACTCTCATTTTAAAGGAAAAACAAAATCAGGGACAAATGGGGATTCCAAAAGCATTTTTCGGAACAGTGATTCATTTGAGAAAAACCAGGAGGTCTGGCAACCCTGGAATGAAAATAGTGAGATTTACGGGTCCTCGTAGATTGATTGGCTGAAAGTTTTGTTTTATTTTACTTCGCTTTTCTGTCACTTTGGGCTAATTGTGAAGTCGAGGATGAAATTGTTGAAAGGGTATTCGCAATTCACAAACCAAATGGACAGAATATATACAAACCTCGCAGCAAGATTATTGACTGTAGGAAAACCTCTACACACAGAACCCAAAACGTGTCAATTGACACATATATTTTGGTTTCAATAACACGTTAACGTGCATAAACTGCAAATGATGCACCTTTTAGTGTGTAAAAATACACATAGAAATGTATTAAAGGGTATTTTTATGAGATGAAGTTCCGCGTGATGCACGGAAATACATCAATTTGGAAGATCAGACAAGATCATTTCGAAGATAACAAAATTATACATTTAGCTGTGTCAATTGATGCATTAAAAGTGAAATTTTGTTATCTTTGAAATGATCTTGTCTGATCTTCCAAATTGATGCATTTTTGTGCATCACACGGAACTTCATCTCATAAAAATACCCTTTAATACATTTCTATGTGTATTTTGACACACTAAAAGGTGCATCATTTGGAGTTTATGCACGTTAACGTGTTATTGAAATCAAAATATGTGTGTCAATTGATACGTTTTGGGTTCTGTGTGTACATACATTGCATATCATATGTCATGTTTTCTTTTCATAAAGAAGACTTTCTAGGTCCAGCGACATTTTAGACTTCAAGAGGGGAGGGCCCAGGGCTTACATTGACTTTTTACACAGTGTGTATCTAGCCTATTAAATTTTTGTCATTTTCAGTCAGAAAATGTAATATATATATATATACATATACATATATAAAGATTCATTGTTGCCACTGACAATTATATATAGGATGGAAAATAAAGTGTTTCTAGGTCTGGAACGAGAAAAAAATTATTAAGAAAATTTTCTCGTATTGATGCCCTCTACACGCTGTGAAATTTTGTCGGTGTTTTACGGGGGACAGCCTGTCCGAATCTCCCCTCTTATTGAAGAAACTATTTGAAACTTTTCAAAATTGAAATGTAATAATTTAAAACAATAATGAACAAGAGGTGAAGATTACATTGTCAAACAAATATTTCAATGCATCAACGTGTGGAAAAGTTAATGCAAAACAGCAACAATAGACATGACTGTACCATATAAATAAAAATATTCACGTACTAGTATATTATGAAATGAAGAAAGGAAAAAGGAAAGAACATTATTCATTAATAGAATAATTAAATCAAGAATACTTAGGTGGGCAGGCCATGTGGTACGAATGGGAGATCAAAGAAGAGTGTACAGGATTCTTGTTGGGAAACCTGATGGTAAGAGACCTGTAGGAAGGCCAAAACGAAGATGGAGGGATAACGTTGAGATGGACCTAAAGGAAATCGGTAAGGATGGAAAAGATTGGATTGATCTTGTGCCCAGGACAGGGACAGATGTAAATTGTGTGTTGCTGCAGCCATAAACCTTTGGGTTTGCTAATAGCTACTGCACACAGAACCCAAAACATCAATACATTAGCGTACATAAACTGCAAATGATGCACTGTTTGCTGTGTCAAAATGCACACAGAAATGCATAAAAGGACACTTTTATCACCCGATGTCTCGTGTGATTCACTAAAAGTACATCAATTGGGAATAATCAGACAATATCATTTCTAAGTAACAAAATTTCACTCTTAATGCATCAATTGACACAGCTAAATGTGTAATTTTGTTATCTTTGAAATAATCTTTCCAATTGATGCATTTTTAGTGCATCATACGGAAGAGAATCTGATAAAAGTACCTTTTTATCAATTTTGACACACCAAAAAGAGATTCATTTGAAGTTTATGCACGTTAATATGTTATCGGAGTCAACATATGTGTCAATTGACACGTTTTGAGTTCTGTGTGTGAAGTGAAACCAGATGGTTTTAAAGGTATCATACTCCGTTATTTTAAACAGTCTTACAGTATCGATTAGGTATATTCTTCTCCTATTATCTTTTGTAAAAAATATATTCTTGTAGGTCTATAGTTAGTCTATGTAATAACAATAACACTGGACTTTCTTCTCAATTTTTATAAGGACGTACAGTATACTTTGTAACTCTTCGATCCAAATTCTACCTCTTGTACGTCTTCAAATGATTTGACAGAAACAACAGGCTGCTATATTGCAATCAATCATTTTAGTAAATAGGCATTTATGTTATTTCCCTATTCAATAATAATAATAATAATAATATATCTGCCATACTATATTATGGTAGTTAGTTTTCAAATCATATGAGTTTTTAAAGTTGTGAAAATGAATGCAAGACGATGACGAGGCTGCAAGTTGAACTTTGTGAGATCAACACCTCTTGTTCAGTGAGAAGGATTCCATGTGTCTCTGATACATTCGGATCTCTTAGCTGTTTTTAGACAAGAAGCTTCAGTATCATTCTTTAGGGATAATAGTATAGAAAATATCATCCAAGGCAGAAGTTAGGAACCAGAATATTGAAAATATCATTAATACTATTGAAAACACTGTTTGTTTATTCTGATATTAAAAATGTGGAAGCAATGTAACTCTTGATACAGTGTTAGAAAAACTTGTCATTTTCACACACAGAACGCAAGATGTGTCAATATGTCGACGGCAGTGCATAAACCGCTAGTGAGGCATTTTTGATGCATCAAAATACACAGAGAAATAATACTTTTATCAGCTGCTGTAGAATGTGATGAACTAAAATACATCAATTTAAAAGACACTATCATGTCAAAGAAACCAAAATTGCATGTATGTGTCAAACGATGCACCAAAAACTTGATTCTGTATATTTGAACGAAACATTGCAATACATATTGTTCTCGATTAAACTAAATTGCTAAACAATTGATTTAATTTAATAAGTAGAAAAAACTTTTTTATGTGACTAGAAATTTCAGACAAAAACTTAATTAACCATTATTTTCTGATATTTTGAAGCCAGTTTTATTTTTGAAAATTTTGAATTGAAACCTTGTCAAAGCACAAAATGTAAAAATATTTTTAAAACATTACAATTGTGCCAAAATATTTTCCTGCCAAGCTTATTATTGTACGTGCTATTTCTAATTATGGGTTGAAAACTTCCACTGTATTTCTAACTTGATGGATTCGATCCGAACTTAAGGAACAAATGCAACAGTCTTTCTCTGGAAGATAAAAGCAAGTCTTCGGTAGTGCATGCGTGTCCAGAAGAAATACAAATGTAAAATATTAATAAATGCATAACTTTTGTGCATCAAACTTTTAGAGTTTACTCTAAGCTGAAAAAGTTATAATGGCTTATATCACTGATGGTTTATGGACAGCTAAGAAAGTTTGGAAGAGAAAACGAATAGGAAAAAAGTTATAGAAAAGGCTAACTTTTTTAGTACAAAAGATTATAAGGATAAAGAGAAAACTTAAACTCATTACGAATTTAAGTAGAAGAAAATGTGGAAATTTCTGAACAAGAGTTATAGGCCTCAGGGAAATATTGTGGGGAAAAAGGGAAATTTGATCAAGCGGTAAAGAATTAAACCACAAGACAATCCAAAACCATCAAAGTGGCTTCAAAGAATAAGTTGGAGCAAGAAGCAAACTTGCAAGTGAGGTACACACAGATCATTAAATGCATCAATTTTTTTGATGCACCAGAAATGCATCAGGTTTAGAGTTTGATTAGGGATGGATTTACATTCTTTGTTTTCGGTACTGCCGGCATTATTATTATTATTATTATTATTTATGAACAATTTTGTTATCATGGTACTTCACTTCTACTAATTTCATCGTCGTTATTAGTAACACTTGTAAACTTTAAATAAACAGACAGAAAACTGAATGCATCATATCGATTGAAGCACCAGAACAAATCCATTAATGCGCTAAAGTGCCTTTTATGGTCTCTGCGAAGAATAAGTTTTGCAGTTTGATGCATTTTTTGTGTATTTTTGTATATCGAAAAGGTACACCAATGTGTATGATGCAAGTGAGTATTTCTTTCTTTGGAGATGCACCTTAATGCATCAGTTGATGCGTTTCTATGCACTTCCTGCATTTTTCTCTATCATGCACTTAAACATTTAGTCTGAGCTGCAGACTTTATGCATTTTTTTTGCTTCAGATGATGCATTTGCTTTTCTGTGTGTATATTGAATAACGTTTTAAAGATTTTGATCATTTCGAACGTACTGTGTGAGAAATCTATTTCATACCTTCAGCAACAAATGAACATGTATAGTTAATATTAATAAGAATAACAGAAGAATGCACAGCAAGTACATTACTTATTTGAAGTAATGGTGCAACGAAATATATAAAAACGCAAGAAAATGCATTTCAGGTACAGAGCAGCATTCTTGATTCACCGTAACACTTCATTTACTCTTGATGCAGCATCGCATCAGAAGCTTCAATCAAGAAACCAATAATTACAGACACAGTGATTCATTTGAAGAGCATAAATAACATTTGATGCATTTTATTTTCCGTGTGCAGTTCATTCAGGTGGCAGAATAAGAAATTTTGGGTAGAGGCAAATAAGGCAAGCCCAAAATAAATGTACAGAGGTAAATTCCAGCAGGTAAAGCTCTGTCAGTCTTGGGAAAATTTATTCATAAATAAAAAAAAATTAAGAATTTACTTAAATGTACTTTAAGTATACATAATTTCGCATGGAGTTATGACAAAGAATTTAAAGCGGTCCCATTTCAAAGGTATTGTACGATGTAGCTTTTTTAATAAAGAAACAGGATTTGCATTGAAATGTGTGTATATATACTGTAGTTGTCCCGCTATTTACTACTGCAATTTTTATATCCGAGAAAAATCTCCTTACAATTACAAAGAGGCTGCGGGTTCGATTCTCTGTGGAGGTACACTGAACCGTGGTTTTGATGTAACTAAGGTTTAGTCCAAATTAGCCTATGTGAGCAAATAATGTACCTAAACTTTGACGAACTGTTGCTCTTCTAAATGGCACACAATTTGAAAGTTTAGAAGAAGCCACGTGCCTCCATAAAGACACTGAAGAACATATATGCTTTGGTAGATAATTTTTGCGTTTACTCGCAGGGAAAAGTTTAAAAAAAAAAGTTGCTCCAAAAGTTAATGTCAAAGTTGGGTAAGTTACTCAGAAAAGTTACACATTACAATTACTGTTACACTGTTACTTTGCTTGTCAAAGTAACAAGCATACCGTTACTCTGTCATACAAGTATCACATTATTGTCTGTAGTCATGGGCGTATTTAAGGGGAGGTTCAACGGGTCCAAACCCCCCTTATGGTTCAAAAAATTACCAGATTACCTGTTCTATCCGCTTGTTCATAAAAAAATTCTTCGGACTTAATTTAATCTTCCACATTCGAGACGTTCAGGATGGGATACAGATGGGAAGGAAATTAGGTAATTTCACACATTAGATGGGACTGCATCCGAATGTCTGCAATTTCTTGAAAACTTCGGAATTTGTGCGATAAGAAACTGCATTGGGACTGTTAAATCAGTGACATATTTTTTCCTTCTAGTTTTCTTAAAGGAATTTGGTTTTTAAAAACGCAGTGCAAGAAAACCAGGGAAACACCGTAACATTTTCAAGTTGTTTGACACAAGATGAACGGAAAAGCATCAATACTAAGTAGCATGGTTTGTGGAATTGTATTCACTATACGAAACTATGGACCTTACAATAAATATTTCAGCAAGCTCTTCAGTTTCTTCACTGTGTAACCTGTGGGGAGTTTGAAACATCTTCACTTCTTCTAACCAAATTTGTTTTCATGCAATGCAAGATTATGTTGGGCACCTCGAAAGGGTACTGTGAACATGTCAGTATCTAAACGAGATATCAAAAAAAATTGCCCCCTAATCATGGACGTCCACAGATTTCTTTCCACGGAGGGACAAGCAAGGTATTTTTCCATGGGGCATATCACCCCGATAATAGTGTTGCTCCCTCAAAAAACACCACTTGAATTTGAAATTATCGCATTCCCGCATCCCCATTATAATAATTAATGTAAATGACTGTAACTGAAATCAAATTATATACGTGTGAAATATATACTTTTAGATTGACATTTGTTTTCTAAGGGGGAGGTGTGGACTTCCTTGTCTCCCTTCCAGATGTCCATTCCCCCATACGAGTATTATACATTAACCTAGAAATTTAGTGTAGAGGATTCTTATTGCCGTTATTGAAGCATATTATATTTTCAAGCTGATGAAAGTTCAAAGCAACTACGGGGAAAGGGGGTGCAGTGGACGGAAATCAATTCGGGGGGGCAAACATTTAAGTAAAAGAAAGCAAGGCTAGCCGAATCTAAGAGTAGCAGGACAAAAGGACACTCAAGATGGTATTAGTTTTTACATTTTTCTTGCATTACTTCTTCCAGATGGGCAGCAGAACCTGCAGTGGAGCACAGAGTGGTAATTGCCCACTCAATTTAAAATTTTACCGGGAGTTGGCCCTCGCCGCCAAACAATCTAAATGAAAAAATGTAAAGAGAATGCCATGGCACCCCATGAAATTTTTTGTGCCCTATTAAATCAATATTGTTTTCAGTTTGCAAAAATTTGGATCAGAAATTTTTCTTGCTCGCTTCGCTCGCATTTTCCTTAATTTCTGTACTACATTATAAATTGCTAGAAAGAGAGAGAGGAATAATAACAACTAACAACTTTAGAGTGTTGCTGCTAAACAGTTGTTCTGAGCCCGGACGCTGCGGCGGAGTGGTTAGCACATCGTACTACGACGCCAGGAGTCCCGGGTTCGAATCCTGGCCTGGGCATGGATGTTTGTGAGTGTCCAATCATCAATTTCATCATACCATCACTCATCCCCATCTTCGTAAATTAGCCAAAAGTAGCACAAAAGCGAAGTAAAATAAAACAAACCAATCAATCAATTGTTCGGAGGTAAAGGTGCGTACACATTTTAGCGACAATTTATATAATTTTTGCTGTTGATTTGTTATGGGGAGGATGAACTGATTATGTAATGTATTTAAATCATACATATACTATTTATATATATATATATATAAATATTTTACATTATATGCAATAAAACTAAAAGAGTGAGATAAAATGAGATGAGGTTTTTCTTTTCTTTCCAGACTGAACTTCCATCAAGGCTTTTGTCCCCGCCCCCCCCAATCAGAGGGTCTGCGCACGCCTATGTCAATGATATACTTCGAAATAGATTTCTGTTTCTTTTTAAGAAGTGTAAAGAATATGATAATATATATGTAGGTATATACACACAACTTTGTCGGGTCCAGCACCTCCCCCCCTGCTCCCCAACAAGCTTCAGGTCAGCTGTGTCCCGGATATTCACTTATGAAATATAGCAACCCTAATCATACCAAAAGTTGCCCCCCCCCCTTTACGTGAACTATATATACGCCTATGTGTGCATGTTTTCCCTGTGTAACTTTATAAGCACAAGTTTACAAAAACACAACGAAGCATATTTCGTCCTGACAAATAAACCAAAATGACGCAAGTGTACATTAATGAAAGTACAGTAAAAATTACTCATGTGATTTGAGTAACCCAAGTGCATAAAAACATAAGGCGTTCATGAGTTATTCCCCAACTATGGATTTATAATTTCATTAATGGGGCCCTAACGTTGGCAGATTCTCGGTATTTTATTTCCAACTACAAACTTATTATTATTATTTTGCATTTTATAGCATAATTTAGCATTGTAAAGGTTCATATGCGGACATACATGTGCATGAATTGAGATGATTAGACACAATCATCTCAAAGAAACGAAAATTTCGAGTCCTGTGTGAAGGATTATTTATTGAATACATACAATGTGTTTGTTAATTGAACATTATAATTTGTCTAGTGCTTTTAACTAAACATATTCTACCACTACGTACGTTTCGAGATCGCACCTTTTCTCTCGTCTTAAAAGTAGTGTTGGGCGATATACCGTCCAGGCGGTATCAACCAGACGATATATCGTCACGATATTTTGGCGATATATATTGTTTCGGCGATATATCGTCACGATATTTGGCGATATCACGATACGAAAAAATATCGTATCGTATCGTCTGTGACAATATTTCCTTGACGATATATCGCGATATAAAATTTCCGACATCGTCCATCCCTACTTAAAAGCCAAGCACGTACCCACGGGAGGGGTCGTGCCCCCCTCTCCTCTAAGTATTAAATATTTTAATGTTAACCCATAAAAACATACGAAAGTTGCACTAACAATTTTGTTGAGATTTTGCAAGGATTTCTATATTCCGTCGTGTAAATGAATGGGTTCGTTGTAGAGAGAAACAGGCTCCAGGAGTATTGAGTAATTTTAATTTTATAACGATTCATGCAAAGCTACCAGAAGTCCAGATTTAGTTGATTCTTTTGAATCCCTGTCCCGACTCGTTTTCGAACTGCAGTCGAACGGCAAAAATGCCTGTCTTTTTTTTATTAACTCACATTCATAGACCTACATGTCTTTATTTTAATAATAATTGCTAATATGTACCATTTAATTATTACTTTTTAAACATTCAAGTCGAAGGACTGTCTATCGGTCAGTTCATTTTTTTCCGTTACTTTGGGACCATAACATTGCAAACACTTGAACGTTTAGCTTTAGGTGGAAAAGTACCAATGCACTGGTGGTAACATGTAATGTTCCGACAGCATTTCACCGATCACCATGGCGGAATACCGTGGGTACGTTTTCTTTCATCAATTTCATCATATCATCACTCTTTCTCGCCGTCGCGATTAACCAAAAATGGCAGAAACGCGACGATGAATAACCTAGTTCAATCAATCCAACAGCATTAAGGATCTTATCTTTGTTCCATATTTTCAGACCTGTCCCCCTCTTTAAAAAAATCCCGGGTACGGGCCTGTTAAAAGCACTATTCATTTAATATTGCATGCTTATGTAGACCCACCGTCACAGTGTCACTAACTTTCAAAGAATTAGACAATGTATTTTCTATTTTGTTAAAAAAAAAATATTTGAGAGGAACACTACGTAGCTATAAACTTAAGCAGGAAGGAAGACACTAATATACAAAAGAGTATTAAATCTGGGAATCAAACCTAATCTTGATGAATATTCATCAACGAGAAACGAAGAAGACATTAACTACACGTATAGTTGCTACATTTGGTGCATTCACTGCGCACAAAATTCATTATTTCTGTGAGCACGCTAGATCTTCAAAATAAATTAGAGCAGAGTCATCTTTTGAGGAAACAAGTTGTATTTTTACTATTTGACGTGTCACTTTTTTGGTCAATCAAGATGATGCCAACGAGTGATGAGAAGCCCCACGTGCCGTAATTCTGCGAGTTTCTATGAGAATGTGTTATTTGTTATTCGTTGTTCTTCAAGGCACAGTGGGATCCACTGCTCGGCAAATTGTCCATGACTATTTTCATTAATTTTTCTCTTACATCCCATGTGTTTTTAAGCGATAGATTTTTATGTATGCTGGTGCAGAAGTTGTCAACAGCTTGTCTTGAGTTTTCTTTTAATTCTTGAAGCTCTTATTGGGTAAAAAAAATAGAGCACGAAGATGGTAATGGACAATTTGCACGGTAATACTCATGGATCCCACTGTACAGCCCGAATGTTATCGTGTGTGAAATCTGAGTTGATGCGTCTTTTATTTTTTTTAAATAATCGATGCAAAAGTTAAGTTCCGCCACTTTTCTACCTGAAGAGTAAAATAAATATCAACATTTATTTACAGTTGTTCTTCTATAATAATGATTAATTTTAACCCGTTTTGTGCTAAATGGTGCAAGAAACGTACAAAGAAATGGCTCAAATTTCAGTTCGTATTTCTTGTACAGGAAATTGTAACATGATCTACAGTGGCGTGCCCAAGGGGTTTGGTGGGGATTATAACCCCCCCCCCCTTTGGCCCAGGATTCTTAAAAAAAAGAACGTCTAAACCAGGAAAAAAGGCAAAAAGAGGACCGATTACTAAAAAAAATGTATACATAACCCCTCCCTTTCGAAAATCCTGGGCAAGCCACTGATGATCTATGGAAAGACTAAATTAGTGTTGGGTCAAAAATATAACCATACCAGTAGACTGAAACATATAGGTTTTTCAACCAATTGTTTCATACGTGTGGCAACTCTCCTCGAATGATAGGCCTCCCCGATGCCGCAGCGATAGCATTGTCGCCTTGTAATCAAGGGGTCCCGGGTTGGACACCCGGTGGAGGCACATAGTGGTTCGGATCCCACTTTAAACTGTAGAACCAGTCCCGATTAGCCTTTCTGTGCATAAAGTGGACTTAAACAACAAATCAATCAATCAAATCAATGAATCGAATGATATTTATGAAGGGAAACTCTCAAAGAACACCCTTGCCTTGACCGGGACTCGAACGCGAGATCGCCAGTGGCGAGATCGAAAGTCGACCGCTGAGCGCGCTGACACAGGCTAAAGCAGTAGAGTTGCATTTACCACGTAACCATGATATGCCCTGTATGGGGAGAAATCGGGACATTGGAACAAGCCCCAGGTCACCGATTGTAGTTTTTTTCAGTTTGAATTTTTGTTGTAAGTCCACTCTATGCATAGGCTAATCAGGGCTTGATCTACAGTTTAAAGTGGGATCAGAACCACTATGTTCCTCCACCGGATATCGAACCCAGGACCCCTTGATTGCAAGCTACGTCATCGGGGAAGCCGTGGTTATAGTTTTTAAACAAATTACTAACGAACATAATTTATATCATAATTATTCAGCAAAACTGAATCCAAATTCATTATCTTCGTAGTAATTATAATTTTAATATTAAAATAAAGGGGTCCTGGGTTCGATACCCGGTGGAGGCACAAGTGGTTCGGATCCCACTTTAAAGTGTAGGTCCAGTCCTGATTTGCCTTACTGTGCAAAAGTGGACTTAAAACAACAAATCAATCAATCAATCAATTTATTATTAAAATAGCCAAATCGATATAACTAATATCTTATATTATCTTGTCGGCATTTTACCCATAAAATAGCTATGTTTACGACATATTTACAATATTAATCCGGGGTTATTATTTTCTTTACGGCAAAGCACAGGATTAAATAGCAGCTATACGTGTACCTTGGGATATTAATAAAATTACGGGTTACCTCTTTGGAAAGCCATAATTTTAAATTTTACGTCAGGAGAGCATTTCTGTTAGAGAAGAAGCACTGCGCCCCCACCCTCCACCACAACTCTCGGCAAATTTTCTGTAAGAATACACTAAAATTTTGCACAAGCACCTAACTTATAAGACAAGAATTTTTACCTTTTTTTTTTATTCCTTTGTGGTAAACCAAAAGCATTGATATTTCATATTTGTTTCGAATTGTCTGGAGCCTGACAGCGCATATTATAGTGCCTAAAAATACTTTATTTTGGTAATTTTTTGCTTCTTTCCTTTGTACATTCCCTATTAAAACTCTCTCAATACTAAACTACAGAAGGTAATCTCTTGTTTTTTTTTCTCATCAATTTCATAACACCACCATTCATCATCGCCGCGATTGGCGTAAGGAAGAAAAATATAACAGAAAACCAAACAACTCTTATCGATAAGAGTGCAGATTCCCAAAAACAAAACCCATAGCTTGCCATAGCAATACACAGATGGAGCCGCGGAAAGAACTCCGAAATATTATTTAAATCATGATGTCAAAGGCGTGTGTCTAAATTTTATATTTTCATGTTTTTATTATTTTTTTATTACGCAAATTAATCTTCGCCTACTGCCTTATTTTAAAAGACATTCAGAGAGGAGGATACATTTTATACTGATTTTTACATAATTTTTAAAGACATTAGAAAATTAGTAAAAACGTGGAAATATAGGATCATAGTTATTTTTTTCCCTTCATTACAACACCTTATCTTCAGTGACTGACTGTTGCTTTGTCTCACAGAAAAGACGGTGGGACACGAATTCTCGTCACTTGAAATATTTGCCTGTCGACGATATTAAGCGAAACTGGCAAGTGTTATAATTTACATTATATTGTGCTGGTAACTATAGCGTGCAAATTCTTGTTTATTTGCATTTTTTGTTCCTTACATATTTCTTACTTAAGAAATAGGCATTTTACAGCATATGCGCTATCAGTATGAGCTCGGATTTTAATGTACCCAAAACGTGCGAAAAACATGGACTACATACTAATTTTCGTAGTAATTAGTCCTTTCCTTCATTTCGATGTTGCTTGTTTCTTTACGTGTAAGTGCGTTACTGGGAAATTTCGTGAGCGATACTTCCTGAACCAGGCCCGTACGCAGAATTTTTTTTAGGGAGGGATGAAATCCGAAAATGTGGAAATAGAAAGACTTAAAATGCTGTTGGAGTATTATAGCTGTGACCATCAATATTATGGTAGTTTTGCAGCTAGACATACAATTGTAGAGTTGAAATATTCTGGTCCAAAGTAACGGAAAAAGTCAATTCACCGACAGACCTTCATCCCCAACCCGACAAACAATCAGTCGCTTGTATAATAGACAAAGGCTGTCCCATGGCGTACAGCTTGGTGCTTATTATTTACAATTCTCAGACGTATTCGATTGATTTGATTTATTGATTTGACGTTTTAAGTCCACTTTATGCACAGTAAGGCTAATCGGGACTGGACGTACAGTTTAAAGTGGAATCCGAACTACTATGTGCCTCCACCTAGTATCGGTGCCCAGAAGTTTTCGAATATTACTGTTTTACTGTTTTGCGCAACTTAAGAATGTTTTCAAATTTCCTATAATTTCTTCAGCACTATTCAAAATAGCATGGTTAATCTTATGTTTAGGAATGGAAATATTTATACACTAAACGATTTGGGTATTAGCAATGATTCTTATAATGAAGAACATGTCTGAATACCTAGGTATGCGTAAGTTATCAAAAAAGGACAATTTCGCATCACGCACGACAGCAGTTCGAAAAAAACTTGGGACAGGAATTAAAAAGAATGGACTGTCCCCACTCCTCACTAAATCTGGACGTCTTGTTGGCAGCCTTGCATCAATGGTTACAGATCTAAAGTTACCAAATATTACACACTCCAGACCTCTGGAGTGTGCATCTCTGCTCAAACAATCGTTTTTTTTAATGCAAGGACAAAATCGATTTTTTTTCAAAATCCGAAAAAGCCTCAATGCTATTTTCGTAGGTTCTTATAGGTTCACATTAAAATATTTCATAGTTCGAGGGCGAGGGGGCATGGCCCCCATGGTCCTTCCCCTGGATACGAGCCTGGCTTGAAATGCTAATCTATATTCACTGTTCCCAGAATCAACAGCGACTATTTATTTGAGAAATACAGCAGTGGAGATAAGAGGGTACAATATTAATACATGACTGTAAGGAAAGGGTAAGTGTGTGTAAAGTAAAATTTATGTAGTGGCAGCGTACAGCTCGCACAAGGAAAATACAAATGAAACAAAACAGGGTACACACAGCGTGATAAGCGTGACTTAACACAAGTTGAAGTGAAAGGAAGGAGATAGGTCTGCCATACAAACAAATAAAAAAATACGGAATTTTTGGAAAATTCATATTTTAAATGTGTTACTCAACGGAAATTTCGTGTAAAAAGTAAAAATATGTGCATGCATTCAAAATGAGTCAAGTGAGACAAATATGTTACTCCAGTATCACACTAAGCTGCACTTTTGGTACACAGAAATGCATCCAAAGGTATTCTTATCAGTTGCTACTCCGTGTGATGCACTAAAAATACATCGATTAAGAAGATCAGACAAGATTATTTCAAATAAACCAAAATTATACGTCTAAGTATGCCAATTGATACACTGCACCAGCTGATGCATTTCGAGTAAGTTCTGCGTGTAGTGCTTCACCGACATTTGAAATTCTTGCTTCGCCACATACGTAGAGGAAAATATTAAATTGCTAAGGAATCAGGCTCGAATCAACATGAAATGAATTGAAAGCATTGAACCATGCAAAGGAATACAAAAGGCAATGAGATGCGCACCCTGAAGACCGAAACAAAGGAACCAAAATTATTGAAAATTTATAGAAGAAACCAATAAGAAGCCAGGAAATTATCACCCACCTGCGTAATCAAGGCTGGAGGATTCGTGCAGCTTTCGTGCCTCGGTTGTGTGGTCCCCGGTGCGATTCCCGGGGGGAACGTTGCAGCTGAGGGTTCGAGCCTTGCCAACCGGATTGTAACGAGTTTTAGAAAAAAACTCCCCGTGGCAGCTGTCGCTTCGAGACGCCAGGGAACCTGGTTCGAATCCCGGCGAAGGCAGGACGCTTCCTTTGTCGTTGCTCACACGCTTCGTCAGGCCATCATCGTTCATCCTGGTTCATCGAGATCTGTTTCTCTCAACCTTTCCAATCGTCGTAGCTGTTTTTTCATCGAATCCAAACTGCTTAGTTGATAAATCTTATTTTCAATTCTTGATGCATATGTCTACACGCCAAACGGGTTTGAAAATAACGAAAATAAGGAATTAATTGAAAAAAAAAAGAAATATCAAGTGAAAAGCAAAAACGATATGGATATTAAACGAAGGTAATGATTTAAGATAATTATGAAGAAATCGACGAAGATTTCCAGAGTTGATTTATCTCATACTTAGGAACTCGAATTATTGATTGTCTTTTTTTAAAGTCCACTTTACGCACAGAAAGGCTAATCGGGATTGGACCTACAGTTTTAAGTGGGATCCAGGAACTCGAATTATTTCATACAATTAATGACTCTGAGTGATATATGTATTATAAAATTCTAACAATAGAAATGATAATAATCAATAAAACTGTAAACGAGACTCGATTGTGTACTATTGTGTACATTCGTATATACATATATATATATATATATATATATATACATAGGGTATCAAGCCATTATTTGTTTTAATATTGTTCTAAATGAAATGTTGTATGGCTTAATTGTAACTCTATTGCGATAATAATCGTAATAATAACAATATCAAGTTTTTGATACTTTGAAACATAGAAAAGATACTGTAGCTATAGGTTAAGACAGGAGCAGAATAATAATATTAATAAAAGGTTTTTGATACTTTGAAAAATTGAAAAGATATCTATTAAATATGTTAAGACTTATTTCAGGAGTATATCACCCTCACCCTCACACATATCTCTGAATGCATAAAATCGAAGGTTGATGTGCATCAAATAACACAGTTAAATGTATTTGAATTGATCGCGTCAATTGATGCATTTCTAGTGCAAAGCACGGAATTGCGGCTGATAAAAGTACACTTTGATGCATTTTCATTAATATAGTTTATGTACTTTAATGTGTTAATCGAGCCAAAAAATTATGCAAATCTGTGTTAATGGATACATTTTTGGTTCTATGAGCATGCAAAGTCATGAATATCCTAACCTAACTAATCAGTAATCACCATAATTAAAGAGGAGGGGATAAGGGAAGAAAGGAATGCATCGTAACTTCAAATTGTTTTCATTCCAAGGATTACGAACTGGACTTGAAACAACAAAATTTACTTTAGTTCTTTTTTATGTTACTTTTAAAGTTGTCTTTGAAAATGTTAGTCTTTGACAAATATAGTAGTTATTATACACCATAATATGTAAACGGACTGAGATATGATGATTTGTCACCTTCCCATGCTTGTCACTGGCATTGTTGATGCACACACAGTCATTAAAATGCATCAAGTTTAATTTATTCACTTCAAATCCATCAGTTTTTACAACCATGCGTGTAATTGTAGTTTGCTTGCTTCGTCGTTCATCGAAACTACAGATTCCATGCATTTCAATCCATTAAGAGTATGAATCAAGCGAAATACTGGAATGCTTGTTTGTACCTGAATCGAAATTTAATGCATTTTATTGCTTCATTGCATCATTGGTTTATACGACTGTTTTACTCTTCATGCATTTATATGTTAATCTGATGCTATTCTTGTTAATTTGTTGTTCAAGATCTGCAAAAAGTTATCTCAAACAGCAAGCCATAAATATCCAACATTTAAAACGTTATGCAACATATATGCTCCATTCCAATAAAGGTAAACTTATTTTAAAGATAAGAATGGAATAATTATTTTAATATTTTTTTAAAAATTAACTAACCTACTTGGCGTCTCATTTCTGACACATCTATCTAATTGCGACGATGAGGATGATATGATGAAATTGATGAGAGGATACTAACAAAGAACACCTATGCTCAGGCCTGGATCAGAGCCCTTGGCTTCCTGGCGCGCTGTTCTAACCACTCCACCATGAAGGTCGGCGACTGATTTTTTTAAGTATTGAAAATAACTTAATTTTGTTTGGAAGCAAGTAGATGAAGTAATTTATGAATTTTACCGAGTCGATTTATAAAAATCAAATGCATTTTAGTACATATGCATCAGATGTTCAAACGAGACATTTGCATGGATCTACTACTTTATATGCACTACTTTGAGTTAAGTAATGCGTTGAATTTTCTGTATGCAGGTTGTAAGTGTAAAGATCAACTATAAAGTACAATTCATTTATTTCTCTCATCAAATTGCAAAGATGCAATTATAAATGAAAATAATGCATTTATTTCTCTAGTCAGTCTTCTCGGCAAATTTACAATAAATTACCTAATAACAACAGAAAATGGTTAACATCTTTACTGCCACCTATGTACACAGAACTCAAATGTGCCAATTGACACAAATATGTTGATTGCAGTAACACAATAAAATGCATAAGCTGCTAATGATGCACTTTTTGCATTAAAATACATAAAAATTGTACCTTTATTGCCTGCTGTTCCTTGTTATGCATTAATATGCATCAATTGAGCTGATCAGCCACGAACATTTCAAAGAAATCAAAATTACACATTTAAGTGGTATCAATTGATGCACCAACCTCCATTTGATGCATTTCAAAAAAGGTAAAAGCATCAGCCGAGACAGAAAATGCATAATGTCTGTAGCTCAAGCCAAATGTTTAAGTGCATCATTGAGAAAAATGCAGGACGTTGCATAAGAATGCTGTATTATAGTAGCTACAGCTGGACATACAAAGAGACAACCTACAAAGAGATCAGATGATGCACTATGGTGTTACCTTTACAAACAATACACAAAAATGCATCAAATTGTAAATCTGATTCTTGGCAAAGACCAAAAACAGCATCAATCGATGCCATTGATGCATTTAGTTTTCTGCGTGTAGAAATCTTTGATACAGAGGCTTCATTATGATTTTCTTTTATTATAAGGGGAGATATTAATGGATGTGTTATACACTTGCGTGCAAAGAAATAGACCCACCTCACACTTTTGATTTGGTTTGATTGGTTTGATTTGGTGTTTTAAGTCCACTTTATGCACAGTAAGGCTAATCGGGACTGGACCTACAGCTTATAGTGGGATCCGAACCACTTGTGCCTCCACCGGGTATCGAACCCGGGACCCCTTGATTACAAGGCGGCGACGCTACCACTGCGCCATGGGGGAGGTCCTCCTCACACTTTTGACATAAAATGTTTATTTGTTCTTACTTTTTCTTCCAACTGTTTGGAGGCACATAAAATGTTTATCAAAATGGAAGCGTCTAATCCTACTTATATGTACATAAAGTTCAGTAATAAATACTTATGATGTTAATAAATTTAATAACATTTTATGTCAAAAGTGTGAGGTGGGTCTATTTCTTGGCATGGAAGTGTATCTTTTGACAATATAACCAATCTAGACGCTTGAGCAAGTAGGAGGCCAGCGGTCCAATGTTTGAATCCTGGGCGAGGCATGTTTGTCCTGTGCATTTCATCAATTCACCATCCTCCTCGTCAAGGTTAACCACACAGAACTCGAAATGCATATGATGCATTTTAATGCATCAATTGACACAACTAAATGTGTAATTTTGTATCTTTGAAATGATCATGTCTGATCTTCTCAACTGATGTATTTTTAGTGCATCACGTGGAACAATAGCCGATAAAGGTATACCCTTTCATGCATTCTTGTGTGTGCTTTGGCATACCAAAAAGTGCATCATTTGCAGTTTATGCACGTTAATGTATTATTGGGAACATGGACGTCCGCAGGATTTTTTCCAGGGAGGGGCAAGGTAGGTATTGTTTCCAGGGGGGCAAACAAGGCACATTTTCCCCAAAAATAGTGCAGTTCCCTAAAAAAAACATTGCTTAATTTTGAATTTATTGTGTTCATGCAATATTTAACACATATTATTGTGGCTAAAATGAAATTATATGTGTGAAATATGAAATTTTTGGTTGACTTTCATTTTCCAGGGGGGCCCAGCCCCCTTGCCCCCTCTTCCGGACGCCCATGATTGGGAGTCCACATATCAGGACCGAAATAACAAATACAAAATTCTTGACTTTTTCTTGAACATTTCCCCCTCCCCTTTTTTTTCTTAACATGCATTTAATCGCCCCCAACTTAGGTGTAGTTGGGAATTAAGAATATTGATATTTTTATTCAATGAAAACCACAAGGCTGGTTAAAATTAAAACTGAAGCTGTACTTCAACAGGAGATTTAGACATGCTTTAATTATTAATGCATGCAAAAATTAATGATTCAGACTTCATCCTGGATGGGGAATTGTCACATTACTTTAATACTTTTACCAAACCACAACTCAATACAATTTTAAATTTCCAAATATTAAATTTTTATCAAATTTACAGTACAGGTGTATAACAATGTAAATTCAATATACTGTAAAAATAGCAAAAATTCTTGACCACAAGCATAAATTCTTGACTTTCTTGGCTGGTAGATATCCTGCATATTTGTGGATTCGGTGTGTAAAGAGGTAGGAACGCGAATAAAAATTGACTAAAATATCAAATAAGTTCTTACAATTCTTTCGGAAGCCATTGTCTGGTTTTCGCATCGCATGAACTTTCATGAGAGTTCATGCCACCGACGCTCACCCACCCAGACGTGCATGAACGAGTGTTACGTCACTCGGCTGGGTGGAATGTCTAGACAGAACTGAGCTCATGAACTCTCTTTACTAAACGCAGGAGGCGGCAACAGGTAAGTTTGAAGAGCGATAAATACTTTATGCAAGTTCTAAGCTCTTACAAGCTGAAGAAACAAACAAGAAATATCGATTGGGTTCATTTCCAAATTGTTTATCTTCAGGCGCCCTTCTGTTGCGATCAAATACCGAACGGTACACAGAGAAAAGAAAATGCATCAAATATATATCTTACGCACTTCAAATGCATCAATTGATTTGATACACACAGAACCCAAAACGTGTCAATTGACACATATATTTTGGCTCCAATAACACATTAATGTGCATAAGGTGCAAGTGATGCACTGTTTGGTGTGTCAAAATACACATATAAATGCATAAAAGGGCACTTTCGTGTGATGCACTAAAATGCATCAACTGGGAAGATCAGGCAGATCATTTCAAAGATAACAAAATTACACATTTAACTGTGTCAGTTGATGCATTAAAAGTGAAATTATGTTATCCTTTAAATAAATTTGTCTGGCCTTCCCAATTGATGCATTTTTAGTGCATAACACGGAAAGCTATAGCTGACAAAAGGGCCCTTTTATGCATTTCTATGTGTGTTTTGACACACCAAAAAGTACATCATTTTCAGTTTATGCACGTTGTGTTATTGGAGTCAAAATATATGTGTCAATTGACACTTTTGGGTTCTGTGTGTACATGTGTGTGTTTCTTCTGTTCCAATATATTTTTCATGCATCACGAGAAAATGAAGTGTTTAAATGTATCAAGAATTTTAGATATTTAAATCCAAAATTGAATGCATTTTTCTTGCATTTATGCGTTTTGATGCATCATTAGTTGAGATTACTGGTTTACTTGATTTGATTTTTCCTGTCATTCTTGAAGAATGACTGAAAATTAGAGCATATTATTCATATAAAGTTATTTGTTGCATTCCAAAAAAGAAAACATTATTCTAGGCATCAGGACTATTATTAATTTTAAAATTCCATTTCGAAATACAATAATTTCGTTTCGAAGACAGTTTACAATATATCTGATACATTTTTAACGGATTGACCGATATAAAAAAAAATATATTTATAAAAATCAGATGAATTGTGTGTATGGAACCATTTTCCAATTCTAAATCTCGAGATAAGTGTCTTAAGTGTAGTAAACAGTGGGTACATGATGCTTGTACTAAGGAAAACCTGTTTATATCCGTCAAAATTGTGACTTGGATGATCACATGTAAAGCATCTTGAATTACACAATGAATTATTTCATTGTATTATTATTTTGTTAACGATTAGCCTATTACATTTTTTATATTAGACTAGACATACACCATAATTTTCCTGACATGGTGTTAGAGATATCACTTGATTAGTAATAGAAAAATCAGATAGCGAGGCAACTTTTTCATCCTAATGTGTAACTAATAATGTATCTAGTCGTTGAAATAATTTTTACTGCACAGTGATGATTAGGGAGCGGAAGTTGATGAAATGTCATCTTTCTTCTGACATCTCGGACACGATGCCCATTAAATATACACAATATTAAACTTCGTCTAGAACCCAAAAAAGGTAATTTTAAAGTGCATTTTTTTGCATTTTTTTTGCCAATTTTCAGGTTTTGGGTCATTTTCCCCGATTTTCGGCATTTTCCGTCATTTTTCGCAATATTCGGTGTATTCTTTCGTCATTTTTTGTCACTTCTTTCATTTTGGTAATATTCTTGAGTCTTTTCACCAAGGTGAACATAGGCCTATATCTCGCACGATTGCAATTTACGAGCAAAAGAAATGCTGAACTGGTGACAGTCTTTGTTGTGTCGGGGGAAACCAGCAGGTGTCCGTCTGGGGCAAACTGGGAAATTAATGCATTTTACACCAATTCATTCAGTGTATATTACCTTTTCATTAAATTGTTTTAAAATTATTATGTTGTTTCCATTGGAAATCCTTGTTGCATATTTTAATTGATTGTACATATGGTATAATTTGGTGCCTCTTTTTAAAGCAAGATTGCATTTTGTTTATTTTCCTTTTCATTTCAAGTTTTAACCTGAAACTAACAAATTTAATGGTCATTTCTTGCATTTTTTCCGTCATTTTTTCCCATTTTTTAGGACATTCTATAGGTCATATACCTATATATTTTAGGTCATCAACTTCCGCTCCCTAGTGATGATACACAATGTGTCTATACTATGTAATTCACAAGTGCTATATACTGTCACAACTTGCCCCTGGCTTGTCACAACTATCCCCACACCGGGGCATGTTGTGACAAAACATTTCTCCTTTTCTTGTAAATACTGTCCTTATGCTGTAACTTGAGCAAATATAAGAAATCATGGTAATAGCTAAATGTATACACTTGCATTTAAGACGATAAAATTGTGAAAATAAAGAAACTGTTAAGCGAAAGAAAAAAATATCCTCACTTTGTCACAACGAACCCCGGTCTCCTATACTCATTAGCATATTATGAACTTTAATGAGTGACTGGAATCAACATTTTCTTCTGTTAATTGACACATTTTGTGTTCTGTGCTGGAGTTTCACACTTTTAATGACTCTACACACAGAAAACTAAATGCATCATATCGATTGATGCACCATAATGCATCTATTGATGCACTAAAGTGTGTCTTATGGCTTCTTCAAAGAATCAGATTCACATTTGATGCATTTGGGTGCATTTATGTATGTCGTGAAAGAAACTCCCAAATGCATCATTTGATTCAAGTGAGGATTTCCATCAGTCGAGATGCACTTCAATGCATCAGTTGATGTTCCTTGATGAACCTTCCTGCATCATCAAAAAGATGCATTCTGGTGCATCAAAACGCATCAAGGTGCATCAAAAAGCATCAACTGACGCATTGAAGTGCATCTCGACTGAAAGGAATCCTCACTTGAATCAAATGATGCACTTTGGTGTTTCTTTCACGACATACATAAATGCGCCCAAATGCACCAAATATGAATCCGATTCTTTGAAGAAGCCATAAAACACACTTTAGTGCATCAATCGATGCATTCTGGTGCATCAATCGATATGATGCATTTAGTTCTCTGTGTGTAGTGCCCCTCTCCAACCGTGCCCACCTTTGTCGTTAGAGATTTACTTGTTTCGAAGAAGGAGTGCATTAGGACCACAATAGCTGATGTCCAGCGGCACCAAAGAACTTAAAATCTTAAATCTACAAGCACCATGCGGTTCTAGACGCAGGGGGTTGTTGTGTGTAGACAAGTGGTTAATACTTCTATTTCAAAAGGTACAAACTGACCTCTAGTGGTAAGGGAAGTGACCAGCTGCCAGTCAAAACAGTGGTCAATGACGATCGAAACAGCACAGCACGGGGTCACCCAAGAGTGCGACAAGCAAACAGAAGTTTCACGCTCCATTGACGCTTCTAACAAGCTTTGTCACTTTAGGCCTTTCAACGGTTGTCACAAGGATCTTTACCTGCTTGTAGCAATGTTTGGGCTAAACAATCCTACCTCAGGTACGTGACTCTTGGCTTTTGGAGATCCGTCAATGCGATGGAACATCAGAAACATAATCGCTTACGGAAAGTACTCGGTGGAGGTTTACACACATCTTATCATTCGTTTTCAGTTTAGAAGTTCAGATGAAACTTAATTCAAAGAAAACAATAAGAATATTCAACTTCCAAAATAAGTGCGACTGTTTTCGTTCCGTGGAAATGCACTAAAAACAAAACAAAATCTATGATGGCTTCACAAGTGACTCGGTGCAACATGTTTCGATTATTTGTTTCTCTCTAATGGCCTTCCTTCATCAATTAATGCAAAAGAAAGTTGTAGCCTAAATGCATCAGATGCTGAATATGCATCAAATGCATCTGATTTTTATTATTTATATCATATTACTCCACTCGCTAAATTATAATGTCAATTTTGAGAACTTTTTTTTGCAAACAAAACTATTTGTTTTTCAATTCTCAAAATTTATTTGGAATTCAGCAAATACCACTATATATTTTTAACGTTTAAGATGGCTTTTTAAATCTTTAACATCAAATTAATAAAAATATCTAATAAATATTTATAACAATAACAGAACAATGCATAGAAAGCAAACGGATCATATGAACTAATGATGCGATTAAATGCATAAACGCAAGAAAATTCATTCCGATATCTGTCTTATCTGTCTTGATGCATTAAAAATGGTTGGGAGCAGAAGTTTGGGTCAGTTGTATCACTTGATGCATTAGCAGTGTAAATTTCAATTTTCTTACTCCATGTAAACCATATACATTGGTATTTGGAGGGTTCAGTACAGTTCATATAAAAAAATATATAATTACAAAATTTGATGCATTTTCTTTTCTGTGTGTGGCACTTGCGTAAGCAAGGTGGGGGTGGGGGGGGGTTATGAGGTTAAAGCTTCTTCCGAAATTTTGAGAAAAATGTTTTCAAAAGAAAGCACTAGGGAACTCGGGGAAAAATCAAAGTTATAAATGAAAATCCCCCTAAAATATCCCCCCGATTACCATTTGTCTTTGACTATTTTAACAGAGCTCCAAGTACGATTTATTTTATTGTGTAACCTGCCTCTTCTATAACGCAGTTATTTACTATCCACCTTTAATATTACTACAACCCCCGCCCCCCAACGAAAAAGAATCCTCCGTACGCTAGTGGAGTGTGGTAACGCCATCGGCTTGGAAACAATGTGCTGTGTATGGAAGTCTTTAGATATAAATACATCATTTAAAATTGGATTTGTACACAGAAATATATATTCGCATCACGATTTCCTTTCAATTCAGCGTAATGTCCAGGAATTTTCCTTTGATTCATGAATCATCTTTTTTTCCAAAATTTGAAAAAACAAAACAAAAATAAACGGAGAAATGTGATCACTGTGTCATTTCAAATTTGAAACTGCATTTCTCTCGGTGTCAAGTTCCCTTTTGATTTCTTTCTTAGTCGAATTCATAAATTTCTCTCCTGCAGACTCGCATCTCGCGTCTAGAGGAAGGAGAGATTTGCAGGAAATACGTCACTCCCTCTGCCTCCCACCCCCCCTCTCTCCTCATCGAGCTTTCTCACAAATGAGCCCCACAAGGTCGTCACTTCGTCTGGTTTGATTCCGGTGACTGGAAACTGCTCGACGGTTTCTTTTTTTTTTTTACCTTTTACCCCGAAAGAAAAGTCTGAAAGCACAAAGAAATGTTCAGTCATCCGCATACACCGTCGATTCGGTATCTGAACATTGGCATATTTTACTGCAATATGTGCCTATTAAAACGCGATACATAGAGAGTATCGACTAAATATTCACAATTTACTTTACTGACGTTTTTTTTTTTAAATTCTCTATGGACTGGTGTTGCTGTTAAGAGGTTCCAGGTTCGTGAACCAACGTCGGTTTGCACGCATGACAGAACACAAATTCAAACGGTTTTGACTAGGAAATGGAACTTTTTGATAATTGAACTAAACTATGAAAAACTAGCTACAGCCTGGTATATTTAATTAATTTTGATCAAAGCGTCGCTTTTCTTCAACTTCTTGTAATCGCGAAGATGAGAATGATTGGTTATATTAAATTATGAAATACTATAGAATATAGAATTGTATTATTATTATTGCTATTATATTTTGTACTTGTAGTTATACATTTTTGTATCGATCTAATTGTTGTGTATTTCTTAAAGACGTATATGTATTATTTTGCATTTATCTTACTGCCCCATACGTAGTTTGTCGTATATGTAGCATTATATTGACAAGGGTTAGGTGCCAGAGCAGCTTTTGGCTGAACCTCGTCCACTTAATAAAGAAAATGTATTATTATTATTGTTATTCTTGAATATGCAAATGAATTATGGTTTCTGACTGCAACCAGTCACCTTCAAAAAGTTGAATCTGTTCAAAAACTTTTTATCAGGTTATTATGCACAAAGTTCTAAAAAAAATACTATGACCAACATTACTCTGAATGGTTAACACAGTTGAATATGTTTACCTTAGAAGAAAGAAGAAAAATGAAAAGCATAAATTTTATAGAGAAGATATTAACTTTCCAAGTTGACAGTGAATACTTTTTGAATAATATAGCTTATAAAATTCCCAGATATTCCCATAGGTATATCTCAATTCTCACATGCCTAAACAAGGCCAGAGGTTTAGTAGCTCATCTTGTTGAAACCTACAATTTGAATTTATGTTGATGTATAAGATTGTAGGATCCACTGTTTTATTTTTATAATTATGTATTCAATTTTTTAATTTTGTACAACCAATTTTGACAAAGTGATATACCTGGTTGTTTAATTGTTATCATCACTTAAATAAATATGATGATTATTATTATTAGAACAATACACAGTTAATTGCACAATATTATATAACAATAAACAATTATTAGTATCAGAGATATAATAGATCTCGTTGAAAACTGTAAATATGCTAACTTGTTATGTTATGTTATTCTACAGCTTATGTATTCTATTCGTGTAACTTTGTACTTTTGTATTTGACTTAGTGCTGTATTAGATTTCATACTGTGCTCAACACTTAAAAATAAACGATTATTATTATTATTATTATTATTATTATTATTATTATTATTAAATTGATGAAGGGACACTTACAAAGAAACACGCCTCGGTCGGGATTCGAACACGGAATCCCTGGCGTTGTGGGGTTGTTTATGGCAGGGGAAGATATGGGGGAACACCCCTATCTGATTTCTACATTCTCCCACCAGTTTCTAATTTTTTCCTCTTGGGATGGGGGAATTTCTATGTATAATTTATATAATATCCTGAGATTTTAAGGGTAGTTATTGGAATTCTCTCTCACTGATTTTTTTTTAAATGCCAAACTGTCTAGCCAACACTACTGGATCTTATTAATTAGTAATGGCAGTTCTTTCTTTTGTCAGGACAGTCTCTTACACAGAACTCAAAATGCAAATAAACGTTGACGTAATTGTTTGCACACAATCAAACATGTAAATCTGATTTCCTTGAAATGATCGTGTCTGATCTAAATTGATGAATTTTTAGTGCATCACACGGAACAACAGTTCTTAAAAGTACACTTTGATGCATTTCTTTGTCTATTTTGATGCACCAAAAGTTCATTATCAACAGCATATCCACTGTGATGTGTTACTGGGTCAACATATTTGTATCGATTGACACATTTGGAGTTATGTGCAAATGCCTTTTCTAATATCTGACAATGAAAAAAAAACACCTGGTGTTCAAACTTCCAAACTAATTGCAGCCATGTTGGTAGAGAGCTTCAAATCTTCAGAAGAATGATATGAATTTTCTTGTTTCAGGAGAATTATTACAGAGTTGACGATTCTTCAATGGTTAATAGAAATTTCAACTCTCCACTAGATTTTTAGCCTATAACCTAATTGACGACAAGGGAAAAAGTGTCAAGAATTCTTGATGTTCAAAACGTTAATTGCAGAAAAGTTTGAGCAAAACTTGAACTCTTATGAACTTTGAGAAGAAAAATATGCATTTCTTGTTTCAGGAGAGTTACGACGGAGATGACGTATCTTCAATGATTAATAGAAATTTAAATTCCAATCATAACTTTTGTAACGCTGCGAGCAACATTATGACCAAGAACCTGTTCCTACCAAGACCGAAATGTTCAATCTTTCTGAGGCAGAATACGAATGTTGAATATTTTAACGGGAAAGGAGCAAAAAAGATATCAGAAATTTCAAAGCGAATATGACATTGAGCAGAAATAGAAGGCGAATAGGGCTGTGAAATATGAATGATTGAAACATATGGGAACCCTCCACTGGACATCCTCCGGACCGATGGCCGAGTAAATTAAGTGGTCGGCTTCCGATCTCCGGGTTCGAATCCCGGTGTGGCCATGGGTGTTATTGTGAGTATTCTTTCATCTATTCCATCTAATCATCTCCTCATCTGTATCGTTGCGATTGGCCAAAAGTGTCGGAAAAGCTACGCTAGATGTAACAAAAAGCAGACAATACAGATATTTGGGAGTATAGGGACGTTTCTGAGTGTGTGACAGGCCTGTACCCAAGGGGGTTTGTTTGTGTAGAGAGATAGGTCCCAAAAGTCTGCAGTCTGCAATATTTGGTCATTTTAGTTTCATAAGCATTGATGCAAGACTACCAGACGTTCCGATTTAGTCAGGACAGTCCATTCTTTTTAATATCTGCTCTGACTTCCTTTTCGAACTCCAGTTATTGTGCGAAAATTTACCGTTTTTTTTTTTGTTGTTGTTTTTTTTAACTCGCATTAGGACATGTTCTTCATTATAACAATCATTGCCAAAACGTATTATTTTCTAAACACAGAATATCATGGCTGTTCAATGGTGCTGGTATAAGAAATTTAAAGGAAATTTGAAAACATTGTTAATTTGCGGAAAACAGTACAATTCCAATACTTCTGAGAATATATAAGCATCAATCTGTACACCGCGCCACAACCTTTGTCTGTAAGCGACTGCGAAGTTGATTGTCGGGTCATGGGGGGTCTATTGGTGAGTTGAATTTATCCATTACTTTGGACCATCACATTGCAACTCTACAATTGTACCTCTAGCTTCTAGCGTTGGTGGTCACATATAATATTCAACCTATTTCGAATCTTCTTTTCCCGCATTTTCGGGTCTGACCCTCCCCTTAAATAATATCCTGGGTACGGGCATAGTGTGTGACCAGTGACAGAACCATAAAAAATATATAAAATATAGAAAATAAGGCGTATAACATTTTATTACAAATAATAATTTTAACAGAAAAATATGACACTTTTACCTTAAAATAAAATTTGATTAGCTCCTCATTTCAGTGACCAGTGACAGCACCATAAAAAATGTGTGGGGTGCAGAAGTGAGGTGGAAATATTTTATGGGGAGGCACTCACATTTAGTATGTATCGAATACCATACAAAAATGCATATTTGGGAACAGCGCTGATTTATCTATATTATTCTGTCTTCTGCGGTGGACTACATATGTGCAATTCGAACATGTATCAATTTGATTCCAGTACCACATTAGAGTCCATTAACTGCTAACGATGCATTTAAGTGCATCAAAATACAAATAGAAATGCATCACAGGTTACTTCTATGAGCTGCTGTTCCGTGTGATGCACTAAAAATACATCAACAATTGAGAAGATCAGACATAATCATTTCAGATAAACCAAAATTACGTCAATTGATGCATTAAAACTGAATCAACCTTGATTCGATGCATTTCGAGTTGTGTGTTCCAGATGCGGTTCATAAATAAAAGAAAGCGAACATCATATAGCTCCGATTGAAATGGTTACGGATGTCTTAGGATAGGTGACACTTGGGAAATGATTCATGACAAAAGCTATTCGACCTCTGCCCAGTGCAACATATGGAATCTAGGAACAGCCAATTGCAACTTGAAACTGTTCCGCCTTCGCAATGCACTCCGTCCAATGAGAAGCTGGAATGGCACCCTCAACTATTTGACCACAAAAAAGAACATCACTTCTGCATCATCAGTGAAAAGATGGCAGTTCCTCAAACGGCAGAAGGCGTGTTTTCGAATATAAATTTTCTCTGTGAAATGGAGGCCATTATTCCCACATGCTGCAAGTGACATACGACCTGTGCTTACACCTCCCGACACTCAGAACTCAAAAGTGTCATGAGATAACATAAAACATCCATGAATTTTGTTACTTCAGTACATTATGCGGCACTAGAATGTCTAACATGCAGTTGTAATGTGAATTATTTAGTCCAGTAAATGGTGGATTGTTGTGATTATTTTTTATTTTACAGTATACAATTGTTTTAGTATTGTAAAAACCATCATTAAGTTAAATGTAATTATTATTTATGGGATTGCACTGTTGTTTTTATATGCTATGTCTAGGGCTATAGTTTTTATGACTAAAATTAGCCAAAATTTGCAATCATGATCTAAAATATTCGCGAATATGCCCTGAATCATAAAAAATATGCCCCAACAACAAAAAAATTAATTGTTTTCTTCATAAGGTGCAAGGTTTATGTAGCTCCGATAGAAAAGTAAAACGTATGACATTTGAAACTGTGTAGAAGTATTTAATTTCAATACCACTTCTAAAACTTCGGGCATTCCACTGCACGCTGGAATATTTCCATGTGCATTTTGCTAGTTAACTTTCTACTTTATGGCCCAGGGTTGCAGTGAACAATGACGTGCATATTTTCAAATGTAAATGACAGCTTATTCTCAGCCTTTTGCTTAGAAAAGCTGTTTTATTCTTCCACAAAAGACCAGCAAATGTATTTCACCGCAACAGAAAGTTCTTTATAACTTGAAAAAAGCGAACTATGCTGAAAAAAAATGAAAATGATTAAAATATGCTCTACCAAACAGATATTGAAGAAATATGCCTTAACAAAGCAGCCGAATTAGATTTTTCATAATAAGAATATTTATAAATTGCACCCTATCAAAAAAACGTCGAAATTTTGAAAATCTTTGCCTACACACAGAACATGAGATAGCCTATATCAAATCATTGTATGGTTAAACGTGTAATATTGGTTTCTTTGAAATCATCATGTCTGATCTCAAATTATTAATTTCTAGTGCACCACACGAAAAAACAGACGATAAAAATACACTTTGATGCAATTATGTGGATATTTTATGCCCCAAAATTGCATGATTGGCAGTTTATGCACTGTCAAAATTTTATATTTTCCACATATCAGCTTACAGAAAGATTGGTACAGGTTGTCACAGGAAATCGATAACTTCAAACCGAAAGAGTGTTTTTTTTAAGGAGGCAGCCCTATTTGGATGACAAAAGTGTTCAGCTTGTCTTTCACCTCCTAGATAAAATACTTTGCTGGAATAAATCTATTGCCAGGTAGAGGGAGGTTATGGGTAATGTCTAGAAAAATCCCTGCAGTGAACACAAAATTCTCTATGTATCAGATCAAAAGAAATGCACTTATATTCATCAGCTGGTAGCGTTAAATAAACCTTTGCACAATTTCAAATTTCGCACGTTTTAAGTTACTTGTTTCTATTCTATGTTTAATCTTACATAAATCTTATACGTCGTGAAGAAAACACAATTTATTACTTAAAAATTATGTTATTACAGCATATTATTTTATACTTTAGGGCATACTTCTGCATATTTTGGCGATTTCAGGTCACATACACCCCAGTTCAAAACATACAAAAACAAGATTTTAATCCTGCTGTAAACCTTTAAAACAATTTCATATTAGTTTCTTCCAAATAACATTGCCGAAAGTGCGAAATTTATGCATTTACTGCATCAGAGTAGCAGTTGAAAATGCATCTTTTGATACGTTTGTGTGCATCATTTATTTTGGTGTGAACTTACCATGATGCACTTTTATGATATCGGCAAAAAAAATGTTAATGACGAACGTGATGAACAATCGTCACCATCGCTTGTTCAGTTTGCAAGCATACATTTCTTTCCACGCACCACAAAATTATGTGCCAGGCAAATTGTCACCAGTAACGCGTGCAGAAAAAAACTGTTTTTGACTAATTGTGTATTGTAGGTCCTGTTATGTGACACCAGTGTTGACACCGTAATCTCCACTGCTGTTGAATATAAATAGAAAAGAGAAAAATGAGTGTTCCTCTTGAATTATACTTACACAAATACCATTAGTCTATAACTTTTCGTGCAAAAATCTATTCATGCCATATCAAGGTATAGTACTTACATAGTCCTGAAATTCCTTCATCCGATTATATATCTGAAAAAAGAAAGAAGATACGTTACAGACAATAGACATTATTTCCATTGAAGATATGACGTCACATGAAATATGTTTAATGTGCGAACAAATCTAAAAAATGCATAAGAACACATAAAACAAGAAATGCATAAGAACACATAAAACAAGAAATGTATCAAATCAAGGTTAATGCACTTTTGGTGCATCGAATGATGCAGTTAAAGTGTAATTTTGGTTTATTTGAAATTATTTGTCTTTGCCAAGAATCAGGTTTACAGTTTGATAAGTCCAAAGTGCATATTATGCAAGTATTTCTTTCGATGTCATGCTCTATTTTAATGCATCGATTGATTCTTTTTTTATGCATTTTCCCGCATTTTTCTCGATGATGTAATTAAACGTTCGGTCTGATCTACAGACTTTGTGCAGGTCTTGTTTCAAACTGATACATTTACATTTCTGTGTGCACACAGTAGAAAATGCATCAAATTAGTTTCATGTACTTCAAATGCATCAATGAATACAGCCGTGCATGTAATTGTTGGTTTCTTAATTTGTCGTTGAATGACTAACGTCACCCTACATCCAGTGTCTACCTTACTAGAGGAAATGTTGGTAAGATTGTTAATATTCTGGTCTCTAAACAGCCAAATAACAGCGCCGAAGGAATTCAATGGAATTTCGGAAATGTACTGTTACTTGAAATAAATTGCCTAAATGGGGACTTGGGGAAAGGGGCATCCCATCTACAAAGAAGACACAATGGCTTTCCAAAGGTTAAAAAAATCGAAATACCTGAATATTACCAAAAATATTACAAATAACTTATCATCTAACATAATCTGATATAACAGTTATAAACTTGCACATTATATTTGTAATGAACGTAAAAAGGGCAAGGTCACCTCCACATACACAAATCCCACCATGCCCATACACACACTAACACGCACACTCGGTTCAACAATCAGATTTCACCTTTGAATGCTTCTTAGTCCTGAAGCTTAGGCACTTTCAAACATACCTGCTTCCGTGGTGGAGTGGTCAATACAGTAACAGTGTGCTACGATTTCAAAGGTTCCGGGTTCGAATTCCGGCATGGACATGACTGTTCTTTGTGACTGTCCTTCATCAATTTCATCATATTACTCATCCTTATTTTAGAGATTAGACAAAAGCGACAGAAAAGCAAAGTAAAAGAAACCAAAACAACGAACGTAGGAAATTCATTTTACTGGATAGTTTTGTCGAACACCAAACCTGCGGTATTCATATCCATGTAAGTTAGGTACATGTACACTTGTACAGTCATAGAAAGAACTTCCCCCATAAACCTACTGGTATTGAGGCTCTATGGGGGAAATACTTTTTCCATGGCTACACACATAAAGTTCTTTACACAAAGATAAACAGATACAGACCCAGAAGAAAGATATTCCAAGAGACATGTGATACATGAGCTCTCTTACACGTGTGTGACAATGATAAAGGGATGAATGAACATTTCGGAAAAGTTTTTCACACTTTGTGCATATGTGTGAACCTCTGAGCATGAAATAATGAACCTTATATATCATCAGCGTATTGTCAAGAGAACGCAACCAGCTGCAATTGTTCGTGAAGAACACTTTGTGAAACAAAATCGAGCTCACCTGAGCAAAGACAAAAGATATCGAGTGGAATTTACAACAATGAGGCACTCGTTATTGCGTCATGCACCGAACAAGATCGTCAACAGAGAGAACAAAGGGGATAAGGTAAATTTCCTTGCATGGTACAAAGGTGAAGCTCTCTTCAGCTGTCCTATGGTGCTACGACAACGCCAATACATTTCCATGCAGGTTACAAGGCAAATTTCCTTTTTATTAATTTGTTTTCCAGTCATTGCTGCTGCAGTTTTCACCGTAGACGCTTCCAGACTATTGCGTCAGTAGAGGGGAAAAAAAGTGACGTGATTGGCTGCGGGGTAGCCTTATCTACACGTCGCTCGAAAGGGCGAATCAGACGAGCATGTTCTTTAAATTTTACCGCGCTCTTACTCTATTGGAAGCCAGAAGTGTCCCCGGACAGTGGGCAGTGGCGCGTCCTGAAATTTCTTAAAAAGGGTTATGGCCCCTACTTTTTTTTGGTAGTCAGTGCGATATATTTCTTCATCTTTTCATGTATCTATTGTTCCCTATAGCGGCCAACTCTCCTTCAGTCTCCCTGACTATGCCACCATGGATGTCGCGAGGATAATTCTTTCTCCCCCTGGAAATTAGCATCATTGATTTCGAATTAGAGAAAACAATATATGTGTATATATATATATAGGTATATTGACACATTTAGCTGTGTCAATTGATGCATTAAAATTGTAATTTTGTTATCCTTTGAAATGATCTTGTCTGATCTTCCTAATTGATGCATTTTTAGTGCATCATAAGGAACACCAGCTGATAAAAGTGTCCTTTTATGCATTTCTGTGTGTATTTTGACACACCAAAAAGTGCATAATTTGCAGTTTATGCACGTTAATGTGTTACTGGAGCCAACATATATGTGTCAATTGACACGTTTTGGGTTCTGTGTGTGTCTTTAGCATGTGGACAATTATATTTATATTGCATAACGAGTACTAACCTATGTTATAAGAGTTGTTCAAAGTTGTAAACGCGCTTTCTCGACCCAGAGCCAAAACTGTATATTTCATAGTCGTGAGCGTAAATAAAGTTCAGTTACATAGTATTGCAGGAGGAGAACTAAAAGGGAAAAAAATAAGTTAGCTTGTAAAATTTACTGTAAAATACAGGAACTAAGTCAGATCTTCAGTTTCTTTATATACCACCACTTAATCCGAAAATGTAAACGGTTCCATGAATTTTCAAAATTCAAAAAATTAGATTTTCATTGAGAGCTCATACAAAGTAGACTTCATGACTAACATTTTATTGTAAGTTTCAAATATTATTTCTTCGAGAAGGTGTGTAAAAGTTTATAACAACATATGAGAATTTTGCATTTGTATATTAACGGTACGAAATGTGAATAAATAAAAAAAAACTGTTGCGTCGAACATTCATTCACTAATAATAATAAAGTGGCAACAAAATTGAATTATTCAATTTCATATCAACGACCTGATTATCCTACAGAGGTATCAATAATATTATCTTGCGTTTTGAGATTGGAAATGTTGTGATTTGTATGTATCAAGTTGGCGTCAGCTCGAATTAAATAACTGTATTTAATAAATTCTGGAACGAGCGACTAGCAACAGCGATAGCAACTTCGAGATATATGCAACCTACTTGCGTATGCATCTAATTGCATAAATAAACATGTGAATAAGTTTGGCAGGTTAGGTTCAGTGATGTTAGAGCACCTTGCTCAGCAGAAAGTAAATACGTGACGTCATAACATCACTAGTGACAAGAGTATATTTCCAAAGTTGCTAAAGCTGTCGTTAGCTGCTCGTACTTTGGAAATAGTGTTGCTCACGGGACGGGACATGTCCCGTCTCGTCTCGTGTCTCGTCTCGAAAAACGAGACGAGACACGAGACGGGACAAGCCTTTTGAAATTCGAGACGGGACGAGACGGAATGCCTTTCTCGTCTCGTTTTCGAGACGAGACACGAGACGGGACGGGACGGCTTTTGAAAAGTCTCGTCTCGTCTCGAATGTCTCGAAAAAATAAAAGCAAAATTTTTTATCAGTTGCAAATACTTGTTTGCTTGGAATAAAGTATTTCAATTAGAAACGTTGATAAGCGTGTATTAAGTCAAAATAAGAAGACTATTCTAGAGAGAGACATGACTGAATACCTAAACTTATTTCCTATACTCTTTCGAAACACACCGTTAATCCCCATTTTTTTTAAAAAAAATATTCCAGGTTAATAACTTTATGTTACGATAGTACTCCAGATACTAATACAATTCTGAATAACATCAAGTAAAAGGGCAGGTAGAGAAGGTGGAAGGAGGGGCCAAAAGATCTTGGAATGTCTGCGTCCGAGGTTTATCTTGTAAAAATAGTCTCAGCTCTATAGGTTGGAAAGATAAACGGACCGACGGATATGGTTTATTTTTATTATTTAATTTTTACATCAAAGGGTGTACAGAAGTGATTGTTATTAGAAAGTAGGAAAAGCATTGTAGGAAACATGGCAGTACAAATTGATAAGGAGTTGTTGGGAAAGTTATTAAGGAGTCCAAGATATAAGCAAGACTAAGAGAAGGAGATAATTAGGGACACATAATCTTGCATTATCCCACTCGGAACAGCTGAGAGCTAAAGAGGAGGAGAAAATACGGGAAATTTGGAAAGAAGTAATTTGGTGATTTTAGTGTTTACAGGGAACCACGACAAGATTTTACCACATGATTATTTGCACGGGGTGCGAAATTATTAGAATGTTATGGAAATTTCGGATATGTCTTTGTTGAGAAAATTCTTGTTGTTTCCGTCAGGCATTAGGCATTCTGCAGGTGGTTCGATTCGATTTTATTACGTCCGTTTGAAGATTATTTCCAATGTTTTTCTTTTATTTCTTTATTTCTTATTTAAGGAGAATACTATTCCTTGGATTGTAATAACGAAATACTGAGGCTGATATAGAATAGATTTCAAATGAAGGAAGTGCACTTTAAACTGTGGGTCTAGTCCCGATTAGCCTTTCTGTAAATCAGATGAAGGAATGTTTGAACCTGTTCTTTTTATTCTGTAAATTTAGCCTTCAAGTTTATGAGCAAAATACATGTACTCTGGTCGACAATTGCTAACGAACAAACACATATTGACCCATATCTTTTTCATACACAACTCCGTGTCAATTTGTTGCCAGAAGGAGACCAGTAGAGGGCAGCATGGAATCGTTGCGCCCATTCAGAAAGGAACGTGTGGGTTTGGAGCATCATTATCAGGAAAAGACTGCAGTGCTGTGGCAGGAGATGGTACCCACGGGAGACAGTCAAACACGGTAGAGGCCGTTGGCAGTGCAATACTGGTGTGTAACAGAAGAAGCATGTTGGAAGATGGCGAGAAGAGTACATTTAAGTGATTACGAACGGGGCAGAGTGGTTGGTCAGCTGGAGTCAGGGCGAAGTGGCACGTGTTAAGGGGGTATCGAAAAGTGTCATTTCCCGACTTCAGAAAGCTAATCGTCAGAGGAACAGCTTTGCGTATGCATGGTGGAAGTCGTGGGTCGTGGAAGGTGTACAACTGCTCGCCAGGATCGGTACATCGTCCAGGTGGCAAAAAGAAATTGATCTGCCACTCCAGCCCAAATTGCTCAAGACCTTGTCGGTGCTTCAGGTGTCCGTGTGTCCCCAAAAACCATTACACGACGACTGAATAGTGGTGGGTTACCCGGAAACCAGTTAAGTGTGTGCCAATAAAACCAGCTCACCGTCGTGCCAGGTTACACTGATGTGTGCAGCATCGTAACTGGGACCAAGACAGATGGCTAATGTGATCTTCTCCGATGAATCGATGTACTGTGAGACAAGTGATTCTGGACATCATATGGAGTGGAGAACGTGGAACACGATATCATACACAGCACATCCGTGAACATAACAGGTATGGGGGACCTGGAGTCATGGTATGGGGGGCATAATGAAAAATGGGAAAACACTACTGCACATCTTCGCCGCAGGATCCGTTACTGGAGCACGGTATTCTACCGAGATTCTGGAAGTTCTGTTCGTTTTTTTCGGGTTGCAGTGGGCCCTTACTTTCTTTACATGGATGATAATGCTCGTCCACACAGAACTGTTCAATGACAGAGACACTGGAAAGAGAAAACATCACTCGCATGGACTGGCCTGCATCTTCACCGGATCTCAATCCCGTCGAACATGCGTGGGATTCTCTCGCAAGGTGGGTTGCACAAAGGGATCCCCCACACCGGACCCTCCAGGAGCTGAAAATTGCACTTCAGGAAGCATTTGGACAATATACCCCTCGCGCTCACGAACGCTCTCATCGACAGCATGCCGAACAGGAGTGTAGCTTGCTGTACAGTCCGCGGTGACCACACGCCATACTGATTTCCTCTGGATTCACTCTACACATGCCAAATTGTGATACATGTGCTTTCCTCACTTTGTTTTGCTTATGCTGGTTTTGCTTTATGATGTCTTGTTTCTTTGGTTGATGGGGAATCCCCGTCATCTTTTCTGAATAAACCTTAACTGATATCTGTACTTATATATTGATCACTTGTTGCACCCTGATTACCTAGTCAAAAGTTATTGGTCAAAACGTGTTTGTTCCTTAGCAATTGTCGACCAGCGTAGTATCTACTGTCTACATTTTCACTCGTTATTAAACACATTTCACAAAGTACTTTTATCGAACTTCAGAGGGAAGCTAACAGCAATGTCAGGGTTGCGGGAGCTTGCTTACGACCAGGGTGTATTCCGAGACTATTTTTCGCCGTTCCCTACTGACAAAGGTTTCGCTTTGAACAATGGACACCGTTGCTTCAGGGGGAAAACACCAAACATAGGGCGAGGTTGACCTGCAGTAGCGGGTACGTGCCATAAATCCAAGCCTAAAGTAGGAATGAAAGTTGATGCAAGGGAGGGGCAATAAAAATTCTGTAATTTGGTTTGCTTGCTGACAGGAAGTTTTGCAGGAAAAGCTGAAAAGGAAAACGGCAGACTTTGAATGAAAGAGGGACAGTGAACACAAGTTCTTCGTATTATTCGCCGACACACAAGCTTCCATTTCGAAGGTGAGGCTATCAGCAGCGAAGTTATTAGAGGGTTGGAAGCAGTGACGACGCCAGAGGAGGCAGGGGGACGCCCCATGTCGGACACTTCGCCCTCCCCCCGGGCCCTCCAACTGAAGTTAATTAAATATCGAATAATAAGAGAGTTCATTTATAAGAGTATGACGATTTTCACCTTTTCGAAGTGGTGTATTCTGCATGATATCACTTTTCTGCTTATAATACCAACTTGATTAACAAATATTAATTTGCTTCGTCAAAGATTGGAGCGCCGACCTGGGCATAGGTGATTTCTAAGTTTTAACCAGTCTTAAGAACTGGGAAAAAGTATTTAATGTGGATGATTTTAAAACATCACGAATATTTTCAGGACCACAAGACATCATCTGTAGTACGGGCAAATTAATCTAATCGTGGTCGTTAGTGACAACGAAAGTTGATTCAAGATTTGGTTGGTTGGTTGATTTGGCGTTTGAAGTCCACTTTATGCACAGTAAGGCTAATCGGCACTGGACTTATAGTTTAAAGTGCCTCCACTGGGTATCCAACGCAGGACCAAAGGTGATCGAAGAAAACCCGTCACTACATGTCAGTTGTGGATTCATCGCGGTTTCTTACTATTCAGGGACTTGAATTTCGAGATGATGAGTCTGAGAAAACCTTAACAAAGGGGATTTCTTCGATACTCTTGAAGCTAATAAGGGGATATTACACTTAAAAATCGCGGGCAGGTAAAAGAACGCTTATTAGGATTTGCCACTCTTCAATCATTAGATGCAGGTTCGCTCTTTCTCGTACATATCAAAATCGAAGAACTTCTTCCCACGAACTCCATAGGTGCCTGTAATTGTGTAGCACAGACATACGTTGGAGTGGTAGAGTAAGAGTAAGTATTGCCAGGGTCAGAATATTTCTTGAATTATGAGATAACTGTAACCTTTGTCTGATTTTTTATCCTGTGATAACATTTCCCTGAAAGGTGAAACACAAATTTTGCCCAAAACTCTTCAGCGTTACGAAGATGGTTGTTGCTCCCCAGCGCAAAGCTTAGAATTTAAAGAAAAATGTACATTTTCATAGTGCACGGAAGTTCGACATTCAGAAAGAAAGAAGGTCTATTGGAAAACATTTCAAGACTTCCAAAAGGTATAGCAGTAATGAAAAAGAGCACTCACTTATACCGTGTTTGTTACAACCTGTAAGGCTTCCCGCGGTAGCTGATCGCTGGCTTTTCTAGCATAAACCAAGCGGTGTTGCTGCTGAAGGCCGCCTGAACTCCATGCTGGGGAAAGCCAAAGCCAGGCAGCAAATTAAAATACGCAACGTGGCAACAACGTCTACGTAAGCTCCTCTCTTCTGGCTTCCATTCGCTCCTCGCTGCCCAGCAGACGACTTTTTTCTCGTTTCTCATTGGCACCAAAACTGTCGAGCGATCGCCAGCGCGGGAACGGGACAGGTTCTAACAAACTCGGTATAAATGTACGATGGATAGACAGTTGTATGAAGCAAGAAAAACCACAAGGTAGATTTCATAAGATACCTAGCAATCAGTAACCAACAAACTGCATTTTTAATATTAATGTCCTCATGATTAACGAACCTTATTTATTCTCACCACACAATGGGTAAAATATTTGGAGCTTTATCCCACTTTCCGGAAAAATATCTCGTGTTTCTGCTATTTTTGACTTTTGTTGGCATGATATCCCGGATCACTTTTACGAGACGAGACGGGACAAAACGAGACGGGACGAGACGAGACGAGACAGAACCCTTCGAGACGGGACACGAGACGGAACAAACGAATATTTTCGAGACGAGACACGAGACGAGGCAGCATTTTCACGAGACGGGCCGGGACAGACCAAAGTCTCGTCTCGTCTCGTCTCGTGGGCAACACTATTTGGAAACTGTTCTATGGGTCCCGGATTCGATACCCGGTGGAGGCACGTTGCACAGTGGTTCGGATCCCACTTTAAATTGTATGTCCAGTCCAGATTAGCCAATCTGTGCATAAAGTGGACTTAAAACAACAATTCAAATCTCATAATATCCAGATAGAGGGAAAAAATATGGATCTAGAAAAGGAAAATAAATAAAAGAATGAAAACTAATAAAATACCAATAAAAGAAAAGTAGAAAAATGTCTGTAACTTTAATGAATAGGAAGGGATAAATAGATTCAGTCCAAAGGGAAATATTAAAAAAGAAACGAAATGAAAGCTTTTTCAGAATTTGGAAACAGTTATTTTCTTTATGATTTTGGTTCTCATACTACTATAACGGGACGTTTATTTTTAAATATAAAGGATTTATTTACTGATAACAGAAGCAGAAGAATAATATTTTTTTAAAAATCTCTATAAAGTTCTTGTATCAACTTGACTGTTGGTCAAGTGAATATGAACTTCTTCTGCAAGCCTTTTCCTTATTGATCTGATTATATTTCGTCATATATTTGTACAGAAAGACACATAAAAAATAACTCGAAATCTATGTCAACACGTTGTTATGCTGCATCAGATTAGGTAAGTAAAGTCCACAACCAACCTCAGTGGCGGAGTTGTTAGCGCATGCGCTGCTAACCCAGGGATTCCAGGTTGGAATCCCGATGTTTTGAGTTCATATCATCACTCATATACTCATTGTCGCGATTAACCAAAAGTGGCAGAAAAGCGGCGCTAAATAACAAAACTCAAGTCAACTCCACCATCTATGCCGTTCTTTTAAATTCTCTTTTGCAAACAGAAACACCCGAAAACCTATTCCAGAAATTACAATTCAGAAGGAAAATACATGGCATTAAAAAGCAAAGATAATCAAGTCTCACGTCTTTAGCGTTCCCAAGTATACATTAGTGCTTCTTGAAACATATTTTACCTATTCGGCTACAATAGGGTGGAATAAACTCTTTCCATTCATAACATCACACTCCAACTAGTATATAACAACTTCAAAACCTAACAATATCTGTGTTCAAGCACTCTTGAATTTATGAATAGAAGCTAACATCAAGTCTTGCAGATATTGAAGAGTTATTGTTTGAAATGTGATGACATATTAATATGTTGCTCTTACGATACTATTCCAAACCTTATGTATACTTATGCACAATGCACCTATCATTATTTATGTTTTTGTTCATTGTAGATATTACACTGAATTATGAAATAAAACAATAAAAATGAAAGAAAAACTTTTATCAGTATTATCAATACTCATTTATTTCTTCACACATATTATATTTCTCAAGTATTAACTGTGCCAGTGATTGATTGGTCTCAAATGATTTTATTCATATTTCTTTTATGAACTGTTATTTAATTTTCCAACATGTGTACTGGTAACTTTTATTGTTCTGTAACCATTGAAGACTAAAATTGGTAAACGCTGTAAGTGCCACAAGAATTCAAACACCGTTTTCCGTGTTAAACTGTGAAATGTGCCATGCTTGATAATGTGGTAAACGTGAAAGGTGGCTGGTAGCCCTCTAAGTAGTTCAAAGTGCGTGTAAAAAGGCACTAGTGTGAACGTTCGTACGGGCTGATGTGCTGAACGATGCGATTTCCCAACACTTTCTCTTTTGGCACTTACAACGTTTACCACTTTTAGTCCTCAATTTTAGAGCCAATATTAAAATTAAGTTAACATTTATTGGATCTTTCTTTACATGTAAATTATCAACTTCATCTCCTTATGCAAAGCTTTCATGTGACAATGGTGGAATTGGAAGATTTGCAATGGTGTATATTTTTCTATCTTAAATTTTTCAATATGTTACTCCGTTTTTAGCAAAAAATAAGAATTTTTAAAATACTGTTGACAATTTCTTGCTGGGTAGTGGGTACAATACTTAGGTGTGTTGTCAACGGGTGTACTATCATGAAACGCTTCTTGTGTCATGAACCAGTTTAATTTGAACACCTAATGTATTTGTATTACCAATATATATGGCTATGTTATTTTGTTATGGGGGAGGATAAATTAGGCTATCCCTAGTAAACCAGAAAATTTACCTCTATTACTAGGGGCAGTTGATTCTATTTGGGGAATCCCTAGCATTGGCGGAGGAAGTTTTTTTATTTAGGGAGTAACTACAAAGTTCAACTACAACTCTGCAGAGACTCACATATACTTATGGGGAGCATTCTATACTAGAACAGGGCATTATAGCACCCAATTTTCAAAAGAAAAATTGCTTAACTTTATATTGGCAATTAAAAGAAAAAAAATATTCCCAAAATCATATTCAATTTTTCAGTTATGTTATGGTTATTTTCAAGGTAGATACTTTCTTAAAAACGTATAGATACAATTCTGGAACAGAGAAGATCTAGGCTATTTCATCGTTGTGCACTTATTTTAACAGTTTTCACTCCGCTAAAAGCATCTCTGAAAGCACAGATCAAGTGACGTATATGGAAGTACAATGTAATGAAATAGTTTAAGGTGGGTTCAATTTCTTTGGATAGGGAGAAATAAGCTTCGCAAGATTTCATATCTTGCCCTTCAGTCATAGAAACTTGTATTGTTGTTGTTTCTGATTGCTATAGCTATTATTATTATTACTACTATCTACTAGGGGAGGGTGGGGTAAGTGAGACAGGTCGGGCAAGTGCATCCATCGTAGCTAAATTGTAGACCATGATAGAAAATGACTCCACGAGTTGGTGTCATGGAAGCTGGAAAGGCTGTGTGCGAAGAAGTTGTCCGCTCACTTGAAAATTGACGATTTTATAGGTCTATATTTATCTTCGGTGTTATCTTTATAAGGATTATGGTGTATACAGAAGTCTACATTCCATTTTGTCAATACATTTTAACACTTGTAATATATTTAATGCATAAATATATCTTTATGAACCTCATACTGGCATCCGGTGAATGTAGCATTATTAGACTCGCATCAGGCGTCAAGTAAATAAAACATGTGGGATGGGGTAAGAGCGCCCACCTAGAATCTTAGACAGTCGCACTTGTTACAAGTTTGATTGATTCACTGGTAGGTTATTTTTTGTTGCGTTACTACAGTTATAGTTTAATTTTAACAACAATGCCCCCATGTGTATGCGTGCTAAATTTTTCGTTCTGGGGAATGCCCCACTGATTCCTTTTGCCAGTTAATTTTGCTGTCTGAAGGACTCCCCAGCACATTCCATTAATCTGGACACATGATTTAAGTGATTTAGAACGTTTGTCTGGTGAAAGTTATTTGCCAAGTTTTATTGTTCAATTTCTGTATCTGGCTGGTGTCAGCGTCCACATGCAGACTTGACTTATTTCAATTTTTTAACAGAGAAGTTAATTATATTTTTATGTATTTGAACTAGATAAAAATGTTCATAAGTGTTCTACGTGTAGCCTGGTAAAGGTTTGTTTCTTCTCAAATTAATAATGTGCACACTATGACCTTTCTTTTCTTAAGGGGTCTCAAATGCCCCACTCTCCCCTACTTTACAAATCATAAAATTCAAATTGAATTTAAAATAATACTTTGGCGTTGTATACAAGTTCAGCTTCCAGTCTGCTACAGTAGATAGAAACTGGATTCGCCTTCCTTCCTTTCCATAAATCTCTATCTTTTGTTGACGAACAGTTCTTTGTCTATTTGTACCTTTTCACAATGCACAGATATCAAACAGATACCACTTAACCTTACTGTCCTTCATGCTACCTGTGATGGATGTAAAAAAAAAATAATTAATAATTGAAAATGACGCGTGTGAATAATCGAAGTCAGATCCAGACTTTTCGTAATCCCGAATTTCTTTGAACAGTAACATCTTGTATCTGTCAAATTATTTAAGGGAATATGAGGGGGGTTCTGTGCCAATCCCTGTTAATTCACTCCATAATACAAATCATATTTTCCATACAAGTGAATTAAAATTGATTGATGTTTTGTATCACGGGCATTTCAAAATTGAGGACAAGCCCCGTAACAAGAAATTAAAATAAGTCTGTTAAAAGTTACTAACTCAGCTTTTAAAACTATCCAATCATTCATTACTTACTTCAAACGAAAGAAAGATATACGGTTTCTGAGGACTAAAATATCCTATTAAAACCTATTAAAAGCTGAGGCCGTAAAGGGCCTCAGCACACACAAGAACACGACCCCACAAAGTATTATAGTACTGAGCGTGGATCCAGGCGATTACAAGAAGCAGTTACCGAGCTGTAGTACCTGAAAGTCGCCCCTTACACCTCGAATTAAAATTAATATTTATTTATTTAGCAAAAGATCCTTAACAGAACCAATAGTTCCAATTACAAAGGATCATATTAAAAACATTTATAATAAAGATTAAACATACATTTTAAAAATTACAAAAATACAAAACTACAGAATTACAATATTACAAAATACAAAGCAAAAGATAAAAAGATAAAAATGGCAGTAGGTATGTTACACCAAGTAACAGAACAAAAAACAAACACAATATAGTACAATCACAACAGAGTACTGCTAAATACTTTCAGATACAAACATATTATACATCGCACAATAGTCGATGAACACTAAGATTAATTACACAATTTGTACAAATATCAAATCCATAAGAGTAAATAAGGCATGACTTTAAATACATAGTATCGATAAAAATAATATAATACAAACACAGCTTCAATCAAATTTACTGTGAATTTAAATGATTAGGCAATGACAATATATATATATTTATTATTGAGCTATTGAACCTTTTGAACAAGGTTGTTATAATTTGTGCATAGTCTGATAACAACTGAAGATTTATGTATATTGTTTCTCGATTTATCAATAAAAAAAGGAAGCAAACACCTAAAATTTCTTGCTTAACATTAAGTTTAAAATATTGCAACACTTCAGGAGAATCTATTAAGTAATTCATAATCTTATAAAGTATAAAATATTGAGCTATTAATCTTCTAGACTGCAAAGGTGTCACCTGAAAATCTACAAGTAAAAAAATTATAAGAAATTCTATTTAATACTCTATTTAATACTATATTCCTAATAACAACAGCAGCATCCGTATAATATTTTAGATATATTATAATAATTAGTCTATTATTTTAAAAATTAAAAAAAATTCATTGATTTAATACATTTTTTTTTGGGTGCGTCGGCACTACGGGGAAATATCCTCTTAACTAAAATTCTTACTTTAAGTTTAAAGAATAAGGGGTGTAAGAAGCCCCTTGAGAAATGTTAAAAGTGCCACACAGAACTCAAAATGCATCAAATCAAAATTCATGCACTTTTAATGCATCAATTGACACAATTCCTTTGTTACCAATCAGGAAGATCTTCTCGAATGATGCATTTTAGTGCATCACACCGAACAGAATCTGATAAAAGTACCCAATTATGCATTTCTGTGTGTATTTTGGCATAAAAATGCATCATTCGCAGTATGTGTGTCAACTGACACGTTTCGGATTCTGTGTGTGCGAGGTTGCAACGAACCTGTACAAAACAAACACAACACATTGTTTACACTGTGTCAACTGATGCACTTTTGTGCATCAGTTGACACAGATAAATATGTAATTTTCGTTTCTTTCAAATGATCTCCTCTGATCTGCTCAATTGTACAAGTACCCTTTGATGTATTTCTCTGTGTATTTTGATGCACCAAAAATGCATCATTAGCAGTTAGTGCACTTTAATGTGGTAGACATTTTGGGTGTGGCCTATCTAAAGTTCCCGCATTGTCAAGTTTTCACGAGAAGTGCGTCAAAGTTAGTTTAAAGTCCACTTTGTTCTGAGGTGGGTTAATCAGGACTCAACCTAGACGCAGAAAAATAAATACATCAAATCTATTCTCCATCTGAGAAGGGGGGTGCAAGTTAGCTATTTAAGGGGTTGTAAGGGTAAATTTAGAGCCAAAATGACCATAAATTCGACCTTTGTGAAAAACTTTAGGGGGAAGTTGAGGAAATTTTGAGGCCGTGTTTGGGAGGGTCTTACGAGGCTGAGTATTTGTGTGCAAACGTTCTAAATCATACATTTTATTTATTAAAATTTACTGCTGAAACATATTATACAAACCTAATCCGGCAGTTAAAGTGTTTTTTACATAAGCAAACTTTACATTACATTACCCACGATAATAAACGTAATAATCAAAGGACCCCGGTTCGATACCCGGTGGAGGCACATAGTGGTTCGGATCTTACTTTAAAGTGTCGGTCCAGTCCCGATTAGCCTATGTGAGCAGAAAGTGGCTTCAAACAAACTCAAAACCGTAAAAGTATTTCAGTTTGAAGACGTTTCGGGGGCTCGAGCCCAAGTAGCTCCCCCTAAATACGCCACTGGAAGAAAAGCTATTTCACCGACCGAGAATCAACACAGCAGAATTAGTTAACGCCCTTCCATCATTTATTTATTTGGGATATTGTCGATGCTGTCTGATAAACAAAACTTAACTTTCCTGATGTATGCATCGTTAATTGTCCGGACAAAAGAATCGTGTTGGGAAGAATTCTGTTTCGTAAGCTTCGGCCGTTATTCGAAAAAGTCGTTCGAGAAAAGGCACCGTGGCAAAAGAGCCTCCGAGGCGGGAAAAATTATAGTTCCGTAATTAGCCATCAGATGGCAGTAAACTTCAGCACGTCGAGCGGCGAGCACCACATCGGCACACAAGCCAGTCAAGCAGTGGGCGTAAACAGAAATGAATGTGACCGCTTTCCATTGGCCCATCGCGGATGGTACCACGTTGATAACCCCGCCCCCCACCTCGCCCACTTGTTATTACATTCAAATGTGCAGAGTGAGTTGATTGGTCGGTTTGAAAATATCATGGCTTACCAGTATACGAGGCAAGCCCGCTGTTGAAAGTGTGGGGTACGTTCACCGACGGGACTTGGCGAGGGTACCGAAGAAATATATGCATTTTTATAATTCCCACACCTGTGCTCTTTTTGCTGGCAGCTTTGAAACAAGCACAGGTCACGAGTTTCAGGTTCGGAGTGATACCTTTCAGCCTCGATAATCTGAAGACACCACGAAAAAGTCGTTACCGCAACTAAATGCCATGCCTTTCATCTGCATGAAATCCTATGGGAGCTGTTGAGAAAGATTGCAGCGTAGTACTACACATTCAAGAACCGAATCTCCGTTCTGTAACCTCAACTAATTGAGAAGAAAAGTTTTGCTTCGGTCACACTCCAGTCATTGTAAGTAGGTTTACGATTTCAGTGTTGTGTTAAATTTCCGGTAATAAATTGATCAGTTTTGAAGTTACCTTCTTTTCTGTCTTAAACGGAGACATTGAGCATTTGTGCTGGTTTTGAGGGGGGGGGGGTAATGCACTCTCTGTTCCTTCAATTTTTTTTAAGAGAAGAGAGAGGGGAGCATTGTAGTCAGTAGTAAATAATCGTTGTTAGAAACATGAAAAAACACGTTTAGATTCCAACTTACAATCTATCCACAAAAAATCTTCCATCATGGTTTTGCTATTGGCTCGTACACAACTGGCTGTTGTTCAAAAAACAAAAATAAATTAGTCTATATTAATTTTAGGGTGTATTATAATGATTTCATAACAGGACCAATCCATTTGTCACAGATGTTACATTTTCCCTCCATTTTTGAACTGTAAAGTAACTGTTACTATTTCTTTCCCAATTGTAACAGAAGCAGAAATAGTGCATCAATAACTTCCTGCAGCCAAACTCAGACGAAGTAAAATAAAATCTTGTTAGAGAAATTGAAGGAAATATGCTGTTACGGGTGTTCTCAAATTTGTGACCAGTCTTTGCAGGTGGTAGGCCTGAAATTCATCTGACCCCCTTAATGAAGCTCATGGGTGTACAAAAAACAAAGTAAATCCTCAACGTTTTCACTTTTGAAAATATTCTTAAATTGAATATTTAAAAAAAATCATATGCCACGCATGTTATAAATCATCTCCAAATTCAAGTTCAATAACAAACAGACATGCTAAAAACACAAGTGAAACAATAAACTCATTGGTTCCATATAATTTGGATATATTTTAAAAGTGTTAAAGTAAAAACTCTGATCAATTAAGAACATTTTTTTCCCACAACCATCGCATTTTTCATGGATTTGCTCAACATCGGGAAATTCACTCCCACCTCTCCTAATATCGAAAAGAAATGGAGGGAAATTACGACGAAAACGTTGGTAAGCTTTGGTCTCTGCAAACCGTATTCTTTTAGTAATAAGATCAATGAAGATTACAGCTGCAGACTTTAAAGACGTTGATTAGAACATTACTTTCTTTCTTTATTGGTTTTAGCTGTTACACCAACTCTACAAGTGTCCTACCATTTTTGATCTGATTACATGTAATACATATGCAAACAAGACTATGTGTACTGTAGCTCCAGATATGTCAATATTTTAAATTCGCTGAAATATTTTGACAATTTTTTTTTTCATTGGGTGTCACACATCTGTGTCAGTCTTGCACTACTAAAGTTTATTAAAGTCAGAGCCATTGTCTGTTTATTGTGTCTTAGGTGAAAGTTAATATTAGTTTCAACAGGTTTCGAAGTGAACAAATGTCGAAAAGGGATTTGTTTTTTAAAAATCCACATTTGCATCTTTTTAAAAGCATTCTGACTTACGTGATAGAGGTATATTCAAACGCATCCAAGTGTAACATGGAAGATGTATTTCTTGAAAGCCACATACAATTTTGTATTAAAGAAATACAATTTTATGTAACTTACAGTTCCAAAAGTGTCTCCCTTCTCTTCAGAAAGATCTGACATGTACAAGCAGCACAATTACTAATGTCGTTGCTTAAAATTGAATTCTAATACTGAAAAAATATTGATTCAAAATTGACAATATGTTGTGCAGGAAAATTCCCATTACTGTTGACTCCAGCCAGTTTTCTCCGGGGGGATGTCATAGGCTTCAAATTATAACACCAATAAAACAATACTAATAATTTAAAACTGTCCCTTACATCTGATATGTAATTAATTAAATTAAGTGCCATTAGGTTTAATTGACCATCATTTTAAGAATAAGATTATGAGAATTTATAAAAGAATAATAGAGCATGCAATAATTTACATTTTGCAGTAAACTAAGGCGTTTAGGCTTTATGCAACATATCTGTGGATGACATCATCAATGGAACTTTCTGTGTGATCCTTATCCCCCTCAATTCCTCAATTGACACATTCACACAAGCTTCTTCAAGCGTATCCTGATCCATCATATTTATTAATTTAGTGGTTAATAAAACGGGCAATGATTTAAATCCGTTCATTATTTTGACTTTGAATTATAAAGAGGTCTGAATTAGTGCTTATCACAACGATATACCCGGAAAAAAAGTACGTTATACGTTAAGTTAAAGTGAATGAAAGAATGCCGAAGTGAACATAGTTGCAACACTTCTTATCTATTGTCCGAATGCTCTGCCAGGTTGCTGAAATTTTCGGGAGGGACTTTTCAATTTCCGGGGGGGAGGGTGATTTCCCCCCTGAATTCATCATTGTTCTGTAGGATCCAATACGTTCTGCTTGAGACAGCGCACAATCAAATTAGGTGCTACTGACACATAAATATCCCGAAACAAGTGTTTTTTTGTTTTTAATTCAAAATTTTGAAAGATCGTCTCGTCATTACCTTAAGATCTCAACATAAAATGTCTAGATGCACACAACTCGGAAGGAATGCATCAAATTGTAGTTGATACACCAATTGACACAGTTAAATATGTAATGGTTTCTTTGAAATGACAAGGGTGCGGGTTTTTGCCTATTTGCCTTTTTATTCCTTTGTAGTAAAACATACGCTTGAATGTTTTAAGTTAGTTTCATGGTGTTACTAGCCCAGAAACGCATTTTTAAAGTGCCTATAAATGCCTATTTCGAGGGTTATCGCCTATTTTGCTTGATCGGGCCTAATAATGCCTATTTTGCAATTTTTGCTTACCTGAGCTTTTTTGAAGTGGCTTTGGCTTTCTCTGCGTTGATGAAGGTAAGCCTTTTTTTAATGTTTAACTGACTGAAATCTGGTATTCGCCAGATTTGACGGTAGCAAGGGACGTCAGATCTTGGGAAATACCAAATATCGCTCGATCAGGGTAAGCAAAATGGACAACCTGTTGGTGACTCATACTTGGACAAAACGACACCAACCCACCCCTTCTTTTCTTCCACCTGAAAGCTAGTAGTCGTCAACCCCTTCCCCTCCCCGCCCAGTTAGGCACGCCCTTAAGTATAACCGTGCATTGGAAGAAGAAAAGTGAAATAAGTTCATGTTCAAACACTATTTTAATGTCTTCTTTAAATTTTGGGATGCCTTTTAAGTGCCTATTTTAGTGCATTTTCTTATTTTACAGTGCCTACAGGACACGACATAACAGTTATGTTATTTTAGTTATGGTAAGGGACTGGACCCCGTATAAGGTGACGGGTGCAAAATAACCTAAGTGCTGACGCACCGAAAATTTTAAATTCACATTTTAAAAAAAATTGGCAGCTTGCGCACTTTAATGCGTTGTTGGAGTCAACATATTTGTGTCAATTGACACATGTTGGGTGTGTGTGGCAAATAAACTCGCAGGGTAGCTAAGACGTGGTAAAGAAATTACAAAAATAGGAGAAACTGCTTAATTTATAGGAAATCACTCTAAAAAATGTGCAACTGTGTCGCAGCCAAAAGTGGTGTAACATCCTAATTACTGTAACGTAAAACCTAATCTTGTGTTAAAGACTTGATGTTGTTTGGCAAGACACCAAGACACCAAACATGGTGCTAAACAACACCAACTCCACATTCACACCAAGAGGAGTGTCCTGCTATCATAAGGGTGCGGATTTATAGGCACTAAAAACCTCTCAAATAGGCAGTCAAAAAGGCACGAAAATGATGAAAATAGGCACTTAAAAAGGCGCTATAAAATAAGAAAAGGCACCCCAAAATTTAAAGAAGACATTAAAATAGGGTTTGAACATGAACTTATTTCACTTTTCTTCTTCCAATGCACGGTTATACTCAGGGCGTGCCTAACTGGGGGGGAGGGGGGGTGTTTGACGACTACTATATTCCTTTTCCGGAATGTCTGGAGTAGCGACGCGCAGAGGAGAAAGCTTGTGGGCGGGGCCACACTAGGTGGGGAAGGGTGCAGAATGCAGAATTCTCCTAGTAGGCTTGCGAGCTGTCATTTTACTACAGAACTACTGGATGAGTCAAGTCGCCCCTTCCCGCGCGGTCCCTTCCTCTCCGCGCGTTCATTGGACAAGGCACATAGCCGCAACGTGCGCTAAGGACGCGTTCGCGTTCTCTTACTCCAGACATTCCGGAAAAGGAATATAGCTTTCAGGTGGCAAAAAAGAAGGGGCGGGTTGGTGTCGTTTTGTCCAAGTATGAGTCACCAACAGGTTGTCCATTTTGCTTATCCTGATTGATCGATATTTGGTATTTCCCAAGATCTGACATCCCTTGCGACTGTAAGATCTAGCGAGTACCAGATTTCAGTCAGTTAAACATAAATAAAATCTTACCATCAGCAATGTAGAGAAAGCCAAAGCCACTTCAAAAAAGCTGAAGTTAGCAAAAAATTGCAAAGTAGGCATTTTTAGGCCCGATCAAGCAAAATAGGCATTTATAGGCACTATAAAAATGCGTCTTTGGGCTAGAAACACCATGAAACTTAGAACATTCAAGAGCATGTTTTACTACAAAGGAATGAAAAAGGCAAATAGGCAAAAATCCGCACCCTAGATCACCAAAAGTGGTGGCAACTCGGTGGCAGATTTTTTAGAATGGTTACTCACAGTTGAAATATACGTTTAATATCTTTGCAAAATCTAAAACTCATTATCTTCTACATAGTAAATAACATACAAAATAAATAAATAAATGAGGCTTTTGTTTCGCCGTATGTATCGTTTGGAAATCAGATCTCATGGTGGCGATTTCTTCCGTTGTGCATAAACCTACGTCTGCCATTTGAAAGACTCATTCATCCACGATTGCATCAGACACATGACAAAACGCCAAGTAAATCTTCGTTATATCAGATGTGAAAATAAGTGTTGCATTACCGTATACAAGGTTTATAACGGGTCCAAATCCATCCTATTGGTTTAATAAACAGTTTGCACTGATTGTATAATCAAAGAAACAACATTTGAAAATTGGTCAAAACACTACTTCGTTTGACAAGTTTGTGAAAGTTAAACTATATCAATATCACCGAAAGTAGTGGTTTTAAACACATCAAAGTTATATAGTTAGTTAAGGTTAACATAATTAATGTACAGTCATGGAAAAAATATTTCCCCCAAAGAGCGTTAAAATCAGTAGTCTTATGGGGGAGGTATTTCTTTCGAAATAGTTTACAGAGAATCTTTTTATTGGTTGTATTTCAAAAGTATTTATTAATAATAAATAAATAGTGACAATTAAATAATAACTCTTAAAATTCTACTATCCTTGTGGTGTTAAGTTGAACCTCACCTATATGTTTGTTTTCTAGTCAGATGAAATGAAACATTCAAGTTCAAGCTACATGTAATTACTGAAAAATTTACTTTGAACTTGTGAAAATATAGTTGAACAAAAATATATTAAATATGTAACCTGAAACGCTATTTAGTTAAATTAATTTAACAAGGTATGTCTTGTAAATATAGCTGTGGCTATGCACATTGTTGATAGTGGAATCCCTGTACACACCAAATTTAAATTATGCACTTCAAATATTTCAATTGATACAACTGTAATTATTTCTTATTTCGAAATTTCTGATTCCATGCACTTTTAATGTCAGCTGAGAACGACACGTTAAAATGCTTTTAAGTGCCTAATGCATTTATTGCATTTGTGCATCGTTATTTGTTTGATACGGCTAGTTTACTATCTATGCACTTTTAATCTATTCTTCTCAATACACTTAGTGTTCATTTATTACCAACCCTTTTGCGGAGATATCATAAAGTTGAATAACAATTATTAGGCCATATAACTTATCACAATCTTTCACATTCCTATCAATGAAACCTTATTCTAACTATCAGGATAAACGAATTATATTTTAAGAATTCTAAATCATTTAATTTTCTTCGGAAGAAAATGTATAAAACACTTTATGTATTGATGCGAGGCGAGTACTAAAGTATTAATAATATTTATAAAATCGATGAATTTAAACTTTAGCTTGAGGCTCCACCTTTTATACACCTTTTTGTATTAATTAACGCATTTGATCGATTGAATTGTTGTTTCAAGTCCACTTTATGCACAGAAAGACTAATCGGGACTGGACCTACAGTTTAAAGTGGGATCTGAAGCACTGTGCCACCACCGGGTATCGAACCCGGGACCTCTTGATTACAAGGCGACGACGCTACCACTGCGCCATCAGGGAGCCCCGCATTAATGAATGCGTTCGCTCTTTGTGTAGAAGGAACCCTTGGATGATCGCGACGATGATTAGATAAAATTGATGAAAGGATCACAAAGAATACCCATACCGAGGCCGGGATTCAAATCCGGGAACTTCGGTGGTGAGATCGCAAGTCTCCGGGAGCCGAATCTGCTACAGAATATAAATATATAACCTGGGGGGGGGGGGGAGGCTGGTGACAGAATCCGTTAGCGTCCAATGTTAATACCAAGTGATTCCTTTAGAGAACGTTATTAAAAAATACGTAAAATTAAATTCCACCCTTAAAATGAAAGCTTGATTTTCTTCATAAATTACAAGAGACTAGTTGAATAATTTGATAAAATCTGTTTTTTTTAGTGGTATAAACTATTGAAGGAAAGGAGAAAATGCAATTAAGTGCTGATGTAGTTTTTTTCATATTTTTACTTCATTTCATGCTAGCAAATTCATTTAAAATTCATAAAACAACTGGGAAGGCGGAAAGAGAAACTTCAAAAATGCAATTAGATGGCAAAAAATACTGAAAAATGAACTAAAAACAAAAAAAAGGTCCAGAAAAAGCAAAATAAAAACCGTGTTTTCTATTTCTAACTGCAACGAAATGGACTACTATGATGTTTCGCATTGTTTGTAAGGACCAGAAAGATGATTTGTCATCATTCATCAACTTCCTAGCCCTAGTTATAACAAACTTCCGTCTCACATTCAGCAGCCTAACCTGTAAGGAGGGGGGGGGACTTGACCCTCAGATACCAGGTGGTTAACAAAAATAAACCTGAAAAATTTTGAAGGAGCGAATGCCCCCTTTGCCTTCCTCCAGTTACGCCTAAGCTCACATTTCACGTTGCTGCAGAACAGAATGCACATGCGATTGAACCTGCTCACTTTCCCTCGCCCAATCAAGTTACTTGTTGGCAAAAGTTCCGCAACCTGTCCAGAGATGGCGCGGGCGACACTTTCCTCACATCCAGGCTCGCACCGAACGTGAATAAAATAGTTTTGCCAGATTTAATTACTAAAATTTAGCCTATTTTGCCTACTTAATAATAGAATACATTCTTGTACCTAGTCTTGACAAATTCGTCAATTTCTAGGAACAAAATTTCGCGGTTGTGGAAAGAATATTTATCTGTTGCTACTAATATTTTTCATGCCTACAGGGTTTGATGATTCCAATAATTCAATAACGATATCTTCCAATAATTCAATTTCAATCACATTCTATATTATATTTTATATGCAATAATGCACACAGGCCCGAACAGATCATTTAAGGCAAAATATTATGGCAACATATTAGGTAGGTAAAGTAATTTTCGGTCAGGGATTATAATTATTTGCACTTAAAGTTAAGCAGCTCTAAATTTCAAGGACGTATTTAGTGGGACTTACCAAGTCCCAAAATTAAGTAAGGAAATACTTGTTTAATGTTGTATAATATGGAGTTGATTGCGATTATATGCAGCTTTACGTTGACCTGCGAAAATTTATGCGTCCCAGTACTAAAATCTATTAATACGATACGCATAAAAATAATTAGCCGAGACTTTGCTTTCCCAACGTGCTTTTCAGCTGTACCCAACGAACTTTTAGGTATTCAATAAATGATCATCTAAAATTTTTGACATTAATTTCTTTGGTAGGACAGCTGTTTTATTCAAACTTTAGTGATATTAACTTATAAGTTGAATATGCGGTCTAAGGCGCTGTGCTTTGGCCTCCGACTGCGGCACGGCATGGGTTCGTTCGAGTCCATCTGGGTTCAGTCTCTGGGTTCTCGACCTGTGTATAGGGCCAGTGGCAATCCACCATCGTGAGGAAATTGGGGAGTTGCGAGTAACCCGGTCGCGGATATCTCCTATAACGACTGGGGGTTCGACGTGCTGACCACACGTCACCCCATTAGCGGTTGAAGAACTCCACACCTCTAGGTAGGATTGTGGTAGGGAGACTGGCAGTCGGGAGATAGGCCAAGGCCCTTCGAGGGCTGTCGCGCTATGGGTTATATTTATAATTGAATAATGAATATCTGCTGTTATATCTCTATTCTTATATTATAATTTTGACTGTTCTCATCATTATTAGTATTATTATTATTAATTTGGAAAAGACGTACTGCAGAGAACAGGTGTGATACTTGAGTAAACTGTTAAATATTTTTATTGTATGACAAACTAACGGTAACCAGTTACTTTTGGAAGCAAAGTAACGGTGGCTGTAACAAGGATTATTTCCGATTCAGAATTTCCTAACTCAGGAAATATGGAAATTCCAATGGAAACAGTGCTATTTCAGGAACTGTGGAAATTCCAATGAAAGCAGTGCCATCTCTGGAACTGTGGATCCAATGAAAACAGTGCAAATATCAGGAACTATGGAAATTCCAATGAAAACAGTGCCATCTCATGAACTATGGAAATTCCAATGAAAACAGTGTCATCCCAGGAACCATGGAAATTCCAATGAAAACAGTGCCATCTCAGGAACTATGGAAATTCCAATTAAAGGAGTGCCGTCCCAGGAACCATGGAAATTCCAATGAAAACAGTGCCATCTCAGGAACTGTGGAACTTCCAATGAATACAGTGCCAACTAAGGAACTATGGAAATTCCAATGAAAACAGTGCCATCCCAGGAACTATGGAAATTTCAATAAAAACAGTGCCATCTCAGGAACTATGGAAATTCCAATTAAAAGAGTGCCGTCCCAGGAACCATGGAAATTCCAATGAAGACAGTGCCATCTCAGGAACTGTGGAATTTCCAATAAAAACAGTGCCATATCAAGAATTCCAATGAAAACAGTGCCATCTCAGGAACTATGGACATTCCAATGAAAACAGTGCCATCTCAGGAACTATGGAAATTCCAATGAAAACAGTGCCATCCCAGAAACTGTGGAAATTCCAATGAAAACAGTGCCATCCCAGGAACGATGGAAATTCCAATGAAAACAGTTCCATACCAGGAACCATTGAAATTCCAATGAAAACAGTGCCATCTCAGGAACCGTGGAAATTCCAATGAAAACAGTGCCATCTCAGGAACTGTGGAAATTCCAATGTAAATAGTGCCATCTCGAGAAATATGGAAATTTCAATGAAAACAGTGCCATCTCAGGAACTATGGAAATTCCAATGAAGACAGTGCCATCTCAGGAACTGTGGAATTTCCAATAAAAACAGTGCCATATCAAGAATTCCAATGAAAACAGTGCCATCTCAGGAACTATGGACATTCCAATGAAAACAGTGCCATCTCAGGAACTATGGAAATTCCAATGAAAACAGTGCCATCTCAGGAACCGTGGAAATTCCAATGAAAACAGTGCCATCTCAGGAACTGTGGAAATTCCAATGTAAATAGTGCCATCTCGAGAAATATGGAAATTTCAATGAAAACAGTGCCATCTCAGGAACTATGGACATTCCAATGAAAACAGTGCCATCTCAGGAACTATGGAAATTCCAATGAAAACAGTGCCATCCCAGAAACTGTGGAAATTCCAATGAAAACAGTGCCATCCCAGGAACAATGGAAATTCCAATGAAAACAGTTCCATACCAGGAACCATTGAAATTCCAATGAAAACAGTGCCATCTCAGGAACCGTGGAAATTCCAATGAAAACAGTGCCATCTCAGGAACTGTGGAAATTCCAATGTAAATAGTGCCATCTCGAGAAATATGGAAATTTCAATGAAAACAGTGCCATCTCAGGAACTATGGACATTCCAATGAAAACAGTGCCATCTCAGGAACTGTGGAATTTCCAATAAAAACAGTGCCATCTCAGGAACTGTGGAAATTCCAATGGAAATAGTGCCATCTCGAGAAATATGGAAATTTCAATGAAAACAGTGCCATCTCAGGAACTATGGAAATTCCAATGAAGACAGTGCCATCTCAGGAACTGTGGAATTTCCAATAAAAACAGTGCCATATCAAGAATTCCAATGAAAACAGTGCCATCTCAGGAACTATGGACATTCCAATGAAAACAGTGCCATCTCAGGAACTATGGAAATTCCAATGAAAACAGTGCCATCCCAGAAACTGTGGAAATTCCAATGAAAACAGTGCCATCCCAGGAACGATGGAAATTCCAATGAAAACAGTTCCATACCAGGAACCATTGAAATTCCAATGAAAACAGTGCCATCTCAAGAACCGTGGAAATTCCAATGAAAACAGTGCCATCTCAGGAACTGTGGAAATTCCAATGTAAATAGTGCCATCTCGAGAAATATGGAAATTTCAATGAAAACAGTGCCATCTCAGGAACTATGGACATTCCAATGAAAACAGTGCCATCTCAGGAACTATGGAAATTCCAATGAAAACAGTGCCATCCCAGAAACTGTGGAAATTCCAATGAAAACAGTGCCATCCCAGGAACGATGGAAATTCCAATGAAAACAGTTCCATACCAGGAACCATTGAAATTCCAATGAAAACAGTGCCATCTCAGGAACCGTGGAAATTCCAATGAAAACAGTGCCATCTCAGGAACTGTGGAAATTCCAATGTAAATAGTGCCATCTCGAGAAATATGGAAATTTCAATGAAAACAGTGCCATCTCAGGAACTATGGAAATTCCAATGAAGACAGTGCCATCTCAGGAACTGTGGAATTTCCAATAAAAACAGTGCCATATCAAGAATTCCAATGAAAACAGTGCCATCTCAGGAACTATGGACATTCCAATGAAAACAGTGCCATCTCAGGAACTATGGAAATTCCAATGAAAACAGTGCCATCCCAGAAACTGTGGAAATTCCAATGAAAACAGTGCCATCCCAGGAACGATGGAAATTCCAATGAAAACAGTTCCATACCAGGAACCATTGAAATTCCAATGAAAACAGTGCCATCTCAGGAACCGTGGAAATTCCAATGAAAACAGTGCCATCTCAGGAACTGTGGAAATTCCAATGTAAATAGTGCCATCTCGAGAAATATGGAAATTTCAATGAAAACAGTGCCATCTCAGGAACTATGGACATTCCAATGAAAACAGTGCCATCTCAGGAACTATGGAAATTCCAATGAAAACAGTGCCATCCCAGAAACTGTGGAAATTCCAATGAAAACAGTGCCATCCCAGGAACGATGGAAATTCCAATGAAAACAGTTCCATACCAGGAACCATTGAAATTCCAATGAAAACAGTGCCATCTCAGGAACCGTGGAAATTCCAATGAAAACAGTGCCATCTCAGGAACTGTGGAAATTCCAATGTAAATAGTGCCATCTCGAGAAATATGGAAATTTCAATGAAAACAGTGCCATCTCGGGAACTATGGAAATAACAATGAAAACAGTGCTATTTCAGGAATTGTATACATTCTAATGGAAACAATGCCATCTCAGGAACTAAGGAAATTCCAATGAAAGCAGTGTTATTTAAGGAATTGTATAAATTCTAATGGAAACAGTGCTATTTCAGGAATTGTATGAATTCCAATTAAAGTAGTGCCATCTCAGGAACTATGGAAATTCTGATGAAAACACTGCGATATTAGGAACTGGTCTTTACGAGTTGGATATTTTAGTGAATGTCTTCCCAACTCAGGAAGTTCTACTAATTGCCTCGGGAGAGGATGAATTTGGTGTTTGAAATAATTGACATTACGTACACCTGTGTAATTGCTAACCTAACCTAACCTAAACTACAAGCAAATGAACTGCAATATACTCAAAATATATTAGAGGAAAGAAGAAACTCCCCGTAAAGCACAGTACTTTTTCTGCCAAAGGATATAAAGTACATGTGCAGTAGCGATGAGAACCTGTTCTTATCTCCCCCCCCACCTACCCTTTCCTCCCGATTCAATTAACAGCAGTTCCTGATTTGGGAACGTTCCACTTCTAACATTCCACATGAAAATGTAGGTTCCTGAATGGGGAACTTTCGTCACAGTTCCTGAATTGGGACATCACCGGAACGAGTTGATTGACTTCCCTACCTCTGATTGATTGGGATTCATGCTTCGCTTTTCTGCCAAATCGCGAAGATGGGGATGAGTGATGACATGATGAAATTGATGAAGGGTCTCTGAAAACGAGCACCCATGCCCAGGGCGGGATTTTCCTACCTCTAGAAGCGACGTAAAAATGTGAATTTATTTTTTCTACACAGCAAGCACACCTAACGACAAAATCAACACAAGATGGGGAAGGTGATCTCAGGGGAGGCTGATTTTTATCTGTTTACCCCCTTCTCTCATCTACCCTTCCTTTCTTCTCATCTTCTGTTCCGCAATTTGATGAAGACGGGTGTACTCTTAAACAGGACACGTGTATGTACCAATTGTTAAGGAAATGTGGCAACGTCGGAGTAGTTGCACCCCTCCCCCTCCTTTTATGACGAACACAATTCCAAGCAAGCTCCTGCTGATAGCAACGCCAATGTTGCCAACTCAAAGAAGTTATCCCTAAATATTTGGTATGTGTTTCATGTCTCGTTTTATGAGACCATACTGATGATGCAAGATGAAGCGAAGAAGGATGATTAAAACGAAAGCAACCAGACGTCAATAAGAATGGAATTTCGTGACGAGCTAAGAAGATCACTCAAAAGAAAAATATTTGCACTTGGGCTAAAATTGCTTTGATAGGATTACGCTGCTATTATGCTAAGATAAAATAATCGAAAACTGGAAAAAATAGGGTTTCTTAGTTGAGAACCAAGACAAGGATAGGTTAGACAGTTCAATAGAAACCATACTAGTTAAAGAAGAACGGGAACATATGTATCGAAAATCTTCAATTACCACTCTAGATTCCTATTTCTTCCAAAAAAAATTAAGGGCCTCACAAATTACATAATCGGAGAAAGGTACATGAAAATGATTCTTAAAAAAATGAAAAATCATTTTGTAAATTATACAATTTAGTAATTGATTGATTGATTTGCTTTATTTTACTTCGCTTTTCTGCCACTCTTGGCTAATGACAAAGATGAGGATGAGTGATGACATGATGAAGTTGAAGGACACTCACAAAAGCACCCATGCCCACGTCGGGATTCGAACCCGGGCCCCTTGGCGGATGATAAAACGAAATGGATGAAAGGACAATCACAAACATACATGGGCAGGACACAAGAAGAAGTCCCACAGATATGCTGGCTGTGAATATAGACGCCAGAGCCTCTTAGTCTGCAAAATGCAGTCGAGGGTGTGCTACGTGGAAGAGATGTTGGCATTTGGGTGTCTTCAGCAAGTGAATTTGTATTAACAACAACATTTATCTATTGTCAAATAGGCTAATGACATAAGAAACTCTTCTTCTCTCGGCAATTTCAAATCAAAATTAAGAAAGTATCTTCTGGAGGCAACTTACCAGTACTGCAAGCAAGGAAACACAAGAAAATGGAACCTTTCTTCATCTAAATTTGTAGGACAAACACCGACCTACTTTTCTGTATTTTAAGTATTTTTGTTATCTGTGTGTTCATGCTGTAAGTGCATTTCCCCCCTTTTTTGTGTGTTTTCTCTATTTGTGTTTTTTTAAAATTTTCTTTGGTATTTTGATTATAACTCCATTAACCCTTGTTTCCATGATTATGAAAAACTAAATATGCTGACCAAGGCAGTAATTTATTTTATTAAAAACATAAACTAACGTAACGTTTCAACCTTCTAGCAAGGTCTTCTTCAGACTCTGTATCAAGTACAAAAGTAACGAGATACAACAAGAAGGGTAATATATATACACACAAACATTACTCCCTCCAGACTATTTAGAAAGTTGTTTGGAGCTTTCTAGCAGATGACTTTCACTTTCCAACTTTACTTTCACCTAAAAGGCTAAACACAATTACTTCCATATAGAATGTGGTTGGACTTTTTAATCTCACGCTCTTTTCCCTTCATTTTTCTTCCTTCTCCTCTCCTCTTTTTCTCTTGTCCTTTCCACTCTTTCCAACATCTTCTTCCATTCTTTGTTTAACTTCAGTCCCCCATTCCAGTTCATTGTGTCTTCTTCGCCTTTCTTCTCTATTTCCTTGGCTTCCTTCCATTTTCTCACTAGCATTCTCTTCTCCCTTCCTATCTGCTTAGCCTCATCCCACTCTATGTCATGTCCTGTTTCTCTCGTGTGTTTAAATATTGCATTTCTCTCTCTCTTAAGTCGTACATCATCCCTATGTTGTTTCAACCTGTCTTTCAGCCTTTTTTTCGTTTCTCCTATGTACACACTCTGACATTCTTTACATTTTACTTCGTAGATAATCCCTTCTTCTTCCTCTTCTCTGTTTTCCTTTTTCTTGTTAGCATTCCTCGCTATTCCTAAGATGCTTCTCCCTCCCTTCCTGTAAGTTTTAATTCCTGCTTTCCTAAGCACTTTGCATATCTTTTCTGTGGTCTTCCCCATACTCCTTATTCCAAACCTTCTCTCATCTTTTTCTTTCTCTTCCAATTCTCCCCTGCCCGTTTTCTTACTTCTTCTGTTTATGTCCAGTCTGTCCTGCTTCTCATAGCCATTCTTTTCCAGCTGTTTCCATAGGCTATTTATTTTGTCTTCTTTTTCACATTCTTTCATGCATATTTTCTTGATTCTGTCCTCCATATTCTTTATAAAATTTATTTTTGTCACCTCACTTACATCACTTCTTTTGTGGCAGAATACCCCTGCTGCACACTTCTTCTGATGCCAAGCGGTTTCAATTTCTTGTCCTCTTTTCCTTTTCATCAATATATCTAGATAGATTAACTTGTCTTCTTCTTCTATTTCAAGTTCCAATAATATCCATCTTTCTTCATCTTGAATTTCTTTGGCAAAAATGTCAAGCTGCCTCTTCGTTCCCTTCCATATGCCAAAACAGTCGTCCACATATCTGCAAAACAGAATCATTTTGTCACCTCCCTTTTCTATCACTTTCTTTTCCCATTCATTCATAACCAAGAAAGCAGAGCAGTTAAGAACAGTGAACAAGTAGTAGACCTCATAAAAGGACTTAAGTTAAATGAGATGAAGACGACAATGTTTAGCTTAGACGTGAAAAGTATGTTCCCGAGCATCAAGAGGGAACACGTTTTGGACATTATTAAAAAGAGAATGGGACAAGAAATTATAGGAGAATGGGATAGTGAAAGGGTAGTGAAGGCGCTGGAAACCATTTGGAATAACGGTTACAGTATAATGGGAGATAAAATAATGTTAATGAGTGAAGGACTAAATATAGGTTCCAGTCTAAGCCCAGCATTGGCTGAATTGGTTATGAATGAATGGGAAAAGAAAGTGATAGAAAAGGGAGGTGACAAAATGATTCTGTTTTGCAGATATGTGGACGACTGTTTTGGCATATGGAAGGGAACGAAGAGGCAGCTTGACATTTTTGCCAAAGAAATTCAAGATGAAGAAAGATGGATATTATTGGAACTTGAAATAGAAGAAGAAGACAAGTTAATCTATCTAGATATATTGATGAAAAGGAAAAGAGGACAAGAAATTGAAACCGCTTGGCATCAGAAGAAGTGTGCAGCAGGGGTATTCTGCCACAAAAGAAGTGATGTAAGTGAGGTGACAAAAATAAATTTTATAAAGAATATGGAGGACAGAATCAAGAAAATATGCATGAAAGAATGTGAAAAAGAAGACAAAATAAATAGCCTATGGAAACAGCTGGAAAAGAATGGCTATGAGAAGCAGGACAGACTGGACATAAACAGAAGAAGTAAGAAAACGGGCAGGGGAGAATTGGAAGAGAAAGAAAAAGATGAGAGAAGGTTTGGAATAAGGAGTATGGGGAAGACCACAGAAAAGATATGCAAAGTGCTTAGGAAAGCAGGAATTAAAACTTACAGGAAGGGAGGGAGAAGCATCTTAGGAATAGCGAGGAATGCTAACAAGAAAAAGGAAAACAGAGAAGAGGAAGAAGAAGGGATTATCTACGAAGTAAAATGTAAAGAATGTCAGAGTGTGTACATAGGAGAAACGAAAAAAAGGCTGAAAGACAGGTTGAAACAACATAGGGATGATGTACGACTTAAGAGAGAGAGAAATGCAATATTTAAACACACGAGAGAAACAGGACATGACATAGAGTGGGATGAGGCTAAGCAGATAGGAAGGGAGAAGAGAATGCTAGTGAGAAAATGGAAGGAAGCCAAGGAAATAGAGAAGAAAGGCGAAGAAGACACAATGAACTGGAATGGGGGACTGAAGTTAAACAAAGAATGGAAGAAGATGTTGGAAAGAGTGGAAAGGACAAGAGAAAAAGAGGAGAGGAGAAGGAAGAAAAATGAAGGGAAAAGAGCGTGAGATTAAAAAGTCCAACCACATTCTATATGGAAGTAATTGTGTTTAGCCTTTTAGGTGAAAGTAAAGTTGGAAAGTGAAAGTCATCTGCTAGAAAGCTCCAAACAACTTTCTAAATAGTCTGGAGGGAGTAATGTTTGTGTATATATATTACCCTTCTTGTTGTATCTCGTTACTTTTGTACTTGATACAGAGTCTGAAGAAGACCTTGCTAGAAGGTTGAAACGTTACGTTAGTTTATGTTTTTAATAAAATAAATTACTGCCTTGGTCAGCATATTTAGTTTTTCGGTATTTTGATGTTTTATATTTCGCAAACTGTTAGATATTCAACTTAATTTGTAAAATGTAAAGTAGAGATGGTTGCGATAAGATAAAGACTTGTGCCTTAACTTCGCCATCCAAAATAATAAATAAATAAATAAATGATCACAGGTGAAAGTAATTACAGCAGAATTTATTAAACATTATTGTGCTTTTGTAATGAAAAAGAAGCAATACTGTTCTTACAATCCTTGCACGTACGGTACGTATACAAACAGAACACAAAATATGTCAAGTGACACACATAATGTTGACTCCAGTGAGACATTAAAATGCATAAACCACTCATGATGCACTTTTGGTGCTTGGAAATACGCACAGAAATGCATCAATGTGTACTTCTATCAGCTGCAGTTTCGTGCAGTGCATTGCACTAAAAAAGCATCAACTGCATAGATCAATTTCAAATAAACACAGTGGCGGCAATGGAGGGGGGGATCCTACCAAGTGTCTCACATGTGAGTATAGAGAGAATTGAAAGAAAATCGTCAATTCAAACTCTGCAAAAATTGTTCAACAACAGATTCATTCAAGTTGTTGTTGTTGAGTTGGTGTGTTAAGTCCACTTACGCACAGTATGGCTAATCGGGACTGGATCTACAGTTTAAAGTGGTATCCGAACCACTTGTGCCTCCACCGGGTATCGAACCCGGGACCCCTTGATTACAAGGCAATGACGCTACCACTGCGCCATGGGGGAGGCCCTCATTCAAGTTGTTTAGTGCAATATGAGTTTAGAGAGAATTGAAAGAAAATCGTCTATTCAAATTCTACAAAAAATGTCCATCAATTCATTCAGTGTGTTCATTGCAATAATGTGAGTTAGCACTTTAGCAGGGAAGAAAGTTTGGCCAGAGGGGAATTATTTTTGGCAGACAGCCCTGGGCAGAGATGGAAAGAACATGGTACGATATCATTGAAGACATACACTCACACGCATACATACGAGTATTATTATTATTATTATGCATTATTTTTCTTGCACGGTTTTCCTTCAATTCTGTCATAATAATCTATAATAATTATCGTATTAATAGAAATATTCCTAATAATAATTTATCATCATTAATGATAGATATTACCAGGCACGTTTCTGGAACTATAGTTAATACGTGAACAGGTAAAAATATGATATAAGAATAGAGATATAACAGCATGCTTGTGCCTAGTTAAGATCATTATTTTTTGTTTAACAACAGCTGTCCTACAAAAGAAATTAATGAAAAGAAATTAAATGATATATTTATTGAATATCAAAAAGGGTGTTAGATCCATCAATTGAAAAGTAAAGTCTCTGATCATTATTTTATGCGTATTAGTATTAGTAGTGGTACAACTTGATATTGTACCATATTTAACAAGTATTTTTCTAATTTAATTATGGACTTTCTAAGCCTTTTGAGGGGGTCCGGACTTCTAAATACGTCCTTGGACATTATTATTGTTACATGTGAGACACTTGATTTGCGTGCTAGTGTTCTTCTCGAAATAAGTATATTATATATACGAGACTGCCTACATCTGGTACTTTTAGTAACATTGCCCCACAATAGGTTGACAACACTGACGCAAGACCTGTGCAATGAAAAGAGTGTACAGCTCGTCTTTTATTCCTTCTCATCTCCCTTCAAGACTCAAGAATTCTTCTTCATGTGAACTCACTCCACTTGGGGCCTCCACCCTGCTTCTTTTTGCACACGAAGGTAAGGCTTTTCAATGATCACACAATCGACGTAAACATGAGCACCAGCTTGTGGCACAGGAAATATTATCCCTGTACTATACAGTACAACCATGCACAAAGATACGTGTGCCCAAATTGTCCAACAACAGATTCATTCATTTCGTTTAGTGCAAAGTGAGTTTAGAGAGAATTGAAAGAAAATCTTCAATTCAAACTCTGCAAAAATTGTTCAACAACAGATTCATTCAGTTCGTTTAGTGCAAAGTGAGTTTAGAGAGAAATGAAAGAAAATCTTCAATTCAAACTCTGCAAAAATAGTTCAACAACAGATTCATTCAGTTCGTTTAGATAATGTGAGTTTAGAGAGAATTGAAAGGCAATCGTCGATTCAAACTCTGCAAAAATTGTTGAACAACAGATTCATTCAAGTCGTTTAGTGCAATGTGAGTTTAGAGAGAATTGAAAGAAAATCTTCAATTCAAACTCTGCAAAAAATTGTGAACAACAGATTCATTCAAGTCGTTTAGTGCAATGTAAATTTAGAGAGAATTGAAAGAAAATCTTCAATTCAAACTCTGCAAAAATTGTTCAACAACAGATTCATTCAGTTCGTTTAGTGCAATGTGAGTTTAGAGAGAATTGAAAGAAAATCTTCAATTCAAACTCTGCAAAAATTGTTCAACAACAGATTCATTCAGTTCGTTTAGTGCAATGTGAGTTTAGAGAGAATTGAAAGAAAATCTTCAATTCAAACTCTGCAAAAATTGTTCAACAACAGATTCATTCAAGTCGTTTAGTGCAATGTGAGTTTAGAGAGAATTGAAAGAAAATCTTCAATTCAAACTCTGCAAAAAATTGTTCAACAACAGATTCATTCAAGTCGTTTAGTGCAATGTGAATTTAGAGAGAAATGAAAGACAATCGTCAATTCAAACTCTGCAAAAAATGTTCAACAACAGATTCATTCAGTTCGTTTAGTGCAATGTGAGTTTAGAGAGAATTGAAAGAAAATCTTCAATTCAAACTCTGCAAACATTGTTCAAGAACAGATTAATTCAAGTCGTTTAGTGCAATGTGAGTTTAGAGAGAATTGAAAGAAAATCTTCAATTCAAACTCTGCAAAAAATTGTTCAACAACAGATTCATTCAAGTCGTTTAGTGCAATGTGAATTTAGAGAGAAATGAAAGACAATCGTTAATTCAAACTCTGCAAGAATTGTTCAACAACAGGTTCACTCAAGTCGTTTAGTGCAATGTGAGTTTAGAGAGAATTGAAAGAAAATCGTCTATTCAAACTCTACAAAAAATGTCCATCAATTCATTCAGTGTGTACAGTGCAATAAGGTGAGTTAGCACTTAACAGGGAAGAAAGTTTGGCCAGAGGGGTATTATTTTTGGCAGACAACCCTGGGCAGAGATGGAAAGAACATGGTACGATATCATTGAAGACATATACCCTGTATATGTAGCTACATACAGGGTGAACTATTTAAGTTGATAACTCGAAATATCTTACCAACGAAGAGCTTTCGAAAGAAAAAAAAATGTTTCAAATAAAAGTTAGTTGACTTTAAGGGAGAAAGAGATATAATATTAATATTTATTTTTTAATATTTTTATTCCTAAACATCTTTTCTAGAAACGATTTTTCCATTTTTTTTAATATTCCCAACTGTTGCTTTTATATAATATATTTTTAAAGTAGCAATGTTATTATTTTACCAACTGGTTAAAAATGTTAATAAATTAGAAAATACTTGAAATAGTTTAATTATTATATTTTTTTTACTTTTTTCTTTTTTATATATAGATCAATTAGATTTGATAATTATATTTGCCTAGCATTCTTGTTTTACTTTTATTGTGCACATATTGTTATTGCTGTAGATTTGTTAATTGTATCTTGAGGGAGAGAGAGAGAGAGAGAGAGAGAGAGAGAGAGAGAGAGAGAGAGAGCACGAATAAACACTAACAAACACACACAGAGAGACATTATCCTTCGTTCTTTTGTGTGTGTTTTCGATATTATCCTAAGTATAGTAGGCCTACATCTGAAGTCAAAACTAATTGATTATCTTTGTTGTTGTAACAAAAACTCTCCACCCAGGATTTTTTTGTTGGGGGGAATTTTTTTTATTTGATTTATTTATTTTATTTCACTTCGCGTTTTGTGCCTCTTGGCTAATTTGCGAAGATGGGGATGAGTGATGAAATGATGAAACTGATGAATGGACATTCACAAACAACCATGCCGAGCGGGATTCGAACCCGGGACCCCTGGCGTCGAGGATTTTTTTTATTATTATTATTGTTAGGAGAAAATCCCCACTGTCCCTCCCAGGATTTTGAACCCTGGTGAAACTAGGGAATTAGTAAAAAAGAATGAAGGAAAGTAGAAAAGAACGAGACAGATATTAAGAGAGAAGGTGGCGAAAAAGGGTGAAATGTAGAGAATGTGCGAGTTCAGTTTCAACCAACATCCAGAAAAAGGTTCCCATTCGACGAGAGCCAACCAACCAGAGGACGTACCAGGAGGTCCGGCCAGACCTAGTTAAGAAAGACATTCCTGTAAGCGACTGGGAACTTCTCCAAGAGCGCATGCCACACATACATGCTGCCGGAAGACGAGGAATCGTCTCTTTCCTTTTCTGCTGTTCCCACTTCCTTCTTCTCCCGAGATTCTTGGAAAGACGACGACTGCGATTGGGAACCAGATCTCGGAACTATCCGGGCTCGTGGAAATTGGGTCTCGCTTATCGCACAAGCCTCAACCAACCTGTTTTAGTCTTCTCTGCAATATTACGGGGCTTGACCAATAAAGTATTTTTTATGCCGAGAAAACTAAACCTAAACTAACAAAGAAAGCATTGAGTTTAACAATGAATGAATGCATTTCGGCAGACGTCAGAAAGCGAAGGTGGGGAGATTGGTCGAGTCTTGTGCAATGGCGGCGATTGGGTTCCAAAACCAGGAGGGCCAAGGTACCACAACTGAGGGGGGGGGACAAAGACAGTACATTTCCCATTGTAGATAAGATTTAGCATAGTGCGGGGACAAAAGTTGCGAAAAGTGGGTGGTAACTGCCCCCTCGCCGCCACTGGTCTTGTGCGATGAGTAAGACCCCGTAGAAATTCAAGAGCGCGTCGAGTATCTGAGCGATGCTCACTGAGCAAGATTTGCTCGTTGAGCAGATCAGTGTGCGAATTAACGGGTGAGTTGGGTGCCTCCTTCCCTCACACACACACAAACATTTATCCCTGGCAAAAGAAAATCATTTTTATCCCCGCCAAGGATGTTTTATCCCCCTCAAAGAAAATGGAATTCAAAGCATATAGTATTCCATTTTTTAACCATGTAATAACAAACACAGTTCAACAATCATTCGTCCCATTAATGATCCAGTCATCAAAGATTTCCCTGTCGAAACGTATACAGCCTTGTGGATTAATGAAGGACACCATTCTGAAACTAACCAACCTTGTGGATTAAAGACGGACACCATTCTGAAACTAACCAACCTTGCGGATTAAAGAAGGACACCATTCTGAAACTAACCAACCTTGCTGATTAAAGAAGGACACCATTCTGAAACTAACCAACCTTGTGGATTAAAGAAGGACACCATTCTGAAACTAACCAACCTTGCGGATGAAAGAAGGACACCATTCTGAAACTAACCAACCTTGCGGATTAAAAAAGGACACCATTCTGAAACTAACCAACCTTGCGGATTAAAGAAGGACACCATTCTGAAACTAACCAACCTTCTGGATTAAAGAAGGACACCATTCTGAAACTAACCAACCTTACGGATTAAAGAAGGATACCATTCTGAAACTAACCAACCTTGTGAATTAAAGAAGGACACCATTCTGAAACTAACCAACCTTGCGGATTAAAGAAGGACACCATTCTGAAACTAACCAACCTTGCGGATTAAAGAAGGACACCATTCTGAAATTAACCAACCTTGCGGATTAAAGAAGGACACCATTCTGAAACTAACCAACCTTCTGGATTAAAGAAGGACACCATTCTGAAACTAACCAACCTTGCGGTTTATAGAAGGACATCATTCTGAAACTAACCAACCTTGCGGATTAAAGAAGGACACCATTCTGAAACTTACCAACCTTGTGGATTAAAGAAGGACACCATTCAGAAACTAACTTACCTTGTGGATTAAAGAAGGACACCATTCTGAAACTAACCAACCTTGTGGATTAAAGAAGGACACCATTCTGAAACTAACCAACCTTGTGGATTAAAGAAGGACACCATTCTGAAACTAACCAACCTTGTGGATTAAAGAAGGATACCATTCTGAAACTAACCAACCTTGTGGATTAAAGAAGGACGCCATTCTGAAACTAACCAACCTTGTGGATTAAAGAAGGACACTATTCTGAAACTAACCAACCTTGTGGATTAAAGAAGGACACCATTCTGAAACTAACCAACCTTGTGGATTAAAGAAGGACACCATTCTGAAACTAACCAACCTTGTGGATTAAAGAAGGACACCATTCTGAAACTAACCAACCTTGCGGATTAAAGAAGGACACCATTCTGCAACTGACCAACCACACCGAGCCGAGACAACAGCAGGCTGTTTTACACTTAAGTTATCACGACATAGTGCTGATATTTTACGTGTATTAAAGTGTTTACAAGAAACTTGTAGTAGATGAACATTGTTTGAACTTGGCAATAGAAATCTGGTCTAATTTTGGTCTTACTAGTTCCATAGCTCTTCTATGTGTTTGGATTTTCATAGAATCTAAATTACGTTTAAATGTTTTCATAAGATATAATGATCTAGGTTAGAATAAATGTTCTACACTCAGAGAACTAAATGCATCATATCGATTGATGCACCAGAATGCATCGATTGATTCACTAAAGTGTGTTTTGTAGCTTCTTCAAAGAATCAGATTCACATTTGATGCATTTTGGTGCATTTTTGTATGTCGTGAAAAAAACACTAAAGTGCACGATTTGACTCAAGTGAGGATTTCTTTCAGTCGAGATGCACTTTAATGCATCAGCTGATGCTTTTTGATGCACCTTCCTGCATCTTTTTTGATGATGCACTTAACGTATCGTCTCAGCTACATAAAGTCAGACCAAACGTTTAAGTGCATCATCCAAAAAGATGCAGGAAGGTGGATCAAGGAATATCAACTAATGCATTGAAGTGCATCTCGACTGAAAAAATCCTCACTTGAAGCAAATGATGCACTTTGATGTTTCTTTCACCACATACAAAAATGCACCAAAATGCATCAAATGTGAATCTGATTCTTCGAAGAAGCTACAAAACACACTTTAGTGCATCAATCGATATGATGCATTTAGTTTTCTGTGTGTAGTTTAGTTTACTAACTGGTAGCTTATACAAATTTGCTTGCCCCCCAAAATAACACCTCCCGAAATGAAATCACGAACACGCCCACCCCCATCCCCCCACCCCCAAAGTGGAACAGACTGATCATTTGCTTGACGGTGTGTGCTCAGTGATCAAAATATTAGTATATTAGTGCCTTTGAGTATTCTGTGATCAATAGGGAGCGGATTTTTAGGTTGCTTCGAAAGTCGACCATACTCAGTATGAGCGCCAACCTTATGGCTGCAATGTATCTGCTCAAGTCTTATTTCACATAAATAGAAAGAAAGAAAGAAGCTCCAATGTATGGCCATTTCCGCACTGAATTCACCCCTTTATACCCCTCAACAAACAACCTTACACCCCCACTCCCGCCGATGGAAAACTCTGGACCTCGTTCATTCTGCTACTTCTCCTTAGCCTATATACAGGGCGAGGCAAAAATCAAGTTTTGAATAGCCACCATGGTCGCCCGACCTAACACCCCTGGGCATTTACTTTTTGGGACACGTAAATGCCATTGCATGTACGCTAAGGAAATTAAGAGCCTGGGCCTCATCAAAGAAAGGATGACAGGCACCATCTATCAAATCACCCCACTAGATGACGTCTTACCCAATTGTAGTCTGCATTCCTGTAAATTCAGGCGTTGGCATCTTCAAGAATTTGCAAAGGAACACATTCACAATTTCCCATTTCGGGCGGGAGATGTGTAAGTTCGTATTTAGGGGAGTGTAAGTGGAGTCCAATGTACATAAATTATGGCCTTTCTAAAAAAAATACAGAGGGTGTGGATAAATCATATGTCCTGCTGCATTGTGGTCATGGGTACACGGAATACTTGTTATATCACTACCCCCTAAACTTGACAGTGGTCTTGTTTATCTACCATTGTTTGTTGCTACATTGTATTTCGTCGCCAGCTGGGAACAATGATTTATGCACATTCACTAACACCCAAAAAAAAAAAAAAAAAAAAAAAAAAAATGCTGGAATGCCTCCATAATTTTTTTCGCGAATTGCATTGGAACTAGAACTTTCCCTTGCACATCCTAAATCGCATGGTATAACTTTTTGAATGAAATGTAATTATCGGAGACATACAGGGTGTCCGAAAAGTCTTACCCTGATTACAAACATTATTCATATCCGCTATATGCAAGGTAGAGATGTGAAAGTGGTGCTAAAATGTTGGAAAACTAACCAAGTTTTTTTTTTTTTTTTTTTTTTTTTTTTTGCCGATTTCAGTAACTTAGCTGTAGTGCAGCAGTGTCAGTACCCAGGAAACCGAAAATGTTCACAAATCAGGAAAAAGCTCAGTGTGTCCTCTGGGATCACAAGACCCAGTTACCAATAACAGTGCAGAGGAACTTTCAAACAACGTATGGAAAGATGCCACCCGATGTCGAGAGCATTAAGTCGTGGTATGACAAGTTCAAGACCACAGAATCTGTTGCTGACTTACCGAGAAGTGGCCGACCATCAACCTCAGCTGAAAGGGTGGAAGCAGTGAGACAGTATTTTGTGCGAAGTCCCAAGAAATCAGTGCGTAGCGCATCACGTGAATTACAGTTGCCAAAAAGCTCTCTTCATGATATCTTACACAAACGTTTATTGTTTCGTGCATACAACGTGCAAATTGTACAGGCTTTGTTGCCCAATGACGCCAAGCGTCGGTATGACTTTGCGGTCGAAATGTTATCACGTATTGAGGACGATAATGGCTATCACGAACGTGTTGCTTTTTCTGTCGAGGCGACCTTTCATGTCAGTGGTAAAGTGAACCAACATAACGTGCGTATCTGGGGTTCAGAGCCCGCTCATGAGGTGCTAGAGTGTACCAGAGACAGCTCAAAGGTGAATGTTTGGTGCGCGCTTTTGCATGACAGAATTAGCGAACCATTCTTTTGCACTGAGGACACCATCACATCTGGCGTGTATCTGGACATGTTACAATTGTTTGCTGTTCCTCAGTTGCTTGAGTATCAAGCAGATGTTATTTTTCAACAAGACGGTGCACCGCCTCATTGGGGTCGGGCGGTTCGTTCCTATCTTGATACGACTTTTCCTGGACGATGGCCGTGATGGGCTTGCACGCTCTCCTGACATAAACCCATTAGATTTTTTTCTATAGGGTTATATCAAGGACAATGTCTACATAACTCCTGTATCAGATCTTGCAACTTTGCAACAACGGATAACCACAGTCATTACATCGATCCCTCCTGTGATGTTGGGTAATGTATGGACAGAAATTGAATATCGACTAGATGTACTACGTGCTACCAAGGGTGCTCACGTGGAGATTTATTGACGTGTTTCCTGTTGCCCATTAAACTTGGTTAGTTTTCCAACATTTTGGCACCACTTTCACATACGTACCTTACATATATCAGATATGAATAAAGTTTTTAATCAGGGAAAGACATTTCGGACACCCTGTATGATTGGGTAACTAAATGACTGTTGGTCACCCAAACTTTAAATCAATAAATGAACAAGGACAACACTCTCCAAAAGGAAAATCCCGGATAAACTATAGATTTAGCCATCTCTATCTAAAATTGGCAACTTCGAAGGAACCAGGAACGAAATGTGGAGGTGGTGGGGGTGAAAGAAGAGTAGAGGTATCAGAAATAATTTGTCTCCCTGTATAATATGATGAATCAAGTCATCAGCTTGACCACGATGACAAAACACTTCCAACGGAGGGAGCGTGAACAATGCAATCAGGTGACTGAATGGTTTGGTTTATTTTGCGTTGCTTTTTTACCACCTTTGGCTAATCGCAAAGATGGGGATGAGTGATGATATGATGAAATTGATGAAGGGACACTCAAGAAAGAAAGCCCATGCCGAGGCTGGGATTCGAACCCGAAACCCCTGACGTCGTGGGACGCTGTGCTAATGTTTTTGTCTACCTATCCTGCCCCTGCGTTGCCAAATTGCGCCGCGTTCTTCAGCACAGTGTCTTCACTTTTATTCAGGGGGAAACCGGTACACAGCGAAAAGTGAAGACGTAATATTTAACGTTGTTGAATTTATTGACAACTCAGGACACTCTGAAACAAGCGAATGGTAAGCGAGAGGAGAAAACAATTGACTGTTCATGTTAGTTCTCAAGTTTGACGGGGTTCTTCTCATTATGGTTGGGCGATTAATGAAATTTCAATTTCAAGCAGAGGGGGTGAGGGGGTGAAAGGCAGGGTTGTTAAAGGTCCAGAAACCCATAAATACTAATGGGTTATATTGGATTCCGTAACAAGGCTGGAACCTTTTCTTTCGCACAATTTACATTCGGTCCAAGTTGCGTGTTGTTTTATTTCAATATGGAACTTAGACCATATTTGAATGCATCCAGGATAAAGGTTCCTGGACGGTATTTAAATTGATCCAAAAAAGGTTGCTGGACCGTATTTAAATGCATCAGGAAAAATGTTCCTGGACCGTATTTAAATGCATCAGGAAAAAAAGGTTCCTGGACCGTATTTAAATGCATCAGGAAAAAATGTTCCTGGACCGTATTTAAATGCATCAGGAAAAAAGGTTCCTGGACCGTATTTAAATGCATCAGGAAAAAAAGGTTGCTGGACCGTATTTAAATGCATCAGGAAAAATGTTCCTGGACCGTATTTAAATGCATCAGGAAAAAAAGGTTCCTGGACCGTATTTAAATGCATCAGAAAAAAATGTTCCTGGACCGTATTTAAATGCATCAGGAAAAAAGGTTCCTGGACCGTATTTAAATACATCAGGAAAAAATGTTCCTGTACCGTATTTAAATGCATCAGGAAAAAGGTTCCTGGACCGTATTTAAATACATCAGGAAAAATGTTCCTAGACCGTATTTAAATGCATCAGGAAAAAAGGTTCCTGGACCGTATTTAAATGCATCAGGAAAAAATGTTCTTGGACGGTATTTAAATTGATCCGGAAAAAAGGTTCCTGGACCGTATTTAAATGCATCAGGAAAAAAATGTTCCTGGACCGTATTTAAATGCATCAGGAAAAAAGGTTCCTGGACCGTATTTAAATGTATCAGGAAAAAATGTTCCTGGACCGTATTTAAATGCATCAGGAAAAAAAGGTTCCTGGACCGTATTTAAATGCATCAGGAAAAAATGTTCCTGGACCGTATTTAAATGCATCAGGAAAAAAATGTTCCTGGACCGTATTTAAATGCATCAGGAAAAAAGGTTCCTGGACCGTATTTAAATGTATCAGGAAAAAATGTTCCAGGACCGTATTTAAATGCATCAGGAAAAAAGGTTCCTGGACCGTATTTAAATGCATCAGGAAAAAATGTTCCTGGACCGTATTTAAATGCATCAGGAAAAAAAAGGTTCCTGGACCGTATTTAAATGCATCAGGAAAAAATGTTCCTGGACCGTATTTAAATGCATCAGGAAAAAATGTTCCTGGACCGAATTGAATACTTTACAGATAAAAAGGTTATTTACGGTCCAGAACTAATTTGCGCTTGCTGATTTTCTCTTCTGGACCGGAATTGAATTTATTTAAAATTACTGAACCTTTAACAACCCTGGTGAAGGATACAATATTTAAGAAATGAACTGAAATAATCCTGCAAGATGGCCTTGTTGACTTCCAAAGGCTACGAACTGAAATTGCAGGCTCGAGACCGATTACAGACTGGCACAGCTGAGCCGACAGAACCTGAAATCACGATGAACCGTTATCGTGGGTGAAAGCATCCTCCGGTCCGGAACCTACGGGAAGCTTCTCACGGCCAGCACGGACGTTGGCAACCAACCGACCGTTCCAAGGTCGCACCCTGCTAACACACTTCTTGCAAAAGTGGTTCGGGACTTTTCTTCGGGGTGAAGGAAATACTTTCAGGCGGCTTCTCTCTTGTCTCTTCGTCAGAGTGTCGGGTTCGAATCCCGGCGTTCTTTTAGACCGTCCTTTATCAATTTCACCATATCATTACTCATCCTCATAGTCACGATTAGCAGTAAAAACAAGAATCAACGGTTCTTCCTCTCTTACCTCCTTTGCTTCTTTCCACCTTCATCTCCTCTGTCTTTGTCTTCTATCCCTTTGTCCTTTTCTATCTATTTTTGTTCCCTTGTTTCCCTATCCTCCTTTCTGCCCTTCCCTCTCTCTCATTCTTCTTCTGCTTTTCTATCTCCCTTTTTCATTCTTCCCAATTTCTGTATTCTTCCTTTTGCTGCTTGTCTCTCTTACCTCTTTCCCTCTATCGCTTTCCCCTTTTTCCTCTTTTCTTTAGTTTCCCCTCCATTCTTTCTTCCCAATTCCCTCTTTTCTTTCCCTTTCCCTCTTTTCTTACCTCTTTCCCTCTTTCGTTTTTCGCCCTTTTCCCTCTTTTCTTTCATTTTCCTTTCTTTCTATCTTACCTTTTCCCTCTATTCTTTCCCTTTCTCTCTTTTCTTACCTCTATCCCTCTATCGTTCTTCCCTTTTCCCTCTATTCTTTCCCTTTCCCCTCCTTTCTTTCTTCCCTTTTCCCTCTTTTCTTTCCCTTTCCCTCTTATCTTACCTCTTTCCCTCTATCGTTTTTCCCTTTTCCCTCTTATCTTTCCTTTTCCCATCCATTCTTTCTTCCCTTCTCCCTCTTTTCTTTCCCTTTCCCAAAATCGTTCTTCCTTTTTTCCCTATCTTTCTTCCCGTTTCCCTCTTCTCTTTCCTTTTCCCTCCTTTCTATCTTCCCTTTTCCCTCTTTTCTTACCTCTTTCCCTCTATCGTTTTTCCCATTTCCCTCTTTTCTTTCCTTTACCCCTCCCTTCTTTCTTCCCAATTCCCTCTTTTCTTTCCCTTTCCCTCTTTTCTTACCTCTTTTCCTCTATCGTTTTTCCCTTTTCCCTTCTTTTCTTTCCTTTTCCCTTCTTTCTATCTTCCTTTTTCCCTTTCCCTCTTTTCTTACCTCTTTCCCTCTATCGTTCTTCCCTTTTCCCTCTCTTCTTTCCTTTTCCACTCCTTTCTTTCTTCCCTTTTCCCTCTTTTCTTACCTCTATCCCTCAATCGTTTTTCCCTCTTTTCCTTCCTTTTCCCCGCTTTCTATTTTCCCTTTTCCCTCTTTTCTTTCCTTTTCCACTCCTTTCTTTCTTCCCTTTTCCCTCTTTTCTTTCCTTTCCCTCTCTTCTTACCTCTTTCCCTCTATCGTTCTTCCATTTTCCCTCTTTTCTTTCCTTTTTTCCCTCCTTTCTTTCTTTTCCCTCTTTTCTTTCGCTTTCCCTCTTTTCTTTCGCTTTCCCTCTTTTCTTACCTCTTTCCCTCTATCGTTCTTCCCTTTTCCCCTCCTTTCTTTCTTTCCTTTTCCCTCTTTTCTTTCCCTTTCCCTCTTTTCTTACCTCTTCCCCTCTATCGTTCTTCCCTTTTCCCTCTTTACCCCTCCTTTCTTTATTTCATTTTTCCTCTTTCCTTTCCTTCTTCTTTTTCTCTCTATTCTTTTATTCCCTTTTCCCCATTTTCTTTCTTCACTTTTCTCTATTTTCTTTCTTCCCTTCTTTTCCTACCTTCTTTCTGCCTTTCAATTCTATTTTCCTTCCTTCCTCTGCTCTCTTTCTTCTTGTTTCTATCTCTTCCCCATTTCTTTCTTTGCATTTTCTCTATTCTTCTTTCTGCCCTTTATTTGTTCTTTTCCCGTTGCTTCTCTTTCTTTTTCTTCCCTAGCCTGTTTCTGGTTACTTCTACTTGCTCTTCCTTCTCTTTCTTTCTTCCTTTTTCTGTTTCTAGTCTGGAAGAAACGGGGATCCTTTTGGTATAGCTCGACCACAGGGAAAACAACCTTCCGTCAAAAGCGTTCCTTGCAGTTATCGGTGCTCGGGGCAGTGTTGCCAGATCAGACTTAAATAAATTGGGAGATTGTTCCTTGGGAAACCAGAAGATCTAATAGTAGCGGATGAACGACGTTCTCGGGGGAGGGCGGCATAGGCGTACGCACGTGGGAGGGGTCAAGGGGACGTCCGCAGATTTTTTTCAGCGAGGAGGAAACAATGTATTTTTATCAGGCGGGTAAACGAGGTTGTGTTCACAGATGAAGCTACTTTCGTTGTCGGCGATTTTCCGCAATTTTTCAAGTCGAATGCTAACCATAACAAATCAATTTGTCTTCTGCTGGTGTTCGGTGTACAGCTATCGTTAGGGGTGCGTCCTGCACCATAATGAGAAAATGCATTACGTATGTGAAATTGGTGAATTAGACAGCATGTCTTCCTCCATAATTCAAGATAGCAACGCTTATGCTAGGGTGCCACCTATCCTCCCCATCTGCTAGAAATACACACACACACACACACATGTATAAAATAATTTGGCCACGCTACGAAGTCAGTGTTTGTACCTAGTAAGGCAAGGACGTTTCACTGTGTTTGTGTCACTTCATCCATTTCATCAGTTTTTCATTCATCCATATTGTCGTAATTACCCGTAGAGACACAAAAGCGACGTAAAATAAATAAAATAGAAATAAATAGTAATGTAGCAATAAAATAATAATGTCCTAGCACAATTGAGGATCGTTTGGCATAATTTCACAGTTCAAACAGCACTTTTCATGGCTGAGTGGAGTTCCACTCTACCTCTCCCCTCCATGTTCAAGTAAAATGAGGAGGAAACGTGTTTTTTGAGCACGCCGTTGGAGGTTGCATAGCAATAGTTTATTAAGGAATTCTCCCGAGAAATCAGTAGGTCTGGCAACACTGACGTGCGTCGCGCTGAACGCTCCTTCCCCCTGTCCTTTCCCCCAACCTCCAGCGCGATGCATGCTAACGAGGTTCTGGTGCCTGGACATCAGTGGAGCGAAGACGAGAGAATGAGTGAAGATGCTGCTGAAAGGGGTAGTCACATTTCATATACCTTTAAATATCAAGCAAAAATGTATATTTGGGTTAAAATGGCACGTATTTTTGTAGTTTATATCTTGTTTGCTGGGGGCATCCGCCCTCTCGTTCTCCCGACATGTGCAGTCACTGCTGAACCATGTGGGGTTTGGGGGTTCTTTGTATTCGAATTTTTTTAACATACGTCACTTTTCCAGCAATTGATAAAGGGACCTACCTACGTGGACATGGCCTTTCCTCGCGCCAGCAAAGTTGAATTCAAAAATTCTTCTCGTTTCGAAAAACCACGAAGATATTTCAAGTTCGTACTGTTTGTTTTCGCTTTGTCTAGATATCTGCGATAGTTTACTGGCGGTTCCGGGTTCGAATCCCGGTGTGGCCACGGGTGCACTTTGTGAGTATCCTTCATCAGTTTCATCACATCATTATTCATCCTCATCTTCGTGATTAGCCAAAAGTGGCATAAAACCGAGGTAACATAAACCAAATCAATAAATTAATCTAGTTTCCTGGCATGGTAAGTTCATTTTCCATCACATATATTTACACAACGGCGCACACACACCACACGGAGTCGCTTGCATGCTCTAGAACAGTGCTTCTCATTCTTAGTGGTCTGGTAAATTCATTTTTTAAACGTCGATGCCCGACCCAAAAAAAATATTCATAAATACGTTTCTAATGTTTTTACCTTTACGTATTCATTAATATGTACTCTTAAAATTAAATATTAATAAATAATTTATGGCCTAGTTCGATAATGTCTAGGCTCGTTGATATGACCGTAGCTAGTGTTGCCCACGGGACGAGACGGGACAGGCTTTTAAAAACTCGAGACGAGACGAGATTGATCATGTGTCCCGAGACAAACGAATATTTTCGAGACGAGACAGCATTTCACAGCATTTCCACGAGACGAGACAGGCCAAAGTCTCGTCTCGTGGGCAACCCTAACCGTAGCCCTATTTAAGAAGGGGATTAGCGTATTATTAAACACTTTGCGTTAATTGTATAATAAAATAAACAACATTTCGAAATTAGTCAAGACATTATTTAAAGGGTTTTGAAATTAATGTTAATACCAAGTAGACCTAAGTGTTTTATAAATTAAATGTTAACATTAATAAAATTAAGGTACATTAGGTCTATATTTACATCAAAATTATTAGGAAAAAAATATTAGAGGAGAAGGTCTAAATATGGGCGAAGGTTTAAAAATGGGGTTTGGCCTGGCAGAGCCTATTGGAGCTGGTTATCTGTCAAGGACAAAGGTTGCGGCGCCAATTTGCAAGAGAAAGTGGTGGTTAGTTTCGGCCTTGGACGCTGTTATAGAATTCCGAGCTCCGAAAACTTTTTGCAGGTATGTTTTAACTCAGCGTTTTCTGAATTCTCATCTGCTTTGTATAGGTTATGGTATTAGCGGTACATAAAACAAATGTTGGCTTTTATAATGCCATGATTTGTTTGTGAAATATGTACCACAGAGAGCGAAAATAAATTGAAGAAGTAAAATAGCGTGATGATCTAAATATGGGCTATGACATGAGGTCTAATGTTGAGATCACATGTTCAACACGTATTTGGATGTTTTTCTTAATTTCGATTTTTCCCATTTCGCGTGATTTTCAAAACAACAGATTATTATAAATATTAATTTTATAATGTTTTAGCGATAAATGACAGTTTTTCTTAAATTTAATTGCTTTTTGTGATATTGCCACTAGTAGCACATATTTAGACCACAATTTTGAAATACATCATTTTACAATTTTTTTGGAAATTGCTTTTTTTAAAAAAAAAAAAAATTGAGAACATTGAATACATGAAGTATATATTTCATAGATATGCATTTTAAAGGCAGGTGCTTCATATATTATTTTTTCCCTCCGAAAACGACAACATAAAAAGCGGGGCCCATATTTAGACCTTTTCCTTAAATGTGCTTATTAATAACGATAAATATATAATAACGAATTAATTATGAATATTTGAATCAATTTATTGACATAATTTTTTGCTAATGAAAATTGCAGCGTAAAGAAAATGTCAAATTTCAGGGAACCTGGGCCTACCCGGTGGCGTAGTGGTAAAGTCGTCGCCTTGTAATTAACCGGTCCCAGGTTCGATACCTGGTGGATGCACATTGCACAGTGGATCGGTAGGTCGAAGTCCCGATTAGCCTCTTTGTGCATAAAGTGGACTTAAAACACAAAACCAATTCAGGAGAACCTCTCGTGGTCCCTGAACAGCACCGGGCCGCGACCCGGCGGTTGAGAAATGCAATTCTAGACGGATTTCTGAACAGTGGTAACATTCGAGAATTTTGGGAGAAAACAAACAAACACGGGATTCACGAAAGGAGAGGAATTTGCGATAAACGACTTTCCTGACCTAAGCCAGTGATGTGGTTTTTCCTGTTTCCTGTCCATGTATGTGTTCGTCTAATCTAATCACAATTCATCTTCATCGATAAGGCCAAAAGCGGCTGAAAAGCAACGTAGCCTAATCCGAAACGACGACCCTTCCCCCTCTTTCAATCCGACCACGTACAAGCACACCACAATCGCGAATATGTTCGCCGATAACGCACAGAACCGAAAGACAGAACGAGTAGACAACTGCGGACGAAACAAAAGACGAACGCGAGGCACGCATGCAGCCATCAGCTGACAACAGACAATGCCGTGGCCTGGCAACCGAAGAAGGATCGATGACACACTTCTGCTTTCCTCCCCTGCGCCGACGTAGGACCTACCCAGACGATTTATTTCCGTATATTCATTACACAGTCTAGACGCCGATGGCAGAGTCCACTGTAGCGTTGCGCAGGGGAGGAAGGAAGCGAGATTCCTCAACAAGTGAGTGACTGGCGACTCCATGTCTGAGATATGCAGAACACGACGTGCTGTGAAAGGAAAACAGTGTGATGCAAACTTGTAAACTCTTTGTTTGATTTCCATGCATGGTAGCGCGCTGTGCTATTTCGTAAAGAGAGTAGAAGGCAAAAATGAGAATGAATTGTAGCATATCGGCTTCTAAATTTATATATGTGGAGGCCTTGGGTGAAGTTGAGCCAAATTGTATGAATCGACGAAGGAGCCGGCCTCCGTCGCGTAGTGGTTAGCACAGCGCTCCAGGGGTTCCGGGTTTGAATCCCGGCCTGCGTATGGATGGTATTAGTAAGTGTTCCTTCATCAATTTCATATCATCACTCATCCCCATCTTCGTTGTTGGCCAAAAGTGGCAGAGAAGCGAAGTAAAAATAAACCAGATCAATAAATCAATCGACAAGGGGTGCAGGGCGAGAAAATTAGCAAACGTGTACCTGCAAATAAAGTGCCTTCTCGATGGAGCAGTGGTAATGTCGCCGTGTGATCAAAGGGTTCCGGGTTTGATCCTCGCTGGGGTCACAGTGGTTAGGTTCACTGTTTAAACTGTAGGTCCTGCCCCGTTTGGGCTATCTGTGCATAAAGTGGACTTAAAAACAATTCAATTCAACCTGGCAATAACGATAATTTTTCATTCCTGTCAGAGATGATTTTATATTTGTTTAACGTAAAAACAAACTTATGTTTGTACTTTTTTTTCCACATTTTTGCCTTTCTTCTTTTCGAGACAAGCCATCGCATTTACGAGGAGTCGATTTCGAATTTTATTATTTGTTTTACGTCACTTCGATTTCAAGTTTTGTCTGATCGCGACGATGAAATTTGTGAAATGGAAAATGACAGGGTACAGTACACAAAGCAGGGTTATAAGACTGAGGTCCTAGGCGCCAGATAAGACTCATTAATCTGCAAGAATGTAGTTCTCACGGGAGAGAAAATTATCACGCCTAAATGGATTCTGGACCATAAGAAACCTTTTCATATGTAATTTACTTCAATTCGGTCCCGGAACCTTATTTTCGGGATCAATTTAAATACGGTCCAAATTGAAGTGAAACAAGACGTAACTTGGACCGAATTTAACTTGTGCGAAAAAAAAACGTTCCGGTCCTAACAGAGAACCTATTAGAATTTATGGGTACCTGGACATCTAAGATCCCTGCTACGTATTACAGAGGTCGAGAACGTGACAAGCCTAATCTCGTCTCCGTATTATCCCTAGCGATGTAAATAACCTCGGCGATGAAGTAATGGGAACGTAATTGCCTTGTAGTCAAGGGATTCCGGGTTCGATTCCCGGTGAAGGCACATAGTGAGTCCCGATTAGCCACATGTGCATAAAAATGGATTCAAAACACACACTCCTGCCGAGGAAAGCCTCTACCTCACGACTGGCGACAACACTGGGGGGCAAAAAGAACAGGCGTAGAGATTATAACACCAGAGAATCCCACCTTGAAAGGGCGCCAAGAGGAAACGGAGCCTTCTGGAATGTCTATTGCCCCCATCCCCCACCCCCCTTCCCCGAAGCTTTCAGCAAACGGGCGAAAAATACTGCAGATTCTTTTTTTAAGCCTTGCTCACTGGGCAACTTGTTATGCTTCTGAATTTGCTATTTTAAAATACCCTCCCCTTCGTTCTGCGATGAAAGTGGGGAGTATAGCACCGGGCATGGTTCAGCAACCTGGTGCGCCGGGCGTAAATCCACAGAAAGAGAAAGTGTGTTAGGCAAGTGTGCAGGGAAGGGGGGGGAGCCGAAGAGGAAGCGAGGGGGGGGGAGTAAAGGTGAATGACCAGTAAAAGAGAAAGTAGGACTATTCCCTAGTCGTTGAATAATGCCACCTGTAATGATGGGCGAACCTGCAGATTTTTTTTTCTTTCTTTGCTTCCTAGATCCCATCCAATGCCGCTTCTGGAACTGAAAGAACCTCGGGGAAATTTTGCAAGACGAGATTTTTTGGCAAATTTTCGCAATGTTTAACTTCACTTTCGGCTAAGATAAGCAGGTAGCACCTGAACAAGTGTGCGATGTGCTTCAACGGGATATCGAACCCGGCACCACTTGATTGATTGATTTAGTTTATTTTACTTCGCGTTTTGTGCCTCTTGGCTAATTTGCGAAGATGGGGATGAGTGATGAAATGATGATATTGATGAATGGGCATTCACAAACAACCAAGCCCGACCGGGATTCGAACCCGGGACCCTTGCCGTCGCAGCGCGATGTGCTAACCACTCGGCCACAGGGTCCGGCTCGGCACCACTTGACTGCAAGTCGACAACGTTATACACTACACTGTAAAAATAAAACAAAACAAAAGAGAATTGCCATTTTAAAAGAAGACGTCACTACCAAACGGAGTGTTTTTGAGTTTTTGGTTATAGTGTTCATTTTATGCACAGATAGGCTAATAGGGACTGAACCTACAGTTTAAGGTGGGATATGAACTACTATGCACAACCACCGGGTATAGAACCAAGGACCCTTCGTTACAAGGCAACTACGTTACCACTACGCCATCGGGAGGCCCAATTTACAACGGAGAGAGTGAAAGAAAAATGTATACAAAGGTATATAAAAATCAAATATATGCACAACGGTTCAATAGCCTTCGAAATTCACTGAAAATAAATACAGTTTTGGTGATTTACGAAGTGATAATTGTTCATGCTTTATAATTAGCATTATTATAGTTTGCGTGTATCGTCTCTGTCAAATCATCCGTTACTTTTCTGGGTACAGCCCTGGCCTGTACTTGTTTATCAACGTATTATAATCAGTGGCGTATGATAGGTCCAAGATATGGGCTATCTCAGTATGGCATGTGACTATGGAGAAAATAGGACCTAAAGACCGTGTATAGATGGATAGAGTCAGATTATTTTCATAACAACTCCAGCTGACCGCGAGAGTTCAGCTAGTGAGCCTACCAACGGTCCAGAGCGCAAGCAACAGGGATAGTGATACGTGCTGGGTTGAGATGACGTCAGCGGTTCGATTGTTGATTGGTGGTTTCTGGAGCTATGACTCGCTTCCAAGCTGCCAATGCATAACAGCCACGGATGTTACGAAAGTGATCTCACTCTACACACACAAATTTTGCTCCTTCTCGCCATCGTATCGTTGCCATGCCAACGGCGGCTACGTTGCCAACTCCTAAGAAAGCAGTTTGCCAACTCTTGAGAAAGCAGGTTGCCAACTCCTGAGAGAGCAGTTTGCCAACTCTAGAATCACCATCATCTAATTGAAATGAGTAATTTTATTCAAAATTGATACTATATTTTCTTCTGTATTCTACCCTCAGGTTTTCAGGCTTTGCAGATAGCCTCGCTAGCCTCGAATATACGCTCCTGATTATAATACTCTGTTGAACCGGTGTCCGGTAAAAATGGCAAAGGAAAAAATGGCAACGGAAAAAATGGCCAAGTAAAAATGGCAAACGGAAAAAATGGCAAAGGTAAAAATGGCAAACGGAAAAAATGGCAAAAGTAAAAATGGCAAACGGAAAAAATGGCCAAAGTGAAAATGGCAAGTTTTCTTCTTTGGCAGTTGTCCTCTCTCAGGTGCAGAATGATCGCTTTCACTGCTTCATTTTCTTGCTGGATGCACCTGATTAGCTTCCACAATAAAGCCTACAGTCTTTACTCTGTAGGATGTTTGAATTTGAATTGCATTACTCCATATAAACCATACACATTGGTATTTGGAGGGTTCAGTACAGTTCAGATAAAAAATATAGTTACAAAATTTCTATAATTTACAATTTACTCTATAATATTCGTTATTAACTAATAGGTTTTTTTCTTAAAATTTGTTTTTGAAACTTGTCATATTTCCTGCTTTAATATCATTTGGTAGGTTATTGAATATTTTAATTGCCATATGTTCGGGTTCCTCTTGAACTAATGTTAAAACGTTGACTGCCAAGGCCAGATTGTCTGAATGACATAGTGGGGCCAAGTAAAAAAAATGTGAAAATGGATCAAGTTGGTGTCATTAGATCTGTGAAGCACAAGAAATTTCAAAACAATCCAAAAAACCGTTGAAAATTCAATTTAAATTTGAGACACAGTTTTGGGTATCGTGGCCTGGAGAAGAGAATTTTGATCAGAAGGCCATGAGACCCATTTCTGTGTCTCACTTTTTTTTGTAAATGACTTCGTTTCTTCAAATAACGAAATTCAATCACTTGAACTATCAAGCTCGTCCAGTGTTGCACGCATATTTTCTGTTGCTTGTTCATACATCGTCAACAGAACATACTACAACAGAAGTGCTTCTTCCATAAAATATTGCACGAAATGCAATCTACACGTTCAATCACACTGAATATAGTATTAATTTCTTCTTCTTCCTTTATTTTTCTCCTTCTTTGTTTAATTCTTTCCTGAAATACAACAAATTTCAAACAACGAGGAATTTTTAATGTGGCCTGTTGTATTGAAAATCAACAAAATAAAGTCATCATAAATAATCACAGAGCACTAGGCTTATTACTACAATGTTACGGCCATTTGTACGCCATTGTTGTAATCACCTGTTGCTATCTAGTAGTGTTGCTCACGGGACGGGACATGTCCCGTCTCGTCTCGTTTTCGAGACGAGACACGAGACGGGACAAGCCTTTTGAAATTCGAGACGGGACGAGACGGAATGCCTTTCTCGTCTCGTTTTCGAGGCGAGACACGAGACGGGACGGGACGGCTTTTGAAAAGTCTCGTCTCGTCTCGAATGTCTCGAAAAAATATCGCGGCCTGAAGCAATTGCTGAGGTGAGACACACAAGTGGGTATCACGGTTTCATGAATGACGATACTTGAGACCCATTTTTGGGTCTCATGGCAGTCAACGTGTTGTGAAGTATGGCTTTAGAAGCTCATTATTTCGGGTGTTATATGTATATTCTATTGAACTTCGTAGCGCAATATTTTTTCTCGCATATAATGACATTTCATATGAAGGAAGGGTTTATATTTTGAATTTCTTAAACCTTCACAGCATCATATTCAGACGAATGATTATGGTCATAGGAACACACAGGATTTTGTTTCAGCAATTTTGTTTTTAGAATTCCTCGACACTTGAAATTGTTCCTCCACCTTATAACATTCTTCAGATCAGACTCTTGTAGAAAGAAGAGCTTATCTCCAGCTTTCCAAGATTTAACAATTTTCATTTGAAAAAAGTAAACAAGTTCGTCCCTCTTAGTGGGGGGGGGGGTAGATAAGGGCTGACTTGAAGTCCTACTGTGTGACTGGTCAGCAGGTGCGCGCAAAGCATAAACTTGTTTCCAGTTAAGATGAAAACCCATTCAATGCTGCACTCCTCTTAAGTTACATCAATCACACATGTTTCAAATTATTTACAAAGGTTAACTTTTATTAGTATGTGATTCTATAGCGGCAGTAACTCCTGCCAAAAGAAATAAAGAAATAAACGACATTATTTTTGGAAACATCAAATAAAATGTTTCCATTCAAAGACAAATTAATGTTAAAAGACGTTAAATTATATTAAATTTTAATTTCAAACTGTGAAATGCAAGACACATAATTTCTCAATTTTCACGTAAAATCGTAATAGGTAGCCTATATTGTATTTGCCATTTTTATTCTTGCCATTTCTACCGTTGCCATATTTACCGTTGCCATTTTTTCCTTTTGCCATTTTTTCCCTTTGCCATTTTTTCCGCTTGCCATTTTCACTTTGCCATTTTTTCCGTTGCCATTTTTTCCTTTGCCATTTTTACCTAAATTCGTTGAACCATAGCCTGCTACGATCTTTCGAAGGATCGTAGCAGACTATGGTCGAACGTAATGACTTAACCATGTGCATATCGACATGAATTTCCTCGCGGAAAAGTCGATCTTCGTGACGCAGTGGTTAGAACGACAGGGCCACGACGCCATGGGTATCGGGTTCGAATTCCGGCCTGAGTGCGTCTTCATCAATTTAATCATATCATCACTCATATTCGCATATTCGACCCTAGCCACGCGGGAATTGAACCCTGTTGAAACTATATGTATCTATTTCCACCACCATTGTCGCCTGCTAGGGTGGGAAGTGTAGTTTGCGCATGCGCAGACCGGAAGGTCCAGGAACCCTTAAATTCCAATGGGTTCCATTGGGTTCCGGTGCAGGACCGGAACCTTTTTCCTGGCACAATTTAAATTCGGTCCATGTTACGTATTGTTCCATTGAAAAAATATTCCTTGACCGTATTTAAATTGATCCGGAAAAAAGGTTCCTGGACCGAATTGAAATACTTTTCAGGTAAAAAGGTTCTTTACGGTCCAGAACCCATTTACGCTTGCTGATTTTCTCTCCCGGACCGGAATTGAATTTATTTAAAATTCCTGGACCTTTCACAACCCTGGCGCTCATGAGCTTCCTCAAGATATCAAACCGATTAGATATCTGTTGGTATGGATTTCCACACGTGGGCTTAGCCCTATTACATACGCTGCTTCCTCCGCATCCATGTTGAGAAACACATGCAGAATACTGTTGTGGGAAATATGAAAGAGACAGTATGGAATTCCTGAGGCTGCAGGGTGTCCTACAAGAGCTGCTGCTTGAACTCCAAAAATAATTGTGAAGATTCCATCATCGACGAGAAATTCCAACCTATCCACCCACTGGTCGAGCCAAAACGAAATGAACCTTGGGCGGTAATTGACCTTATCCACAAACAAAGACCCCGTTCTGTCCTTGAGGATTCGCTCCCCCAACCGGTCACTTGAGCTAGTCAAATAAACAAACGCATTTCAATCAGGAGCTTCCAAAACACATTGAGTGTTACAAATAAAAACCTACTTCAAGGTTATGGTGACGTGTTCCATCTTGAAAATTCACGTTCCTGTTGCTGGCAGGTGAAACGTTCCTCCTTTCTATTTCGCGTCGTTTTCTTACCTTTTGTGTTAATCGTGACGATAAATGATCGTGAGGATGAATGATAAACTGATGAAACCGATGATGGGACAAACCCACTGACGCACCCATGCCTTGAGCAGGGTTCGAACCCGTATTTGAATATAACGAGTTATTGGTAACGCCGTTACAAGTAGGACGTAACGGAATTAATAGTAATGAACTAGATGATTTGTAAGAAAGTAATAATAAGGTAACCTTAAAAAAATGTTGCGAGAAAATGTGTGTTAGATTGATTGAATTACATTATATTACATGGCTTTTCTGCCACTTTTGGCTTATCGCGGCGATGAAGGTGAGTGATGATTATGATGAAATTGGTGAACACCTATGCACAGATATTCGAACTCGAAGCTCCTACCTCCTGTGCTAACAACCATTCCGCCAATGACGTCAGCAGCAAATGTTTTGTGTCACGTGACTTTTATAAAACAGATTGAATCTGAAATTGTGGGTGCGTCAGCACTTAGGCTATTTTGCACCTGTCACATTATGCGAGATCCAGCCCCTTACCATAACTAAAATATAACGTAACTGAAATGTCGGAGGACTTATCTGTGTTAAAAGCTGTGGTTTTAAAAGGGCACTCAGCACACATAAGGACAAATCACAGGACAACACACGCAGCCCTGCAGAGGATTATACTGGCCGTAGGTTCAGACCCCAGAGCCTCTTTAGTCTGCAAAAATGCAGTCCAGTGTGTGCTACGTGGAAGCGAGGTTGGCTTTGGGGTGTATTACATGGAAGGGTCATCTCTTACACCACCAAGTATAAGATGTAAACTTAATTTTATCATCTATATATTTTCATATTTAAATATATTTAGTGTATTATATTCTAATGAAAATTAGTGTTAGTTTTAGAATGGTCACTCCCTGTCAAGGAAACGCAAAGTTCTGTTACAATTACTCATTCATGACGACGTGTTGCTAACGCAAGTACTGAAAAAAGTAACACATTAGCTGCGTTACGTTATTTTCCAACTCTGTACGAGAAATCACAGTTTGATGCTCGATTGAATCACGGTTGTGATGCGTGAATCACAGTGATCAATTGGGTAGCGTCACTTCGCCACGGTAAGTCGATGGCAAAAGCAGCGGCGAGGGAAGGAAATCGCTTCCATAACTCCAGCGGCCCAGAAAAGAGCAAGAACAAAAGCGCATCGCCGATGAAAGTGAGAGCGGTTCCGATGAGGAATGCAGGGTACAGAGAATTCACACAATGCTCGCCCGAGGACACGGAGAGACCGACCCATGCCTACCTCGTCATGTTGTTCTGCGCGCTCGGGCACCCACAATCCCAGTCGCATTATGTAATCGACAGTCTGATGTGACGTCACTCAGTCTGGCGGTTGTGGCGAGGCTCGCTGGCTGGCAGTGATACCAACCGTGAAATGTTTCCTTGTCGGGGGGCAGCAAAACGGAACTTGGGCGGGCGTCTGGAGCGGGAAGGTGGTGGGGGTGGGGTGGGGATAGAGGGGGCCGTGTCCCCTGCCGCAGAATCCAGATTACTTCAGACGACGATAAACAAAACGCTTACTGACTTAAGTCGAGGAGATACAATTACGCACCAATTGTGCATTTATTTCAGTATCGCCCGAATGGGCACTGCTACTAAAACAAACCCTGGGTGTATCCAAGAGTATGAATTTCTCTCCATGTTGCAAGTGCAAACATTTTGTTATGTTGATTATTAAGCTGGACACGATGTTTGAAAAATATGATGAATAATAATTTTCGGAATCCCATGTATTCCTTATGTGGAATCAACTTCAACATCAAGTTACGGCTAATCAAATGGAAGTTTCGACTTTTGCGCTGGTGAAATTCATCTTCAAACTGTCCTCTTCCCGTTGACATCTCTTTCTATTCCATCGGAAGTTTTATATTCACAAGAGAATGAATCAAATCATACTCCCACATGATCAATGCTTTATTCCTTGCCTCCTGGCAGTGTTGCCAAACCTGATGGGCATAAAAGAACTAAATTTCATCTTAAATGGAGTTAAAACTGACTCCCATGGAGCTAGATTTACGATGGCTGGATAAAGTGCCTTCTAGGGTAATGTTAGTTGTCAAAGGGGTGGGTTCACTGCTATTATGGTTAACTCTACATTGATGACAATTTATTCTTAGTTTTCAACATCTAGATTCGGCGGCATTGCCCATCTCAATAATCCACCGATGGTGGTATGAAATAGAAAGTAAAGAATTCCCTGACGACAATATTATGCCAATTTCACGTCTAACATTGCGCTATAAAGAAGTAGCTGGGTAGATAAGAGAGAGTGGGGCGACGCAGCCAATATAACAATATCACGTCACGTGCAAAATGTATAATTATGACGAATGGTGGTCTATGTGGGTCGGAACCAGAGATGGCATCATAGTGGGGCACGGGGGGTGGGCGTCCTAGTTCACAGCCGAACGAGTGCACGCAATTGATTTAGTTTATTTTACTTCGCGTTTTGTGCCGCTTGGTTAATTTGTGAAGATGGGGATGAGTGATGAAATTGATGAATGGACATTCACAAACAACCAAGCCCGAGCGGGATTCGAACCCGGGACCCTTGGCGTCGCAGCGCGATGTGCTAACCATTCGGCCACAGGGTCCGGCTAGAGTGCACGAAAGAGCCAGATCTGGCTCCACGAGAGCTAAGTTGGCACACTGGCATGGACGGAAGGACTTGGGAAGACTCCCGTGGAAATTGTATCGCATGCCCTTAATACTCGTTCGTAACTTTAAGAGTGAAGTATATCTGTGCACATGTTGGACATACTTTTTACAGTTTCATATTTTAGTCTCTCAAATGTCAACATCTCTCTTCCACGCAGTACACCCTGGACTGCATTATACGACACTAGCGAAGCTGTGACCAGTGGCGTTCCAGAATTTTCGTAAAAGGGGGGGGGTTACTTATTCTTTTGTTAGTAGTCAGCCCTCATTTTGACATCTTTTCCTGCCTTTGATGTTCTTTGTTTTTCTTTAGGAATACTTGGTTAGGAGTAGGTTATCACCCCCACCAACCACCCGCGACGCTCAGTAGCGAAATATATACAAACAAACATTTACATTTTATGTAGCTTTTCTGCCACATTTGTCTAATCACAACGCTCAAGGTTAATAATGATCGTTTGAAATCCATGAAGGGGCAGCCCAAGCCTGGACTCGAATTTGAAACCTTATGCTATTGAAACAATACCTTGTATAATGGCTTTTAACACACGGTTAGGTGTTGCGTTAAACTAATTGTGTTGCCATCTAAGTTGCCATACCACATAAAAACCATATTACCGAGTATTGTTTGTATTCCAATTGCGTAACACATGGCCGTAGGCAGGAAAAGATTTCGGGGGGGTTCACTCATAATTGTTCCCATGCGCATCGCAAGAAATTTGAATAATAGAAATAATAACAATAATAATTATTAATTAATAATAATTAAAATTTCATTATAAATAACTAATTGATACAAACGTATTATTATTATTATTATTATTATTATTATTATTATTATTATTATTACTGTCCTTATATCCTTGAGGAGAGTTTTCTACTCTATCCATCAGAAGTGTGAATATGCAGCACAAATGTTTTTATTATTAATTTTACGTTTCATGCAGTGTGTACTGAGATGCACAGTTATTATATTTTGTTATAAAGTTTTAGATACCTCAAGAAAAAGCTTTAAAAGTAAGAGAAATTTTAGTCATAAAGTTTATGTTGTTTGACCATTCACATAAAACTTAATTTTTGGATTTTTGAAAACTGTGGAACCAGTTATCCTTTGTATTAAATGGCAAAAGATAACATGGTGCCTGTATTGTAACCTCAATTTTTCGATCTAATGTCATTTTTCTTTGGTTATTCTGTTCGAATACTAACTGGACATTATTTTCGTTACTAACAATAAAACTAACAAACGTTCTGCTATTTTGTAACTTGCAATAAACGATGTCAATTCGGGGCGAGGGGGTTCTATCGACCAGTTCGATCCCACTTTCCGACGCTCATATTGTTCCTATATTTACCAAACAACATTATATACAACGACTACACACTATACAAGTATGTCCTTTATAGGACCGCATATAGGTTAAATGTATGCAATATATCTACCGCTGGGTGAAGAGTAGTGAACGTAATGCGCTACGAAGCTGGATATCCTAGGTTTGAACTCTTATGAAGGGGTTTTTAAACCCTTATCGAACAGGGAATTTAAAATTTGGAACGGGAATTTTGGAACAATCACAAGGGAACTTTCAGTCTGATATAGGAACAGCACTGGAAAGAGGACAACAGAAGTGAAAATGGAGGGGTCGCGGGTGGGCTGCGATTCTGAGAATTAAACCCGTTTCGCTCAAATTGAAGAATTCAAAATGTTTGAAAATTCTAGCTCGATCATTTCAGAATTGTCTCGCTGCTGTATTTTTGTGAAACTGCAAATAAGTTTTTGAAAATATGTCAAATTTCGGTTTCTAAACTTCCATTAATCCAATATGCCAGAAGTTTCGGGGGGGGGGTTGAACCCTAAAACCCCCCTCTAAATACGGCCATGGCGTAACAAGACACCAAATGGTGCTGTTGTAACATGGCCGAGTGCTAAAAGGATTTAACAGCCCAATGGTGTAAGAATAGGTGTCGTGTCGTTTGCGCCGAGGCTTCTTATCGGTTCATTTCCGCCGTACATATATCAAGACCTTCCTTGGTGGATTTTCCCACAATCCAGAGTGTCATCACCGCCGCGCGCACGTGTGTTTATGGACACATGGTGCATAGTGCATAAAGTGGACTTAAAACATAAAATCAAACGTGTGTTTATGACGATCCACAGCTGTGTTTACACTGAAATGTTAAACCTATCCACAGAGTCAAATATGACTTTTCTTTACTTATTTCAAAAGACGTTACACAGGATTACTTGTATTTATTCCACAACACAAAATACATAAATGAACATCAGCCTATTAACTATTAATCATTTATCGTTAATCGTCAAAGAAACATTGTAAATACAGTGTTATTTTTGCAAACATTATATAAGAAATAGCTACGTATATATAAACACAATATTTCGATACACTTGCACAAGAACAGTACAAACATTATTTGAATTTTTGTAGGTATGAAAATGCTCGAAGATGCCTGAGTTTCTGTACTTCGAAAGAACGTACTCAACACATTTGTCAATTTCGATGTATTGATATTTTCATATTCTCAGCCATCTTGTCGTCTCTTACAAGTCTCAGTTTTACATAAATACTAATTTCTGAATGTAGATCCCTCATACATACTTTCATCTTACATTCATTTACCAATCACCTTCCTTTTCAATGGAAGATAAACACAGCGGCAGCTGTCCAACGTCATAAACACAGGTGCGCGCGGCGTAATGACACTCCGGATTGTGGGGAAAACCCACCAAGGAAGGTCTAGGAAGGTCTTGACATACGTATGTCGCGGCGGAAATGAACCGATAAGAAGCCTCGGCGCAAATGACTCGGCGCAAGCGACACTGACTAGTAAGAATACACCAAGGATGGTGCTAAAAAAGGCCAATTTCGAAATTAACACCACAAGGAGTGTTGTGTTACACCAAGTCTGTGAGACCACTTGGTGCTACTTTCCACCACACTTTTTTTTTCAGTGCACCTTTGGTGACAATTCACACGCAGAGTGTAAAAGCATCACAGGGCAACTTCTGTTCATTACCAAGATACACTATAAAAGTGACGAATCACAAGTTTACCACGAAATTTCTCCATATTTCAAGCATTGCAACTCCACATTTCGAAAGTGCAATATCAACGTAAAGATCGTCCTCATATTTAATTTAATGCGCATCGCCCGCGCGTTGGTGTGCGAGCGCACGCACAGAAGCTGTATATAAAAATGAATATCTTATATCAATGTCAACAATTTGCTAGTCGGCTGCTTGCTAATGCGTTTTTATCACTACCTTGCGAGGAGAAATTAACGTTGCCACGATATCAGCATGGCAATAAACCACAAGTAAGAATTTATGGGCGTAATGAAAAATTAGCAAGCCATTACATGTGCTTGTATGTTACAGTCAGCGACAATATCGACCTCCTTTCAGATGCGTCGGACGCAAGCTACGTTGAGACTGAGAGAATACTTTCAGAAGCTCTTGTTCTATTTAATGGTGATGGTAGCTGCCAGAAAGGGCGATTCAACTGTAACTTTTACCATTTTGTCTCAAGTGAAAAGAACAGAGGGGACGATTTCCCTTACTACACCTCAGAACGTTTACCCTGGTGCAGTTCCCGCCACTGAGTGGTCTGGTGTCTGCTGGGAAATTTTGCCAGCGATCACGTGAGTGTTCCAATCCAATAACAGGGGCGCTGAAGACAGCACGTGCTTTCTTCTCTGCCAGCAAGAGCTCGTCGTTTCCTTTGCGAGGGAAATTCAAACGCTTGGGTGCTAGATTCACAGAAAAAGGGGCGGGGAAAGTCAGTTGACACATACAGAGCAAGTATTGCAGATGGCTAGTGGGAAGAGAATGTACCTTGTATGAACTTGAATAACTCATTGCTTGGCTAAGAGGTACGTACTGTAGACTTTAATCGTTTGTAGATGGCGCCTAAGATTGTTCTTTTAACTAACACAATCACTTAACGCTATGAGTGCACAATGAATCTAGGACAATTGCGATGAAGCTCAAATCACGGACAATTGCGATGATTTTGTGTGAAGGTCATTTTACAAAATAATGGTATGACAGTTGCGACGATCTGAATGACTAACCTAACCTAACCTACAAGTGGTTGTAATGCAAGTAGGCTACGTTTACAAGCTACCTTGCCAGTCTCAAGCTGGAGAAAGTGTGAGAGGAATCAGTGTTCTATTCGAAAATATCAATATTTCATATAATTCTCTTGTAAGAGGTATTGATTGATTGGCTGATTGATTTGCTTTGTTTTACTTCGCCTTTTGTGCCACTTTTGGCTAATTTGCGAAGATGGGGATGAGTGTTGATATGATGAAATTGATGAATGGACACTCACAAACATCCATGTCCAAGTCAGGATTCGAACCCGGGACCCCTGGCATGGTAGTGCGATGTGCTAACCATTCCGCCACGGGGGCCGGCTGTAAGAGATATTGTACGGGGTGTTAATTCACCCTTCAATTTGATAGAAGATTTAAAATGTCATCGCAATTGTCCGGCTACCGTGCACAATGTTATCATTAGACTAGAATAATAGCATAAATATCTGATAAAGTGAGAAAAGCGAGTGTTTATCTACATTACTAAACTATTTCTGTGTTACACCCCCAAGTAACGGCGTCTACTCGCTAAAGCTCTCCTCATCACGGCAACTGGACGAAGCGATTGGTTCAGCGGTTCATGTGACCCTCAACGACTTTCCACGAAATAGACAAAAATAGAATTTTGAAGTTTCAACAGGCTTTAGATGGCGCTACAGCTTGTCTTTTTGGAGGACCAGTGCATGCCCAATCGTCATGCCATGTTTTGCGCAAGACACACGTTTGGCAACAACAGTATGCAGACGAGAGACCATTCAGTGGCGGGAAGTGTACTAGAGTAAAGTATCACTTCCAAGGGTAACTTTTTATCCCCTTAAACCTTTCCTCTGCATTTCTCTGTTCCAGGAAGGCACATACGGGATGTGGAGGTATTTATTGTCAATCAATTTACCGACCTTCGTGGCGGAGTGGTTAGCACAGCACCCTACGACGCCAGGGGTTCGGGGTTCGAATCCCGGCCTGACCATTCGAGTGTCCCTTCATCAATTCATCTCATCCTCATCTTCACGATTAGCCAAAAGTTGCAGAAAAACAAAGTCAACTAAACCGAATAAATGAAACCATATTGTCAATCATCATGGCTATACTGGAGGTGATGTGATCAGCATCACGCTGGGACCGCATTACCCCCACAGTTGCTCCAGATACCAATTGACTTGACTTGAGGCTGCGTGAGCCTCTGTTGCAAATAATAATGTCGCAAAACCCCATCCGAGATCACACACCCCTGGAATGGAACCCAGGTCTTATAACAAATTATACTAAGAGTCAAATCTATACCATATTGCAATATATCGATGCTAAATGTGTGATCATCAGCATTTTGACACGATAGCTAAGTGACCTTACCTAAATATCGTTTCTGGCACGTCGTGCCACCCCATGCATAAGTAGATTGACAGATCGATATGAATCAAATTACCATTTGGATCAAATTACCAATCATTATGTGTCTAACCAATGCTGACCCGGGTGAATGAAAGGCAACGCTTTTAGCAACATGGTGAGAGGGTAAATAGGGAAGCCCGTCACCCCTCCTTTACTGTTTTCCTAATAGAAAAATAGAAATTGGTACTTGAACAATGTTTTAGACATATTTTGCTTTATATATAGATTTACAATTAATATGATTCCCACAATTTTTTTTTGTCAGCCTGTTATGCGCCCTGACTCGATTGCGACGTCAGTTATGCGATGGAGTTGATGTGCAACCTGAACGTCGTTCTGCCAACAGTGTTTGGCTACATTGTTATATCTTCTCCTGCTGCCCAATCGTCGTAGCTTATTTTTCCTTTTACACAATATTAATCAATTAGACCCAAGCAGGGCAGTTTTTTTTGGGCACCCGTTGGAGAAGTCAGATGCACCCAAAGCGAAAACAAAGAAAAATACGAATGTTCTTTGCTCAATCACTATTCCCTCTCTATCTTTCCATCTCTCCATTGTTTCCTTCTCCTTTTATCTTTAGTTGGGTTTCTCCTCCTCTCTCTATGAATCTATTTATATCCTTCTCCCTAGACCACTCTAACTGTGGGTGTATCTCGCTATCTCTCTCTCTCTCTCTCTCTCGACCCCTCTGTTTCTTTCTGACATTTTCTATAGAAACTAGTCTTCTTCTAACTACTGGTGCCCTCTGTGAACATGTCCAGAAATATGAATTGATATTAACTTAAATATACAGTGGAACCCCGATTTTACGTGCCCCTATCTGCATCTGTCTCCATTTCTTGATCATCTCTATATCTTTTTCTGTTTCTCTTTGTATCTTCTCTTATCTCTCTTTGTGCATGTCTCTCTTTCTCTCTACCTGACCATGTCTGTGTGCGTGTCCCTCTCTTTTTCCTGTCCCCTTCCCTTTTCTCTGTCTTCTCTATCTGTATCTGCATCTCTCTTTCTCCCTTTGCTCCTCTCTGTATATCCCTCTTTCTATATCTCTCTCTTGGTCTCTATATACAGGGTATACACAAATTAATGGTGCGGTTATAAATGTCAATAACATTTTTATTTATCAGCATTATAGTGGACATGTTACACCGTGTCTGGAACGAGTTTGATTACCGCGTTGATGTGTGTCGTGTGACCAGGGAGGGGGGGGGGTGGGGCACATTGAAGGATTGTAATTTTAACTCGCATATCGAAAACTGGGACAGTTTCCGCCTCTCACAGTGTTTGCTGCAACCACTTAAGTTGAAAAATAATTTTTTTATTGACATTTATAACCGCACCATTCATTTGTGTATACCCATTCATTTGTGTATACCCTGTATACATATGCTTCTCTTTCTCTCTTGCCCCTCTCTGTATTTGTCTCCCTTCCTCTCTCTCTTTCTCTCTGTTCCTTTCTCTGCTCCTGTTTCAATATCTCTCTGCATTTCTTTTTGTCTGTCTCTTGTCTGCCCCTGTCTCTCTATCTGCATCACTCTGTCTTCTGGGTATGTACGTGTGCGTCGCTCTCTCATCACCGTCTGAACACCCCCTTCCCCTCCCTCTGGGTTCCGCGAGACGTAAAAACGCAGCCCAGATCTACCAGGGTGCTTCCCTTGTTGGCTCTGCCTGCTCCATAACCGTTACGCCCCAGACGACTTCGATTTAGTCCAAAGGAGACCGAAAAACCTTCGACGCTCCCAGTCGCCATGGCAACAAGGAAAGCATGTACAGGTTTTTTCTACGTCATTGCAGGTCTCATGTGCCGAAAGGAAAGGGGGGGGGTTCCATACAAGTAGAGGCAAACAGGGTCGAATTCCTTATCGCAAAATATGCTTCACATGAAGAGATACTGCGCTGATAAAATGCTGTGATTCACACACACACACACACACACACACACACACACACACACACACACATATATATATATATATATATATATATATATATATATATCAGAGAATTCCGATGTACAAATATCGACCCAAAATGACATATCGGAACCAGTATGGGAATCGATAAAATTAAAAAAAATAGATTCCAATTTCTCATTTTCAAAAGTTAGATCACAGATGGCACAATGATTTAGTTTAGGCTTGTTAGATGTCCTATATATTTGTACTGAAAACAAATACCTGAAACCATGTGTTCTTGCAATGTCTCCCTCTCTCCCCTTTTTCTTGCCTCCTTTTCTATCTTTTCTATCTTTTCTATCTTTTCTATCTTAATATCTCCATCTTTTCTTCTTCCTGTGTTTATCTTTCCTCATTCCTTACTTTCTCTCTTTCCTTCCCTATTCATCTGATCTCTGTGGTGGAGTGGTTACCATGGCAAGGTGAAGGTTCGAATCGCGGCCTGGACATGAGTGTTCTTTGTGAGTGTTCCTTCATAAGTTTCATCATATCATCGCGATTAGCCAAAAGTGGCAGAAAAGCAAATAAATAACAAAAATAAAGAGAATCATGATGTTTCACATCCATTTCCTTTTTCTTCTTCCTCTGTTTCACTATCTAAATCTTTCTGTTATCTCTTTCTTCTTTTTTCGCTTCTTCTTTCCTTCTATATTTCAGTCTTCCTAAGTATAACTGTGACTTTCTATCACTTCTCTCTTTATTACTTATTACTCTCTTGTCACCCCAACTTCACTTCTCTTTTATTTTTCAACCGTTTTCCTATTTTCTCTGTTTCTTGCTCGCTTCTCTCACTCTTTATCTTTTTCTGCACATTTCATTTTCTTTCTATATTTTTCTTCTCTCTTCTTTTTCTCATATCTCACTTTTCTCTTTATTACAGTCTCTCATCCCATTTCTACCTCTCTCTCTGTCTCTCTCTATCCTTATATGATACCCCATTGTTCCGTGTACAGAAACCTGATCATTTATCATGCATATATTTGAGTGATCTTGAGGGTGGGGCAGGGCCCCTCTTCCCCCTCCAGCTGCTACGCCCTGCTTATCAAGTGTAGAACGCTAATACCACGACAGGCCACATCAACCACCATCATCAAGAATTCATCCATATTTCCGTCACTTTTTCTTGGCTATCATGAGTATCATTTTAAGAAAAATAGATGGTTTCCCTCAATTAAAGATTCATTATGAATCACAATAATTAACAACAGTAAGATACTATGATACGAGCATTAGGGACACAAAATTCAAGCAAGAATGTGCAAGGCACAAGAGAGGCCCGTGCCACGGACATCCAGAGGCAAGTGGACCCAAAAAAATGGCCACAAAAACAGAGCAAAAAAATGGGACAAAAAAGCAGTTGAAAAAATACCTCACGGGTTGTGGGGTAAGGATCCAGACGCGTGTCGTCACTTTTTTATACCCCTTTGATAATATATGGAGCCCCTACGCACATTTCAATTATGCGTGATAAAGTGCGTATACGACACCTTAACTTTTGTCGTCGTGACTGCGAATGAACTACTTATGTAAATTAGCCATGAATGTGATTATGGGGTTGTTGAATGGTAATGGGACAACAAGTTTCATTATTTGAACGTCCCATGGCACTTTTGTAATTAAAATTAAGAAAAGGGTCTACAATTTTAACTGTCAACCTGTCTGTTGGCCTTTGACTCGCGCTTATAAAGCCTAATTCAGACCTGGAAATAGGGTATATATTATTTTCCAAGTTGTAAGAAGAATTGCTCTGTGTAGATGACAGGTGGCTCTACAAGTGGTGGGTTAATGCCAGTGGTATTGCCAGAGACAGAAAAGTAAATGCATCAAAAATGCATAAAGTCTTCAGTTCAGACTGAATGTTGAAGTGCATCATCTAGAAAGATGCAGGAAGTTGCATAAAAAATGCATCAATTGATGCATTACAGTACAGCTCGACCCAAAAAGAAAAACTTACTTGAATCACATGATGTACTTTGGCGCTACATTTACAAGATACAAAAATGCAAAGGCCAATAACCACATTGAAATGCATCAATCGACGCGTTCCTGGTGCATCAAATAGATTTCATGCATTTAGTTTCCTGAGTGTAGCGACGGTACAAAATATTTAGAAAGGGGAACAAGGGGGGTTGTCAGTAAAAATTATCAGAAATTCTAAAGTTAATACCGAATACTGCATATAGTGATATTGGAGCAGGGTGGTATTTGTAGGGGGGATGGGGGGATTTCCCCCTCTGGGTACTTGTGTCCCCCCTCTGCTTAATAAATTTTATCAATGGGGGAAATGTTATATGACATAAAGTCATTTTCTCATGCAGTCAGTAGAATTTCCTCCCACTCGAAATTTCTTAAATACCACACTGCACCACCATATATTGATAGCCAAAGAGATACGGAGAACAGCCGCTTTTCTAGGGGACTGTGGCCCATCTGTCCTCCTTTAGTGTTGCTACTGAGACAATTTCGTTTGGGTGGACTGTGGCTACTATATAAGAGTCTGTTCTTCCTTCCTTCTTACTCTTTCTATCTTTCATTTTATCTATTTCGTCTTTTCTCTGTCTATTTCTCTTCCTTTATCTTCCATCTGTTTCTCTGGCCTTTTTTCCCATTTTTTCTTTCTGTCATTTTATCGATTTCGCCTTTTCTTCTTGCCTCTTTATCTTTCTTTCCGTTTCTCTTTTTCTTTCTCCATTCTTCTTTCTTCAATTCGGTTTTCTATTTCTGTAATTCTATCCATATCTTTTTACTGTCTATTTTTATGATAAGAACAAACACCTTTCAAATATAGAATTTACGCTCAGAAAACAAGACCAATTTTAGGGTTTCTGAGTCATAGGCGTCACTTGGGACGGGCAAGAAGGGCAGCCCCCCAAATTTCTAGCAATTGCTAATTAATTCAGCAATTTAATAATGTTATTAAAATTTAAATGGACACTTTTGTTAACCAGCTGTCCCTGAAGTTCATGTACTGCCCCCTCAGCACTCCCTCCACCCCACCCCAGATAGAAAAATACATACAGAAATGCATCAAAGGGTACGTACTTCTATCACCTGCTGTTTAGTATGATTCAATCAAAATGCGATCATTTCAAAACTAAAAATTACACGTTGTTTGCACAATTAACAGTGTGAATTGATGCATCAAAAGTAATGTCCATCAACCTTGATTTCATGCATTTCGAGTTGATTAGATTTTTGTTAATCAGTGCCACTTTTCTGTGACTTTTGGCTAATAGCGACGGTAAGGATGAGTAATGATATTATGCAACTGATGAAGGGACACGCGCGAAGAACACTCATGCCCAGGTAGGGATTCGCCCCCTAACCACTTCGCCACGGAAGTCTGCAAACTTCCTTTCCAAAGAACGTCAGCTCATGGAATATCCTACGTAAAGCCCGAATATTCCTTGCAAAATACACAAAATAAACAAATAAGAAGAACTTGATAGGCTGGATCCGAACCAACATGTGCCTCCACTAAGTATCGAACCCGGGGCATCTTGATTACAAGGCGACGACGAAATAACAAGAATGTAAGTGAGGGATACGCGCTTTTCTCAGCTACGGTTCTGCAATGGGCAAAGTGACTTTTTTGATCTTCAAGAAACGGCCACTGGTCAGTGCCCTCTTGCACCAGTTGAAGCAAGGTCTCCACAGAAACCAGACATGGTGGACGCCGTATTCCTGAACATTCAGCACTTTGAAGCACTCAGCAGACGGTTTGCCTTGACACACAATCCCTGCAGAAAGTTGTCTGTCTGTGTACCCCGTCGTCTGATGTAGCCAGCGCAAAAGGGATTTGACATTGGGTAATCCCTCGACATGCTTGTGTAGACATATCACCAAGTCGTTAAATTGCTGCCACCGTTCTTTTTTCGAACCTTTAAGTGGATATTCAAGTTTCTTGCCACATGGGACAGTCTCTCAGCTACCTTACAGCCGAGTAAGTGCATATCACCGAGTCCTGTACATGTCTAGAAGACAATACGGGTTTCAAAGACACTGACGGTATCTCTCTCTACGTCCATCTGATAGGCTTATGATCAGTATGAGCTCTCTGGATTTCGAACCACTAAAAACTACCCAGTAGGTAGGTGTGTTTAGGGAATCATTTGGTTTCCCCGTGGAGTAAGGAAAAATAAAATAATACGATAAAATAACTTGCTTATATTCACCTTCTTTTCTTTGATTTGTATCCATTTCCCCGTTTGGTTTCCTTATTCTCAGATTTTTGCCTTCCTTCCTCTTGCTTTGCTCTCTTTTACGAACTCCCCTGTCCTGTATATTTCTATCCCAATCTCTCTCTCTTTCATCCTCTTTAATTTATTTTCCATTCTCTATCACTTCTTATATTTTGTATCTCCCTCTCTTACACTACCTTTATTTCGTTTACCCCTCTCTGTCTGCTTTGTTTCTTTTATTTATTTATCTTTCTCTCTCGTATCTTTATTGCTCCTTCCTCTCTATTTAAACATATTTATTTCATCCCAGTAAACATTATGCCCTGTACATGATGTACAGTTTTCAATACTGATTTTGAATCACCTTTGGAACATTTTCTACGCATCCATGATAATGTATACATAATATACACTAAAATTTTGCATTTTATAATTTTTAATATATATTGGATTTAGTGATTTTAAAGTGGATTTTATGTGGTGATTTAGTAATTTCCTTTAAAATGGTTGGTAACACTGACATGCATTCTTTCGCTACGTTTCCACACCAGTAGTTCTTTTATTTTGCTCTGTTTATGTCACAGTGGTATGTCTGATATTTGCTATTTCTATTTAGGTTATTTTACGTCGCGTTCCTACTTCTTGGGTTAATCGCGACGATGAGGATGAAAGATGGACTGATGAAGTGGGTGATGGGGCAAATGCAATGTACCTTGAACAGGTTTCGAACCAGTGTGTCGTTACGTTAACCACTCCGCCACCGAGACTGGCGGGTCTGTGTTTTGAGAGGATTCACCAGGCAAGTAGCATGATCCCGGGTTCGAAACTGTGGTGGTGGAGGCACAGAATCCCACTTTAAACTGTAGGTCCAGTCCCGATTAGGCTTACTGTGCATAAAGTGGACTTAAAACACCACATAAATCAATCAATCAATCGAATCTCTGGTGAAGTAGAAGAGTAGCGTAGTGAAAAAAAATTCAAACATTCGCTCGAAGCGAGATTCTATCACGACTACCTTCTTCTAAATATGTACAACGCGATGTTGCCGCACACACCAAATAGATTAATACCCCCCTTCCCCTACAATCCTTCCTACACGTCCGAAACTGCAACACCGAACAATCTCCACATGTGAAAGTGAAAACAGAGGTTGATAACCCAATCTAGTAGCAAAAGACTCCGCCCACAGTGCTAACACAGACATCCTTGCCAGGTGAATTTCTGGTTGTGGTAGTGTGCGTGTGTGTGTGGAGGGCTTGCAAAATTCGCGGCGGCCATGTTTATTTATATACCCTCCGCTGCGCCGACTGAAGCTTCCACCGACTCTCTCTCTCTCTGCCGAATCGACACCAAGGTCGTTTGCAGGCGCGTCGCGGCGTTGCCAAGTTTATGGGCGTCTCGGTTCGCGACTCGTTATTGAGCGCCAGAGTGCGTTTCCCCGGTGGACGGACTTTTATTTCCTACTCCGAGCGGGCGAGCATCGTTTTCCCGCACCTGCCCAGCGAATTCTCGACTAAAACACTCAGACATCCGCAAACCCGAAGCAGGGTGTCTACCAAAATAACAAATCCAAAATTCTTGACTTTCTCTTGACATTTCTTTTCTATTTCATTACTTTTATTCAATTGCCCCCTACTTTGGTATTCAATGAAAAAACCCTACCACAAGGACGATTAAGATGAAAATTGAAGCTATACTTTAACATGAGATTTCGACTTGCTTTAATTATTAATGCATGTAAAAATTAATGCTTCAGACTTCATTCTGGATGGGGAATGGCCTCATTACTTTATTTAATATTTTTACAAAACTTCACGCATACAACAATGTTATTCTTAAGAAACAAAGTGAACCATTAACCACAGCTCAATATAATTTTAGATATTCTGTTTTATCAAATACCAGCGCAGGTAACAATGTAAATTCACTTAACTGAGAAAAATAGAAAAAATCTTGACCAAAAGCATAATTTCTTGACTTTACTGACATACTTGACTGGTAGACCCCTTTCGAAGGTTTATTGCTGCAGGATTTCCAACCATTTTGGCACAACAAATGCCATGAATATTCCAGAAGTCAATGGGAAAACACAGACACACACACACATGTGCGTCTCTAGCTAGGGGCAAGAGCAAGTCACTCTTGATCATCCTTGCCAATTTCCTCCAGGTCAATTAATATTGCCATTCCATCTTACTCTCGGTCTATGGACCAGGTGAGTTGTGGAAAAGATTCCAAGCTTTCGAGAGCTAACATTACTACTCTCTCGAAAGCTTGGAATCTTTTCCATAACTCACCTGGTCGATAGCCCGAGGAAATCTTTTCGTGTAAAGGTAAAGGTAAAGTGTTCCCCTGTGCATAGCACCACGCCATGAAGGGGGTGTGGGGGTAACGCCCCACACTTTCTTGATCCGGTCGTGAGTGGGGGTGATGTGATCAGCATCACGCCCCTGACCGCCTTTACCCCCCAGGGTTTCCCCCAGGTGCCCATGTTATTCGACGCTGGGTGGGCGCCGGGGCCGCTTCCACCGTTAGAAAAGTTCCCGGATTTGAACCGGCCGGGGATCGAACCCGGGACCTTTAGCATGGTAGTCAGACGCGTTACCGACTGAGCCACCGCGGCCATCTTTTCGTGTAGGTAACAGTACTGACAATTCTAAAACAAGAGCAACAAATTTGCATGTTTTTTCGTAGATATGTGTAAAACATAATTCTAATTCAATAGTTTTGAAATAAATGCTTTTATTCCACATCGAAACGTACACAGCTGTTGATGTCGATGTATTCAATTGCATTTACAATAAAAGGTGATGTTTCAAAGACGTAGCCACCATGGGAAAAGACTAGGCCCTGGTCAAGGGCACCCGCAGAGTGGGGCCAGAGGGGCGCTTGCCCCCCTTGAGATATCTGCGAAAATCAGTTTGGGGAAAGTCGAGGGACGTTTGCATGCATCAACATAAAGAAAATGCAGTGAGTGGGGGGGATGCCTATACAAATTATCCTATTGGGGGATGTTTTGTGAAAGTTTTATTAACTGGGGTGATAGTATCACACCACGTTCTCCCACTTTGACCACTGCTGGCCCCCTTGAGAAAAACCCTGCGGGCCTCCTTGGCCTTGGTAATTGTGAAATTAACTGAACTTTCTGGATGAACCCACACGAAACATTTTCAAATCGCGCAGTAGTTTGCTTTTCTTGTTGTCTCGTAGACAATACTTTAATAGGCTTACGTAAGCATGAAACTACCACCTCAGAGGTTCCTGGTTCGAATCCCGAGGGTGGGTCCCTTCATCAATTTCATCGTATAATTGGCGATTAGCCAAAAGGGGCAGAAAAGTGAGGTTTAAACCAAATCAAATCAATAAACGTACGCCACTTTATGCACAGATAAGCTAAATCGTTTGGTGGTATGAGTTTTTGTTTTAAGTAAACTTTTGTGCACACATAGGATAATTGGAATCTGATCAACGTGTGCCTCCACAGGGTATCGAACCTGGAGCTCCTCGATTCTAAGGCGACGACGTTACTAATACACCACCACATGCTGGAGGCACATAGTGGTTCGGATCCCACTTTAAACTGTCCAGTCCAGTCCCGATTAGCCTTTCTGTGCATAAACTGGACTTAAAACAACAAATCAATCAAATCGATCAATCAACACCACCACATGGCATTTTTTGTTTCAAAGCAAGCAATAACTGGGTCGCCAGAACTACCGCGAAAGGGATTAAGGTTAATCCGTATCGCGGTTGTTCCTTTCGCGCTTATTCCTTCGCGTTTAATCCGTTTCGCGCTTAATCTTTTCGCTCTTATTCCATCGATCTGATTCCGTTCGCACTTAGTCCGTTTCGCTCTTTTTCCTTTCGCGCCTTTCCGTTTCGCGGTTGTTACTTTCGCGTTTATTCCTTCGCGTTTAATCCGTTTCGCGCTTGTTCCGTTTCGCTCTTATTCCTTTCGCGTTTAATGCTGTGTTACGTTCCGCGGTTGTGCTCTTTCGCGGTTAGTCCCTTTCGCGGTTATTCTACCGCCCCCAATAACTTCTTCATATATTCTTGTCAATATAACACTTTCCATAAAAGTTACAATTGCCGTTACAATGACATTTCGTTCCACATAATAACGCTTGAAGGGCCTCCCCGATGGCGCAGTGGTAGCGTCTTGTAATCAAGGGATCCCGGGTTCTATACTCGGATAGTGGTTAGGATCCCACTTTAAACCGTAGATCCAGTCCCAATTAGCCTTACTGTGCATAAAGTGAACTTAAAACACCAACTCAATCAATCAATCAATAACGCGTGGAGGGTCAGAAACCCAGATTCGAACCCCGCCCATCCGTTCTCACAGCTGACGTCATTAAAAACCCATTCTAAAACAGCCGCTTCATAATTTGCCTGCCATGTGCAAAGAATTGATTTAGCCATCTGACAAAACTCCAAAGCGCTTGCCTGTGGACTCTCCTTGTTGCCATGCCACGTCCTATGTGGAAATAAGGACCTCTCAGCCGCGGCGAATTTCGATCTGGCAACAGTGCGCAGACCGTGAGGTAATATGGCGAGATCAGACAGTCTGTAGCAGTGCAGTGGCCTTCGAGTTGGGGTCACAGGGAGAGCTTGCTGTGATGTGGAGGAGGCAGCAGCAACTTCTCAAACTGCAGCTCCCCCCTTCCATCCCGTTCAACCCTCTCCGCTCCCCATACCCTGTCGTGTATAACAAACGGAGAAATCAAGTGTGCAGTGAACGGAGGACAGAAGCAATACTCGCATACCGGCTGGCAATCTGGGTGAATTTGCAAACACGTGAAACACAGCATTTGACATTATTGGTTTCTAATCTGCCGTCCGCGAGAACTTTGTTAGTAGTCCGCGGAACATTGAACGACACGTTCATAAAATCAAATCCAATATCATCAGAGTAAAAAATAAAAGTTGAATATTCTCTCACATGTAGAAAGCTAACACGTAGGTGGCGTGGTCAACACCACTCTTCAGTTATATTAAAATCTTTTCTCGCATATGGACTCTCGAAGGTTATCGTTCTGACAACTTGCTTTGCTGATTGAATGTGTAGCGTCTAAAACATAGAGAAATCTAATGTATTGATTGATTAAATTGATTACGTCGCTTTTCTACCACTTTGGCTAATCGCGACGCTGGGGATGAAAGGTTACGTGATGCGATGGATGAAGCGACAGTCGCAAACAGATATGGACAACACAACACACTTCCTAGACACGAGTATAATGGCTGTAGCGCCAGGCACCAGAGCCTCGTTAGTCTGCAATATGCAGTTCAGGATTTACTATGTGGAAGAGACGTAGACATTTGGGTTCCTTACGAGAGAATGACCCTTTACACACCGGAATTCTAATGTCGCTGGCACATCGCGCAACGACGTCAGGGGTTCATGGATGTTTGTAAGTGTCCATTCATCAATTTCATCATATCATCACTCATCTCCATCTTCGCAAATTAGCCAAAAGTGGCATAAAAAGCGAAGTAAAATAAAGCAAATCAATAATAATAATAATAATAATCTAATGTCACTGATAGGAAATTCATACTCGAATTATATAATGCAATAAACTTTAATGCTAAGAAGGACATGTTACGGTTCAGGCAGCCTTTTTTATTACAGTAAATCCAACTCAACAGAATACCAGAATTCGCCCATTCTAAGACTATGTATTAAACATAATGAAATAGTCAGAAAAGGTGGAGCCTTGGATTTCGCTATGCCATTCATGCAATTCCTGTCTGTCCTTCGAAGAATATCATGAACAAATCAAATAATTATAGATATTTTCTGTGTACGTGGGTATGTTTGTAAATACAATTATCCCTGTATGTGTGAATATTTGTTTATATATGAGTATTTACATGTGTATAGTTATAAATGTCTCAGTCTGTATATAGATATGTATACGGTATTGTTCTACCTCAGTGAATATCATTTTTGGATTTATGTTCTCTAGAACAGGGGTTTCCAACTGGCGGCCCGCGGGCCGCATGTGGCCCGCATTGCCTTTTTCTGCGGCCCGCGAAGCCATTTTGCAAAACACATTATTTTTATTTATTTTTATTAAAATACGTTCTTTTTTTACTGAAGGGACGGATGCTCTGTGAAGAAAGACAATATCACAGGTAGAATTGATTTTGCAGTCAATATATTTTATATCATTATAATGATAATCAGAAGAATCTAAAGTGACGTAACTTTCTCTTCACACCATGCATTCCATCCCTTCGTTATGCGGAATGAACTCGCCCGCTTCCGCGAAGGCTTCACTCTATGTTTTCAGAAACAAACTGCAGAGAGGCGCTATAGAGATCTGTTTTACTACGCACGAAGTACGAAGAGATTTACAGTGTTCCAACTCGGATTGTACTGTGACTGATTGTTAAAGTTTGTGCAAATATCGAAATGAGCAATATCTCCAAAAAACGTAAGATTGAAAATTAAAATAGCTTCTCTCCAACTTGAATTGCGTGATTTGCAAGGCGATGTGTTCCTTCAAATTAGGCAAGAAAAGGTGCCAGAGTTTTTCAAATACCTTTCAAAAGAACGCTTTCCAAACCTTCGTAGTTTTGGGCAAAGAATGACATCGATGTTCGGCAGCACATACACGTGTGAAAAGGTTTTTTCTTCAATGAAGTTCATCAAGAACCGCTACAGAAGCAGACTGGCAGATTCTTCACTGCTTCACCTTCTGAGACTTTCAAATACAGAAATTCAAATACAACTTTATTAAAAGAAGCAGATCGGGCTCAATTTTCACATTGAACACTTACTATGAAGGATTCTTATTTGTATGGTGTGTTTTTCATTTCTTTCAATTCATCAATAAGTATTAGTTTTTGTGAAATAAATTGTAATGATACAATTTTGATTTGTAATTCCATTGTTTTATTGCCTCATTTTAGAAATTTAGGTCATGCGAAAGTACTACATTTTCAGTTCAGTACTTACAATTTTTGTAATTTAATCCCCCCCCCCCCCAAAAAAAAATGCGGCCCGCCTATCAACTGCTGGATATAATTTTGGCCCTCAGACCTTTTGAAGTTGGAAACCACTGCTCTAGAATACTTGTGCTCGTGTTCTTTATGAAGCGATTATTGTAGCTTTTCTCTACTTCTTCTTCTTTTGTTTTGTATTGTTGTAATTGGAATTTTTTAATTGTTTAATATATATATATATTAAACAATTAAAAAATTCCAATTACAACAATACAAAACAAATATATATATATATATATATATATATATATTAAACAATTAAAAAATTCCAATTACAACAATACAAAACAAAAGAAGAAGAAGTAGAGAAAAGCTACAATAATCGCTATATATATATATATATATGTAAGCCTATTGTAATTGGAGCGAAAGCTCTGTTATAGGTGAAATAAATAAATAAATAAATATGCCTCCACCGGGTATCGAATCCGGGACTCCTTGATTACAAGGAGACGATGTTACCACTACGTCATCAGTGAGGCCCACGATTGATCGTTTATTAAATATCATAATATTTATTGTATCCTATAATGAGAAACCATGTGCATATTGTGTATGCGACCAGCTTTCAAATAGATACTTGCTTTGCTTTCTCACTGCATTTGGAGCGAAGCAAACGATTGATTTTTCCTTTTTTAGGAGAATCAAATAGGTCTTAAATGCACGAAATGACATAAAATACAGTAAGAAAACCTACATGATAAAAAAAAACCTATGAAAACCTATCAAAAATATTGAAAAATGCAATAAACCAAAATACTGAAAACCCCACAAAAACAAGTCAAAATACTGAAAATGAAATACTCAAAAGGCCATAATATCCTTCCAAAATACTGCCACCATAGAAAGCCTGCCACAACAATGAAAACTGTTATAACCGCGGTGGCTCAGTCGGTAACACGTCTGACTACCATGCTAAAGGTCCCGGGTTCGATCCCCGGCCGGTTCAAATCCGGGAACTTTTCTAACGGTGGAAGCGGCCCCGGCGCCTACCCAGCGTCGAATAACATGGGTACCTGGGGGAAACCCTGGGGGGTAAAGGCGGTCAGGGGCGTGATGCTGATCACATCACCCCCACTCACGACCGGATCAAGAAAGTGTGGGGCGTTACCCCCACACCCCCTATACGCCTTCATGGCGTGGTGCTAAGCACAGGGGAACACTTTACCTTTTTTTACCAAAATATCGAAAGAAGGGCACAAGTCCTGCCAAAATAGTGAAAACTGCAATAAAAACTTGCAAAAATACTGAAAACAAAGTAATACAAACCTGCCAAAATATTGAAAAGTAAAATAAAACATGCTAAAATACTGAAAATGGAATTAAAACTTGCCATAATACTGAAAATGCAATAACAATTGCAAATAAAATAATGAAGAATGGCCAATAATCCCTCAAGGACTATTTTTTATGCTTAGCAACGTCTTAGAGGCACCGGAAAAAAAGACTTTTCATCCGTGTTCGATCCATTGACGTGTAGAATAACATTCTGACATGCTAAACATGTTTTCCATGCATACTATTTTGCGAAATAATGCAAATTTAGTATCTTTACGAGAATTCTAATGCTTCTCGCGAATCGCACATTGTGTACATACTGAGTGACGAATACAGCAGAAATTGTAAAATTTGTGCTGATAACACTGTAGCACGAATATTATTTTGTGAACACGGCGGTCAAAATTTGTACACAAAGTTACAGATACATTACAAATGGTTATTTTGGTACAGTTTTGCACCAAAAAGTTTCCAACACATTTTTTTTTTAATCTAAGGTTTGGAACCATAAGAAAAAATTCCTGCACCAACAACCCCTGTCCCATGGACGTCCTCAGGATGATTCTTCCCAGGGAGGGGCAAGCAAGGTACTTTTTTCCGGGGGGGGGGGCAAAGGAGGCATGTTTTCCCCCATAATAGTGATGCCCCCTCAAAAAACACTATTTCAGTCTGAGATTATCATGTTTCTTCAACGTATTTATAATAATTAACATAAATTAGTGTGTCTGATATGAAATTGTGTAAAATGTATAATTTTCAGGTGGACATTCGTTTTCCGGGGGGCGGCCCCTCCTTGCCCCCCTTCCGGACGTCCATGACCGTCCAACAACGTAAGGAGATTTCCTCGAATACTTCGGAACGCGATATGGATGCGTTTTCCCCTTTCTGCTCGGATCGCATCGTCCTCCTTGTCTGACCTTGGATAGCTTGAACGTTTCGTCCAGTCCAGTCTTTTCTTTACAAGGGTGAACAGGCGACGAGATAAAGAAAGAGAGAGAAAAAATGGGGAATGAGGGGGTGGGAGTTTGCATGTTGTACCCTTGCAAAACTCGCGTTACTCTCCACGATCCGAAGAGGTAGGTTGAAGTAGCGTACATTTTTTTTTTCCTGGATTGCAGCTGAAAAATCTTCAGTTCATAGACAGCATAAGCAAGGGCGGATTCACGGGGAGTGCGATGAGGGCAATCGCCTCTCCAAAATGCCTAGACTAGGATTTTGCACATTTTGCACTAGGATTAGCCCGGACAGTCCTGTTTTTTAGTACTGTCCGGGATTGCAAAATCTCCGGGATTTTGATAATCTGAACATGAAAATAGCTACCGGTATTGAATATTCACGACCAATTTGTAAGGTGTTTCAAAAGACTGATATTTCATGTACCAATATTTCTAAAATGTTTGAGTTTGCTATGTCTTTGCCTGGAACATCTGCTTCAGTTGAGAAGAGTATTTTCAATTATGGGGAATATTTGGTCAGCAGAAACAGGTAGACTTCTAGTATCCACTGTTAAACATCTGCTGAATGTTAAAATTAATTCAGAACTTTCATGTTGTGAATTTTATGATGTTATTATAACAAACAAGCCATTTCTGAATAAAGTCATCTCTAGTGAAAAGTTCAACTGAGTCAACGAACTGAACAGAGAACAGAGAGGCTTCCTAAACATCAGACAATGTATTATTCAATTAAACATTTGAAAATTAATTGATTCATTTTAGAAAATAATGTTAATATTTTTTATTGTACAATTTATAGTTTAATGTTCCAATAAAATGTTAAGGCTTTTAAGTATTTTCAATTTATTTTTGTAAAGAAAACTGAAATTCAGCAGTAACGAGTTGATTGCAAATATGTCCTGGGTTGGACCCCAAAAAATATGATAAGCCTGCATTTAATCTATATTCTATTTGTATCTCCTTTCTATGTAAGTAAGCTATCCTTTATTCCATTGGTGTAAAACATTATGGATAGTTTTATTTTGTATATATTGTAATACCGAATGTCAATTATCATCATCATAATAATATTTGTTCATAATTCGGTATTCTAATTCTACATTTCAATCAAAATTAATGAACTAAACAAACAACCTCAATGCTTTATGTATATTTTTATATTTTCTTGGCTCAACAGTGATACATCTACCATGAAGATGAGAGTGACGTTAGTTCTCGAAAGCTTGGAATCTTTTCCACAACTCACATGGTCAATAGCCCGAGAGAATCTTTTGATATGTAAATATTGGTTAGGATGAACTTTTGCGGGAAAATCGCCCTTCCCAAATGCCATTCCTGGATCCGCTACTGTGGAGCGCAGTGCGGAACAGTGTTCGAACATAAATTGGGGACTAAAAGTGGTAAACGTTGTAAGTGCGAAAGTGTTGGGAAATCGCATCGTTCAGCACATCAGCCCGTAAGAACGTTCACACTAGTGACCTCTTTACACGCCCTTTGGACTACTTAGAGGGCTACCAGCCACGTTTCACGTTTACCACATTATAAAGCATGGCACATTTCACAGTTTAGCGTGGAAAAAGGTGTTTGAATTATTGTGGCATTTTCAGTGTTTACCAATTTTAGTCTTCAATTACTCATAAGGCAATTATAAGCTTGTGCGTTGCAAGAAATTTCTGCAGGGGAGTGGAGGTTTAGGCCGTTGACATAAAAGTGAACTGTAGCATTAATAATAATAATAATAATAATAATATTTATTTAAGTGATGAGCACGATTTTACAACAAGGTACATCACTATGTCAAAATTGGTTACACAAAATTACAGAATTGAATACATAATTATAAAATAATACAGTGGATCCTACAATTTTATACATGATCATAAATTCAAATTGCAGGCTTCAACAAGATGAGCTACTAAACCTCTGGCCTTATTTGGACATGTAAGAATTGAGATAGGCTATACCTATGGGAATATCTGGGAATTTCATAAGATATATTATTCAAAAAATATTCACTGTCAATTTGGAAAGTTCAATATTTATCCTTTTCACATTTCTTCTAAGGTGAACATATTCAACTGTCTTAACCATTCAGATTAATGTTGGTTATAGTAATATTTTTTTTAAACTTTATGCATAATAACCTGATAAATAGTTTTTGAACTGATTCAACTTTTTGAAGGTGACTGGTGGCTGTCAGAAACCATAATGCATTAGCATATTCAAGAATAGGACGAACTATCGAACACTCGATCAACCAGATGGTGATGATTAGGGTGCGGATTTATAGGCACTAAAAACCTCTCAAACAGGCAGGCAAATAGGTACAAAAAGTGATTGAAATAGGCACTTAAAAAGGCACTATAAAATAAGAAAATACAATAGAATAGGCACTTAAAAGGCGCCCTAAATTTAAAAAAAAAAACATTAAAATAGGTATTGAACATGAACTTATTTCAATTTTCTTCTTGCAAGTCACAGTTATCCTGTATTAGCATTGCAGTTTATATACTTGAAAGTACGCTAACGAATCACAAACTATTAATACTATTTTGATTGGAATTCATATTTGAGGGGAATCGTCAGTAACTCTTTCACAAGAAGAACTACTGCTAACGTCTTTTGCGTTCATAATTGTTAACAAGTGATGAAAAAACAATTTGCACCATTAAAAGAAAATATAAGTTTTGAAGGATGTTCCAATTACAATTTCGCTGAAAAAATAAAATTGTGCTACCATTTTACTAATTGCGCACAAATGTTTCATAATCAATTGACAATAGTTTGAACCAAATCCTCATTTGCAAGAAAGCTAGGTTAATTTAAAAGCGCTTTTTCATTGTAATCAAGTGCTCCCGGATTCGATACCCACTGGAGGTTCATGGAACAGTGGTTCGGAACCATCTTGAAACTGTAGGTCCAGTCCCGATTAGCCTTCTGTGTTGATTTGAAACAACAATTCAAACAGTTTAAACCACTTGCATTTTTTTGTACGAGTATATGAGCTGCTTATCTGTGTACGTGCATGAAATTTTAGATTAAATAATATCATTTGACTTAGTGTCAGCGCTCGAAGTGAGGGGATATGCAGGAGGGTGTCATCCTCGAAGCTCTCTCATTGTCACGATGTTAAACCATAGCTCCCAGCTAACCCCAAGGCTCGACCAAACATCTCTCCAGAGCTGCTTAATAGCGAAATTCTCTAATGCAACACAAGGCCACAAAACTAATTTTTTTAATATAATTTAGCAATATTGTATTCAAAACTGTAATGTAAGATCATGGCTCGACACAGTGCGCATTGTTAACTATTTATCGTTGTTTCGAATAACGTGAGAGGTAGAAAGACATAGAGGAGCCAGAAACTATGTGGCTCCATCGGGTATCGAACGAACGAGTGTGAAATTACGTCAGTAGCTGAGAGTTTTGAACAAGGCCATTAATAAAACTATACATGTACATTGTAGTATTTTCCATGTGGGAAAGGAATATATATTTGTAAAGCAATTTAACAGTTTAACCTATCTACTTCGTAGAAGCTTGACAGAATATTACTGTTTTGTCCGTTCGGTCAACCTCCGCGGTTAGTACAGCACGGCTATGATGCCAGCGAATGGTGCTAAAACTGTGAGGGGTGGAGGTATACAAAACTTAGCATTAAGAGGCCATAGTGCGAGGGCAAAAGTGGCAAAAAGTGTTGGGGGGGGGGGGGGGTTTCGAATCGTGTCCTAGGCACCGGTGTTCTTTGTGAGTGTACTTTCATCAATTTCATCATGCTTCATCTAGCCTTAAAATGACCCCTGATTTTTTGAGAGTGGCAAATTCTAAAAATACGAAATATCATACTGCGTATGCCGCCTTCCTAGAAAGCAACTATGTATTATCCACCTGTACAAATCCAGCCCCTCCCGAGAAAAATCATGCGTACGCCAGTGGTCCACTTGGACTGGAGCAACGGTTGAAAGTGAGATCCGAACTATTCTGTAGTGTCTCCACCGAAAATCGAACCCGGGACCCCTTGATTACAAGGCGATACCTCCCTCGGGGAGGTAAAAGTAAAAGGTGACGAATGGGAGCACACCAACATCTACGTATAATTGCCCACACATATCAGCATGAAAATTTAACCTCAGGCACTTTGCAATGCGAACTAATCCCCTACTTAACATTCACGACATACCCGAACTAAACTGGAAGAATACCCACTACCCAAGTGAATCAATGTGTCTGAATGGTTCCTACAGCTATTCGAATGCTCTTTGAATGTTCAAAATAAAAATAAAAAACCTACGCTTCCATTAGTGCGTCAGAAGTCATGACATTAAGTTAACAAGTAACAAAAAAAGTTAAACTTAGCTGTCAAGCAAGGTGTGCGTGCAAGGTACCCTTTGTGTGTGTGTGTGTGTGTAGCAGAATAACTCAAACAGTCCCTAGTGGCACCTGCTAACCTAACCTCTCTTCTGTGAAATGTGTTACCCTTCTTGGCAAGGGAGTACGACTGGCAACTGGCCTACATTTTCACAACCCTCTTTTTATCAATGTTGTTGCAGGTAGAGGTTCCCTCCTCTTTTTTTTTGGCCTTCTGCAGTTTTACTGTTCCTATTAGAAGCCAAATGTTCTTCAGGTACAAACGTCAGAAAGACGAGGATTGCTTTCTTGAATTTGCTTTAGAGTCGATACTACTTCCTGTGGAATAATTTGGCACCAGTGAAGCAACTGTACGAAGGAGCAACGTAGAACAAGGTAAAGCAATACAAAACAAAGTAGAGAAAAACAAATTAAATTACAGAATAGCAAAACAAAGTAGAAGGAAAGCAAAGAAGAGTAAAACAAAAGAAGAATAAAGCAAAATAAAGTAGAGAAAAGTAAAAACAAAGTAGAAGCAAGGCAAAGAAGAGTAGCAAAACAAAGTAGACAAATCAAAGCAAAGTAGAATCGAAACAAAGTAGACGAAAGCAAAACAAAGTAAAGAGAAGCAAAACAAACTAGATCAAAGTAAGTAGAGCAAAACAGAGTAAAGAAAACAAAGTATAGCTAAGCAAAACAAAGTATAGCAAAGCAAAACAAAGTATAGAAAAGAAAAACAAAGTATAGCAAAGCAGAACAAAGTATAGAAAAGCAGAACAAAGCACAGCTAAGCAAAACAAAATAGAGCAAAAGAAAACAAAGTAGAGCAAAGCAATTAAACAAAGGTGGAAGCAATGCAAAGAAGACTGAAGAGTGAAGCAAAACAAAGTAGAATCAAAGTAAAATAAAGTAAACAGGCTCTCCGCAGGAAATTTCCTAAGTGGGATAGGGCGAAACCAAAATGCTGTGTTTTGAGATGGAAATCACGTGACGTCATGTCTTAACCCCATAAGTACTGTAATTCCTTTTCACAAAAGTGGAAAAGAAGGAGGGGCGATAAGCGTGGGGAGCGAGTCCGTCGACTCCCCCATGGAAATTTACATCGTTCAAGTTACAAAAGCTCGTTATTTTATTGTTAATAGCGGCTCAATTGCCTAGCATTCGAACAGAATATCCAAAGTTAAAAGTTCACTAGAACCCAAAATTTAGTGAAAAATACAGGACATAAGTTAATTTTGATATTCTATCATTTAGCCAAAGAATGAATGGTTCCACAGTTTCCAAAAATAAAAAAACAATAGATTTATGTTTCCCCTAACTTAGTAAAAGCTAATAACAAAATACAATAACTATGAATTTCAGTACACTAACTGCAAAATACAATAAAATAAAGGAAAACAGTTGTACTGGTTATTTACTCATCTGGTGGATCCAGCAGCAAAGTCTCTCCATTAATATAATCATAATAAATTTGAAATAAACTTAGTTTATTTTCATTAGCTTTTAATAGTTATTATTGTAAAATAACAATTATAACAGTGGTAATAATTACTGTTGTTATTATTTCAACTAATCAAGTTTTATCAATGATCTGACCCACCCACCCTCTACGAAATTCACAAATTCATCATTCATCCTCATCATCACAAATAGAGGTACGAAATTTACGTAAAATAATCAGATTAAAAATACAAACTCCTACCATATGTTCCTCTGCCCCTTCCTTAGAGATGTAATGTACAGAATTGAGAACGAATTGTTCTCACTTCAAGATATACTAAAGAAATATGTAATTCGTGTTCGTGGCAGGAGAATACTAATATACGAGAACGAATGACAATTTCAAGAACCAAGAGTGACAGATGATAACGACCAAATAATAGCACATCAAACGAAAGATTAGCTTATGAAGCTCACATAATTATTGCAGCTATCTTTAGCTTACTTTTGTTAGCTCTGCACTTAATTAACAAAATATTAAAATGAATAATGTGTTACCTCATGCAAGTGCCCATTATGAACTTCTCTGAACGAAACTGTTATTAACTCACCTGAAAAGAAGAAAAACAATGCATCAGAATAAATTACTAAATACTAAATCAATAAGACAATTGACAAGTGCAAGTAAATATGTCACCAACAAAGTGAAACAATAAGCAATAGATGAGTGCAAATAACAATGACATCAACTGGGCCATAATTGGGAGAAGTTTATAAAATCAAAATGATCTTCACCATTAGGATATATATATATATATATATATATATATATATATATATATATATATATATAAGTAACGGTGTCATCTTCACCACTAGGAGAAAGGGTAAAAAAGTAACACTGAAATCTTCAAAATTTGAAGAAAGAGCAAAATATAACAGTCTATTCTTTACTATTAGGAGAAAGAGTAAACAAGTAACAGTGCATATATTGAGCTTAAAGAGCTCTCCAGTGCTACTATGTGGAATTGGGAACATTGTGGTAAATAAACAAATATTTTTTTGAACAGCTTGACATATAGGACAAATTTTATTTCTTATCCAAAAATCCTTGTCGGGGAAATTCGTAAGTCGAAGAATGTACATCTTCTGGTTTGAAATGAATTCACACACGAAGAGTTTTCTTACGTAGTAAACATGTAAATGTAGGAAATGGGAGAGATCAGAGATTCTTCCACGGATACGTAGGCTACTCGACGATATGGCAACACTTTTGAGAAAATGTTATATTATCTACATTATCAGCCATTCCTATTAAGTAGACCTGAAAAGATCCAGAATTATAGCCCTCGGTGCCAGGGGACTAATTACAGGTCGTGTAAAACCTCACGAGTATTGACATATAGGAGCAATAAATAGTCGCAGATAATTTAGCTCTTGCCATTTCTCAGTCAATGCAGGTAAAGAGGTAGCAGCAGTATTCTTTGGAGGTTTTCATTAATGACAAAATCGCATTTATATTGAGTAGACAGAAGTAGATAACACATAGTACCAATAATAATAATACAAAAAATAAAACATAGACGGGAGAGCACCAGAAAGTAAACAGGTCACAAGATAGTAAGTGTCTGATTTTTCAGCTGTGGGTTGTAAATATTGGAGTGTGTATGTTGGTTTTTTTGGGGGGGGGGGAGGGGGGAGTTCTAATATACTTTCAGTTTTGCATCTACCAAAGTTAACTACAGAGCTCTCATATATTTTGGTTAGAGAGTAGTTCCAATAATATATGTAATGTACAAACATTAGTTTCAGTAAATTATATTACACATAACACAACCAATAAATCCATTATGATATCATACATGATCTAATTACAGGATAACATTCATACATACCCGCACACACCATATTAAACTCTTGAAGAACAGCTAAAAAGCCTTAATACAGCAGGTAATAAAATAATATAATGCCATAAATTCAAAATACAAGAAGTAGCAAAAGAGTACATAGAAAGAGAACAAAAGCAATACAAATAATACACATTTAGATTCAATGCACTCCTTAGGCACGGATAAAATCATTATAATGTTTGATAATAAAGTTTTAAAATCATCATTATTAAAATGAGTGTGATTGTTATTGAAACACTGCTGGTTCTTATAAGATATGGCATAGTTTCCATAGATATTTTAGATAATAATTCAGAGACAAAACAAGCACCTTCTAAGATTACACACACACAAATACAATGTTGTATCCGCTGGCTAACTCACTATTTTAGGTTATTTGCGATAAAAGATACATTAAAAAGACAGGACAGACACACTTTTCACTCGGCAGTATTTGGGAGAAAAACTAATTTGCTCGAAACTGAAAAAATCTCAAGAATAAATAACTTTCAAGGATTTTTTTGTAGCCATTCCTATTAAGGAAGACAGTCATTAAGGTATTTTCTTACAGTGATTTTGATGAATTTTAATTCTTCCATTCAGAACCTTTTAAAAGAATTTCCTCTGAGTTTTCTTTACCAAGATTTTGCAACCAGTTTATCCCGAAAGTAATTCAGTAACGTTTACTTCGGTGGGTGGTATTGACTTCAGAGGGAAGTTCTCTCACATAATTTTAACAATTTAACATATTATTTTGACATCCTACCAACAAATTTGTCACGTACAAGAGAAGTTTATAGCCTTATTTTCTCGTTGGATTCTCACACTTAATTTTAACATTTCAAAATCTTTATTTTTTATACAGACATTTCTCACAAATTTTTCACCTTAGTGTGTATATCATTTTACGGAACTTTAAAACCAATTGGCATTATTAGCTATCTTTTAATATCTTGAATTTTTGTGAATTGGCCTTGTAGTGATAAATTACGACTGACTTGGTAAAGAACATTGTTTACTGTTACAGTAACTTTAACACTGTAACAGTGTTAAGGAACACTGTTACAATGTTTTAACGTCGTACTGGAAATGATGTAGGATTGCATTAGTAATGGTTACCTTCTTCTCACCTGCAACTATACATTCCGCATGCAAGTGAACAATGATTATTCCATCTCCCACAAATGTTCTTTAACAAGCTCATATACAACAGAAATATTTTCTTTCATCTACATATGAAGCAAGCTTGGGCAGTATATGTGGGAAGTTTTACATTGACGTGAGTGATGACTTGAACAACATGAACATTATGGCAAGCAAAAGTACAGCACGATAATGTACTTAACATGCACATATGATTCTGTTCTTTCCCCTAAAACACCATTTATTTGGTTTTGTGGTTTGCTTAATTGTTCCTTGTTTATTGTTGTACTACATAAGCTCTCATGGTTTCCATTTGGGTCATATATACGTAGATCTTACGATTTTGCAATCGTGAATACGAGTAACTCAGAAAAACGTTGTTTATTGCTGGAATGTTGTTGATTATAATGGATAAATTATATAGTAAATACATTTTCTATGACAGTAAGTCGTAAAGTAACGTGAATTTGATCTTTAATCCCGTTTTTCTCTAACGCTTCTTGTGAATTTTATCACTTTTTACGAGTACGTAGCACCCGGAAAATATGAAACTTGCTGGTAGGCCTTCTTCATGTACTGTCAAATTTTTGGTGTAAGGTTATAATCGCTATATTATTGTACACTATCATTTGTTTTACAATGCTATTTTGTTATTAGTCGTGAGAGTACAAGTATTTGAAAATATCTTCACTGAGACAAATTCATTACTCCAATTGAAGTTGATTTGTTACAAGTTTTTCAGTTGACGGTTTGCAATATAAAAGTGCTTGTGAGTATGATTTTAAATTTTTAAATCGGATAACTGTTCCACGCAGTTATATTCTACTGAATAGCTTTGCATCATTTTTTTTATACTTAAAAATTGTTTTCTGTGAATAACAGTTGATAAAGTTCCATGCCATTCCTTCATGTCGCCATGTCGATATTGTATTGCACAGTTATTTTTCTACCTCCTTTCTTGCAATGGTGAATATCACACACTTACCCCTTTGACACAGCACACAATGACGAAACCTTCTTAGCTTTTTACACCGTGAAGTGAAGATCACACCATTACTTTTTGGCACGTTTCACAATGATGAAAACCACGCTGTTACTTCTTGCCGTCTCCCACTGGTAAGGAACATTTTGTTACTTTCTTCCTTATCTCACAATGGCAAAGACTACGGTGTGATTTTTCCCTACCTTACAATGCTGGAAATTCCGTTGTAGCTATTCCACAACGATGAAAAATAAACCGAAACTTCTCATTCTAATATCACCTTTACTAGGTTCGAGTCCTGGCCAATTGGCATGGATGTTTCTTTGCGAGTGTCCGTTCTATCTACTCTAAACCTCGGATTTTAGGTTTTCAACCTTTTTTTTCATTTGCAAGTAAATAAGAAATAACAAATTACGTCAGTGTTTCATTAAGAAACGCAACAACTGATGAAGTTTTATAGTGCCTAAAGTAACATATTTTGCTTGTTAGAATCTAAATCAAATAGTTTTTTTTAGGCCTTTATATGTTTTTTTTACGGTTTTACAGGATATTTATATCAAACAGAGGTATTTAACTAACTTGCTTGAAACATACGGTCTGTCAATTATCCATCCTCCAGGTCCATGATTTTTGTTCAAAGCTCGAAACAAAACAAAATGTCTGGCGCCACCGTTCGCTGCACACAGTGGTGTGTCAAGAATTTTCGAAAGGGTCGGTTACATATACGTTTCTTTTAATAATCAATCCTCATTGTGCCATCTTTATCTGCCTTTGACGTTCGATTTTGAAGGAACACTGGGCCAAAGGGAGGTTTATGACACCCAGCAACCGCCCCTTTGGACACGCCACTGCCTGCACAGTTCAAACTGCAAACTTCTGATCCTCGTGGTCTTTCTGTTCTTTGTTGCATTTACGCCTTGCGAAGTAACGCTTTAGCATTCAAATTTGTACCACTGACTAAGTTTCTGTTGAAATAATTTTCAGCATATGATCCTCACAGAAAAAAGGCTGAGTTTGTCTGTGGATAACGTGAAAAAGACTGTTATGTATTGTACGTACCGTATTAGCAGGCGTAAGACATATTTTTGAGGAAAAAGTTTTATCACTTAATATTATAATTAATTTTCAGTATTTCAAATGTAAAGTAATATGTAAATCTACTTTCAAAAAATAACTTACCTAATCTAACTAGGAAAGAATACATTTTAATCTTCTCCGACACACACAGCAAGGAAATTGTTTAACTTAGAACAGAGAAAATTTCCAGAAATAAAGGTAATAAAAAACTGAGTATCGGCGTATAAGACACACCTTGCTTTTCAGACCGATTTTTAAGGGGAAAAAGTGCGTCTAATACGGTAATTCGTTTTTCATATAAACAAGTAGCTTTTGCTAACAGCACAAGTATTTGTATTACAATAATTTATGGATAAATTTGAAAATAATGCATAGAAATGAAAATTTGGTTAGAAAATTAATGAATATTTGATGGTTATATACCAATTATTTTTTTTACGGTTCCATTGTAATTTTGTTTTTAACAATTGTACCTAATCAGTATTTTTCAGGAATTTCGAACCTTTTTAAGTTTCTTGGAACCTACTTCAGGATTCTTGAGTCCAATTTAATATTTTTAGAACCTATTTTAGGATTTTTAGGACGTATTATAGGAACCTAAAAGCACACTTTTTAGAATCTAAAAATCGGAGGTCTACTAACCACCATTCATCTACATAGTCGCTATTAGCCCAGATACACAGAAACACAGACGTAAAATTAGGAATGTTCAATGGTAAATATCACTTCTCCACTATCCCACAATGAAGAGAATCAGACTGTGTTGCTTATCTCTTAAGAGCTTTCATATAGATAAAAGAATACAGGAGCTTCTTCCTTGATATGTACGCGGAAGAAGAAATGTATGTGTGATTTTCTTATCTTCAAATTAAGGTGGAGCAATTCGCAGCATATTTTTCCTAACTCCTGTTCAGTCAACGACATTTTCCTCTCGCTTTTCCTATCCTCTTTGCGACTATCGTTCGTTTCATTTTCGCACCAAGGTCGTCGCACTTAGTGTGTTGACTCAGCTCTTGAGATATCAGCTGTGTATTGAGGACGAACTGTCATTTCTCCCACCACAGCAGACTAGGCACTCGATTTGTTGCCGCGTTCTATTTCAAGTGCAGATCCACTCGTGCAATTAATGTATCAGGGTTCGAAGCAGGATTTCGGCCTTTATATTTAACTACCAGGCGCCAAAGCTGAAAAATTAGTCGCTAAAATCTAAGAAGTCACGTGTCGAAACTATAGTGTATGCGAAAACACGAATCAATAACTTCTTTTAAGACCACACTAGAAGGAAAATATAATTTAAGCAGTCTGAATTTATTGAAATAAAGTTTCACTTTTGCCTTGCTATAAGTCTTGAAAGGCGAAACATTTTGTTGAAACATAATTTTTAAAAACCCTGCTTTTACATCACACTCTATTGACTGTTGACAAGAATATATGTGTATAAGAAGACAAGTTAAACGTTGATAATTATTAATTAATTACAATTAACCAATAAATACCTACCTAAAATATTCGTAAATATTGTTGTTGTGTTTATTAATTATATTTAGCCATTAAACCATTGAGATTTTATAACTACAGTTAAGCTTCCTCTTTTAGATAATTAAAAATATTTTTCAAACATAATAATATAATTTTCAGTGGTTATTTTGTTGCTAATCACAAAAGTAAAGCCAAGAAATAATCAATACTAGGTCACAGTATATTTGCTATAAACTACGGATATGATTTTTACATATTTAACACGCGGAGAAAACTGGAGATCTAGAAATATTAATACTACAAAGAAATGGATGAAAAGCAAAAGTTCACATTGATATTTGAAAATAAAATACAGAAGTTAAGTAATGTGTGTACGATGTCCTAATGCAACTCACATTAAGTAGCTTCAGTACTACTAATTCATGAATACAATACCCTTTTTTAGTCTAGAAATTGGGTTGAGACAGTAACATAATAGAAAATTCCAGTTTCATTTTCAATTGAACTCATCAATGATATGCCTGTATTAAACATAGTAAATCATTTGGTTGTCATTCACATTAAACTCACATAAGAAACACAATTGGCTGATACAAGAAAAAATGATTGGGCTGATATACGCTGATGATTCATTCAGGAAAATTAAAATATATTATTTTTAATAAAATAATAATAATAATAATAATAATATAAAGGATTTTTAATAAAAGTCTGCCTTACACAGGACATTGCATTATAGTTTAATATGGTCCTTGTATAGGAATGCACAAAATCTTATTTTACCAGGCAATAGCATTGCAGGCCTCTCCGATGGTGTAGTGGTAGCGTCGTCGCCTTGTAATCAAGGGGTCCCGGGGTTCGATACCCGGTGGAGGCACATTGTGGTTCGGATCCCACTTTAAACTGTAGGCCCAGTCCCGGTTAGCCTTACTGTGCATAAATTGGACTTAAAACACTAATTCAATCAATCAATCAATAGCATTGCAATTCTTAATTTAAATTTTGATATAAGCTAGAAATGATAGCAGGGTTATTGCCTATATAAACTGTCGAATAAATTTACGTAAAAATGATAAATTTTATCTTTAAAAAAATTGAGCACTGCGACATAACAAAATAAAAACTTACTGAAACATTTATCCAATCTTCAAAATGTAATGAGAAGAAAAAGCATTTCACACCCATTTTTGATTCATTATGTATTTGTTAAAATAATTTACTTTGTGCATTGCTTTTATATTCTGAAGTACAGACAAGGATCTTTTTGTAAAATTTAACACTTGTCGCAGCATTATTATTATCGCGTCGCGAGAAATATTGTGGAAATATAATTATAAAAAGTTATAATATGAGATCTACATTTCAAATGTATAAGCGCATATGGAGGAAAAAGACATGCTTTTTGGTAATCGTTCACTCAAAATGCACACTGTTAAAAATGACTGTCAAACATAACGAAATCAATGTATTCATGTGAAATTATTCTTGAAGCTCTCCCTCCAGGTGGAGAATAATGAAGACGTTTTCTCGGGATATCAACCAATTGATTTCCGAATAGGGTTCCGAGAGCTAATGTCATTCTCATCTTCAAGAATTGATTGAAAACGAGAGTGACGTTAGCTCCTTACTCTTAATTAATATTTATTCGGTTGTGACGAAATCGTTTTAACACCGTATCCTTTGTAGACCAAAGACAACAGGCATAATCCAACACAGTCTGCATAATTTAATGATTTCTCTCTCTCTGATTTGAAGACTAAAACTTGTTCATGGGCCCGGGTTTAGAATCCCGCTGGAGACACATCACACAGAGGTTCACATCCCACTTTGAACTGTCGAACATATATGGACTTAAAAAAAACTATTTGTCACACATTTAACAAGCGCCACCGGGACAATTAATTTTGTCTCGCAGAGCAATGCATTTTCGGAGTTTATTCACAATTGAACATATTTTCGACAAATATTTTCAATATGCGCCATGTGTCAATCTGGCGTTAGTAAACTAGTGTCGAAAACAATGCACTTTTCTCCTATATTATTCAGACAAAAATCAAGCTCCATATAATATTGCAAACAGAATCCAGTCTTCTGTTAGTTAAAATACCAACACGAAAATATTGCTGCATTTACCTCTCAAGATATTATTCATATGTGTAAAAAATCGTGTTATAATAAACACTATAACATTTAGTTCACACACAAGATAAATTGTTTAAAGGATCATGCTATTATCGGATAACAAAATTATCTAATTCCTGCACTGTATTATCAAAAAATATTATTTTCTCGCGAATCAGATTTTGATTAAACACTACGACGATGAAGAGGGACTTGCTTCCATTTTACAATAAATTATTATTCTGTAGCTACTCCTCGCTATTTTAGACGAGATTATAAACTGATCTGAGAAATTTTTATTTCAATTATTAATATAGTATTATGGAATACCTCACTCTATCAGAATTAAAATAACAAAACTAAGAGAAAAGTATGCATTGTAGTAATAAAATCAGAATTGTATAATAAATTTTATGATAAATGCAGTAAACAGTTATTATTTTTTCCTCGAAATATTTAAATAATATATCTAAATTAAAAATAGATTTACTCAATACTGGCTAATTTTCATTTGTTGATGAGGAGACTACAATAAATTGTAACAATTTCAATTTTTAGTTTTTTAATCTTCTTTCTTTGAACACATTTGAGTTAGGATAATGCAGTCAATCATTAACTTATCACTTAACACAAGTAGTAATTCACTGAATTACAGACATATAAATCTACATTTATAAACGAAAAAGAGTTTCTATTTTTGAAACAAAAAGAAAAAGTCCTAAAATCATTCTATAAATGGGTTTTCAGTGGTAGTAGGCACAGTAATTTCAAACTAACTTCAACACATTCCAAAACTTTAGCTTCGTTGTTTATTCGTAAATTTCCAAAGCAATTTAGTTTTAAAAAATCCATTTATAATATTATTTTCCACAAAACTTTTAAAAGGAATGAAAAACAAAGATAAATATTAATCGAGGATAAAACGCAAGTTCTATTCAAAAATATTAAGAGGGAGGATATGCTACATCATTAATAACCGAAGGTTTGAATATGGGTATCAAGAATAATTTAACATCAAAATTTATTCTGGAAAATATTCTTAGATGGATTTTTCTTTGAAAAACTGAAAGAAGTAAAGAAAGCAAAATACGGCAAAAACATACTAGGGAAAGAGCAAGAAAGAGTAGGCACTGTAATAAACTCATATTCAATAATAATACCTGCTACTCTCATTAAAAAAAATCACAGAATTGCAATGAAATTTATTTGTAAGCTACGAAACTACCTCTCGTTAAACTCGTACAATGTTGGTTACACAATCCACTTCAACAAAGAATTTGCTTCAAAACAAATGACATACATATCATCTTGTTTTCTAGTTTTCAATAGTGTACAACAGGTATTATTAAAAACAAATGTCAGAACTGTGAGTGTGATCTATGTTCGGTAAATTAACCGAGCTCAAGTTAACCCAGTTACTCTTTTCGCAGTTTAACTCAGTTACATGCAATACTTTACATACAGAAATCTAAATGCACCAAATGAATGTTAAAGTACAATTGCAGTTTTTAGTGCATTACACAGAACAGAAGATGCATTTGATGCATTTCTCTGTATATTTTTATGCACCAAAAGTACATAATTAGCACTTTATGCACTTTAATGTGTTACTAGAGTCAAAAGATAATACATTTTGACACATTTTGGACTGTACCTTTCAGAGTTAGAAATTCGCAGAACGTGTTGCATGTATGAACTGACGACCATTTACAATGTACACTAATTTTAATTAAACTATAATAATCCTCATGTATTTAAATATGAAAATATGGAGATAAGAAAATAAAAAGTAAACCATTATACGGGAAAATTATAGGACACAAAACATTTGCTCCTAACAAAATGTATATATGAAGATTAGAAGGATATTATTATTTCTTAAGAAAACATAATTTTGTTTATTATTATAAAACGTACGAAAAATTACTATTAATTTCGTTATGCATTGCATTACATGAAAAATAACTTATTGACAGCCACAATAACAGTTAATCAGTTAATAATTTTAAAAAAGCATTAGTTACAGCAACAGTTACTTGAAAAAGTAAATGTTACTTCTAACTGCAACTCTTTACTTTCACATCATGGAATAATCACAGAGTTGTTCTGTATATTGTAGATATTTATTAATCATATATGCAAGTATACTTGTGTATAAACAGTTCAACTTGAAGCAATAGAAATAACGTAAGCTTTCACATTATAGCCACAAGGAATTTTCTGTTTTACATGTGTTTTCTTTGGACCGTATCTTGAGGTATTGCGGCACGCATAATGGCCATTTCAAATATCCCGCCCAAGAGTTTGAGTGAGACGTCTCATTTTTCAACGACATACGATTCTCAATACGAACTACCCTGGACAAATTTCTTCATTGTTGCAGGACGGTTTTGAAACAATAGTCACGAGTCTCATTGTTACGTTTCCGCTGTTTCTTCATTCAATATAAAAATTCGATATTGTTGAAACCTACATTGTTAGAAGCTACCGTGAAATTACCGTTAACTTTAACAGTTTCTCAATTTTAAAAAACGGACGCAACCGTTTTTTAATTTGAATTTGAATGTTTTATCATGCATAAACATATATTTGATTTTTGTTATTTAGCGTCGCTTTTGTGCCACTTTCGACTAGTCGCGACGATGAAGATGAAGAGTGATATGATGAAATTGATGAAGGGGTCACTCACAAAGAACACCCAAGCCCAGGTCGGGATTCGAACCCGTGACCATAAAGCTAGATAATGATTATAAATCAGTTTTCAAAACTGAATTATTAAAATTGCATTAATTAGTGTAACTTACTACTTTAAATCAGTCATGGCAAATTTATACGGTAATTGCATGGTAGCAGAAATTAACGGTATTGACGGCAGATTATAAAAATCGCCATCTACTGGTAACAGATGCATGTAAATAATTTAACATGCAGAAAGGAATTACAAGCACTAGTTTCTTACCTTGCACCAGGTTTAGAGAATGTTCCCAACACATATTTTTCACAGAAATAGTGTTTTTAGCACTGTAGACATTAGATTCACGAAACATACTCTCACACTATTGCTTCAATCTTGTTTAGGGACACTATCAACGGACATTGAAGGGACAAATACCGCGATTTCTTCGACTCCACCACTTTCCGTCAACACACCATCGGAGACTTTGTCCCAGAACAAGTCTGCCAAATTATTATTATTTGGACACACAGGATGTCTCGGACGTAGGATTGGCCTAATGGGAACCAGACGACACCGCCGAGGTATACACAGTCCTTTGAGCCCCGATAAAGTGTTGTGCTGGTTGCATCGAACCAGGATAGGGGTTGAAAAGTCCACACACACAACACACACCCCCGCCTCTCTCTTGAAAGGGGGAAAAAGAGTGAGAGATCACGGGGATGGTATGCCAGTGGGGGTGAGCGAGAGAGAGAGAGAGATCCTTAGTTCAAGCCGACGGTGGAGAAACGACAGAAACCGACACGGACCGAATAGTTCCGAGAACCGTTCGTATTGATCCGGTTGTCCCGAGATTCGCCTCTGCTCGTTCTGTCCTATATATTTCGGGGCAAAACACGTCGGGCCATGGCGATGTCCCGAGGACCGCCACCTCCAATGTTCCATTAGGTGCGTGTTCCCTGCACGCATCCAACACACGCACTGGAAGGGTTACCCGAAACTGACGGGATCCCCCATACGCACATTCCTCAGTAGGACTGGATTTGCGTCGAGTCTTATTCAGGTTTCGCTGGTTTGATGTTCCCTTTTGAAAACAGCGCCTACACTGTGACGTTACCCTGCCACCCCTTCACCTCTTCCCTCTTTAACACAACGCTCTACTGTAAGGTGACCGGACGTCCCGTATAAGCTGGGACGATCCCTTTTTTTGGGCCTCTGTTCCCATTTTTTTTGGAACGTAAAACGGGACGCCAAGATGTCCCTTTTTTGACGACTTATCCGTATAGAATTACTACGCAACGCCAGAAATATTGGAAAAATAGCCTCTTGTGCAGTGCTATGAACCTGATTATTTATAGATAAATCATATTTTGTTTAGATATAGCAATTACAATGAATCAATTAGTGGCAATTATGAGCCTGTGCCGTTCACAATAAAATTGACTTTTTTCGAGGACCCCTAGCGTGGAAACGAGGCGTCAATCAGGTAAACTTTATCAATAAAAGTTGTTTGCTTAAATAAATTCGATGTCAAAGTTTCTGGATTGTATGAAAAATTCGCTCAGTGAAAATTTCGCTCAAATGGAATGTTGCGAGATTTGCGCTCAGGTTCCTGGAGGAAGTTCGTCATCATATTCAAATGTGTCCATCGTTGGCATTCCTGAAATCTGAAGACATAATATATGTTTTTTTTAGAGAATCTATCATTGGCTCCCGTCCACGCAAAGTTATCGGAGTTTTTTGATTATTTTGTCGAGAAATAGCTCGAAAATGAATAAATTCCTGTCGAAGTTTGGACGTGCTACAAGAGACGGAACGGAACTACGAATATTGTTGAACGGTGGCATAATCGCCTAAACAACCTACTTGGACGACCAAATTCCAGGATCAGAGACGTGGTTCTTTGCTTGCAAAAAGAAGCGGAAAATTCAGGTTTCATGTACATGAGATCGCAGTTAAATTTTGAGGGAAAGAGAAGAAAAACTGCACACCAAAAGCTGGATGCAAGAATCGAGAACACAGTAAAGAGGTACGAAGAAACAGGCAACATTCGATCGTGTCTCAGACCGATATCATTCTTACAAGAGTTGCAGTAAACTCGATAAACAGATGATATGACAAAGCTTTCTAGCCAGAAAATAATGACGAAGTTTCTATAAACAGATTTTAAACACGCCTAAATAGTTGAAGCTTTCTAGCAAGAAAATAATGACGAAGTTTCTATAAACATATTTTAAACAAGCCTAAATAGTTGAAGCTTTCTAGCAAGATGACGAAGTTTCTATAAACAGATTTTAAACACGCCTAAATAGTTGAAGCTTTCTACCAAGAAAATAATTACGAAGTTTTTGTAAACAGATTTTAAACACGCCTAAATAGTTGAAGATTTCTAGCAAGAAAATAATGACGAAGTTTCTATAAACAGATTTTAAACCAGCCTAAATAGTTGAAGCTTTCTAGCAAGAAAATAATGACGAAATTTCTATAAACAGATTTTAAACACGCCTAAATAGTTGAAGCTTTCTAGCAAGAAAATAATGACGAAATTTCTATAAACAGATTTTAAACACGCCTAAATAGTTGAAGATTTCTAGCAAGAAAATAATGACGAAGTTTCTATAAACAGATTTTAAACACACCTAAATAGTTGAAAGATATTTAAATTATTTAGCCAGTCCAGAACCTGGGAAAAGTGTGATGGGAATCAAATATAATAAATATAATACATGATTATTATTATTATTATTTATTTGTTAGGGTGGGGGAGGGTCATTAATGGTTCTTGGAAGTGTGAGCGGATATTTCGCTGAGCGGGACGTTCGCGACACCAAGTTTCTGTGATGACACGCGCTGTATATATTGTTTATACTACATTATTACGAGACGAGACCGAGACTGCCAATTCCTGTCTCGACTCGTCTCGATACTATTCCTAGCATCATGGGAACGAGTATGGAGATCTAATGCAACGTAGATCTATACTAATAGATACATACATGTAGCTTTTCGTGTGCGTGAAGTAATGAACTCCATGTCGCAGTCACAGAGATATTTACACAGGTGAAAATTGTATTACGTTTTTCTAATTCATTACACACACACACACAATGAAAGTACGCGTAAATGTGTGCGTATGGAGAAAACTGTAAGAGGATGAATAATATTTTGTGAAAATGAATGCTCATATGTTAGTTGGCAGTGATGTATCTAGCAGCCTCCTTGAAGACAAAGTATGCTTAGCTAGCCATAGGTTCCCCACCCTCCTCGAAACTGTAGAAATATTGATAATTCCTTTGAAGGTAATTAAAAAGGGCTCTGCAACATATACAGTGCTGATACTGAATATCGTACTTTCGTTATTTCAGTTTGGAAACTACCAACAGTAGAAAAAACTATCCGAAAGTGTGCGTCCTACTAGTGTGTTACACTTGTTCAGTGAAACAAACCCAAATGCTTACGGACTGTTGCAACTTTTTTATCAGAGTTGGGAAGTAACATAACGCAACTGACCCGCTACTTTTTTGTTACTAACGTTAGTAACCCGTTACTGTTTTTCTTTGCTTGACTTAGTAACCCGTTACGTTTTCCGTGTACTTGAGTTACTTAGTAACCGCTCACTTTTTCGGTACTTGCGTTAGTAATCTGGCACTTTGTCGTTACTTAAGTTAGTAACCCGTTACTGTTTAATTCTTACGTTTGTAACTCGTTAAGTTTCCGGTACTTGCGTTAGTAACCTGTAACTTTGTCGTTGCTTACGTTAGTAGCCCGTTACCGTTTAATTGCTTACGTTAGTAACCCATTACATTTCCGATACTTGCGTTAGTAATCCGGCATTTTGTCGTTACTTATGTTAGTAACCCGTTACTGTTTAATTGCTTAGCTTAGTAACCCGTTACATTTCCGGTACTTGCGTTAGTAACCCGTCACTTTGTAGTTACTCACGTTAGCAACCCGTTACATCTTCGGTACTTGAGTTAGTAACACGCCACTTTTTCGTTGCTTGCGTTAGTAACCCGTTACGTCTTCGGTACTTGAGTTCATAACCCGTTACTTCTTCGGCACTTATGTTAATAATCCGTTACTTTGTCGGCACTTGCGTTTGTGAACCCGTTATTTTTTCGATACTTGAGTTGGTAACCAGTTTACTTGTGTTGTTAACTCGTTAATTTTGCGTTATTTCCGTTAGTAACTCGTTACTTCTTCGGCACTTCAGTTAGGAACCAATTACTTTCTAGGCACTTGCTTTGTAAGCCGTTACTTTTTGGATACTTGACTTAGCAACCCATTACTTATTTCGTATTTGACTTAGTAACCATTTACTTTTTCGATGCTTGCGTTACTAACCCGTTACTATTTTCGTACTTGCGTTAGCAACCCATTACTTTTCTTGTGCCATCTTGATAAATTCAGAACTAGAGGATACTTCTGCCAGGACGAAATATGCTTTGTTGTGTTGTTATAAGCTTGTGCATGTAAAGTTACCCTGGCAAAGCATGCACCTTAAAGAACAGACATGTTACTTATGTAAAAAGCTAAATAATTGTATTGTATATAAAATGTAACGGTAACTGTTTACTTTTGGAAGCAAGATAACTTACCCAACTGACAGTAAGTCTTCTACTTTTCAAATACGGGGTGGTAAAGAAAAATATAACCAAAATAATAAGTAGTTAATACTTTCGGGCAATTTTTGGGGGTCATCCTGTATAATTTTGCAAAACCTGGTGTTTTCTCATCTCCTAATGGGGAATGTTACTGGTTCCAAGTGGCAATTTGTCCATATCAATAACGCGGAGAATGAGCGTCTCGATTCAAGTCGTGGGCAAATGCACTGTATCGCTTCCCGCGACCTTTCCTAGTCCAGAGCAAATATTTACGCCTGTCGTTAACAAGTCGATAAAGAGTAGGAAAAGTCCAGACGGCAAGGTTGACGCACTCAACACTACATCAATATTAAAAATAACAACGCGATTTGGACACGCGCGTTGTTACTATCTGAATAATTAATGTTACAACGGATCGATGTTACTGAACAAACGTGGTGGAGCCACCTGTCTGCTTCTACTACTTCCAGCCACCTCAGTGGCCGAGGGCGCTGGGTTCTGGGTTCGAGTCCTGCGTTCCTGTGAACGTGTCCCTGCATCAATGTTTCCTTCCACCACACAATTGGATGATTAGGTTTATCTTACTTCGCTTATCTGCAACGTCTGGCTAATTGCGACGATGATGAGGAGTGATGTAATTGATGAAGAGACGCTCGCAAAGGACACTCAGGATTCGAACCCGGGACCTCTGGCGTCGTAGCGCGCTGTACTAACCATTCCGCCACGGAAGGTTGGCTCTTCAATCAGACAAATCACACGGTTATGTCTAACGCTCTTACAGAACTTCGATCAAGCACAGGTTCCTGAAGAAAAGGAAGACAATTTCCAAGATTTGTTTGGGAAACATAAACGCTGTAAATTTATTCCCGAGCGACTGTATTGGACTGCATTGGACCGCGTGATTCGCTCGAATATATAGAATATCAAATATAATTTCAATGTGACAATAATCGTACAAATATGTGTAATATTAGTGATGGTAGTTTCAGCCCATAATCATCTATTCATTTTCATATATTGCTATGTATTGGTAAGATAGTCTAAATTACATTTTAACTTGAAGATGATGACTATGTTCACCTTAGTTTCAATTTTACTGCGTCCTTCACTTCACGAAGCATATTTGAGGGCCCACTACAACAGACAAATTACGGTTATCTATACGTGAACTACTGGGCTTCGAGCGTATACCGGTCGTTTGCCTGTTCGAGCGTTATTCGCTCGAGCGAAGAAACTGTCGATTCCGTAATCCATCTAGCGTCATCCGTCCGAACTATTAGACGATCGAGCAAAAAATCCTCGATGCAACACTCTATTGTCAATGATCATTCGTCATCTTATAGGCGTGCAGAAAGAGTGTGCGATGGCCCTTGAACCAGTGAAACAAGGTGCGTTACCATGGTGACGAGAAAATTTTGGCATTGCCAAACCTAACAGCCGCTTTAGCATATCAATAGGGGGCGAGTAAGTGTCGGGAATGCCTCTGGTCTCCCGACCTTTTTGTTTCAACTGCGAGAGGAGTAAATCTGCCTTTGTTGAAGGGTCGTTTAAAACTGCGGATAAAGCAACCAATGACGCTTACCTCATATGAAGTTGGCAAGTCTCTACTCTGTACCAGGAGTCTGTGAAGCAAGCAAAAAAAGGTCCTTTGTGCACAGACTCGAGAGTTCTCAACCAATGAACGAGAGGGATTGCATGGAGGGCTCAACGCGACTGCAGCTATAAGTAGTTTGTAGCAGGCGCGTGATGCTTTGATCCGATCTCTCGCTTTCTCCCCTTCTCTACCATTATGCTTGGTACTGCTACACAGGAGGGATTATTCTACCTCATGTACTTAGTCAACATCGATAATTTGAGTCTTCATTACGAACCGAACCCAGGGCCGCTTGATGTGTGCTCTTTCTGATGACAGTACGTCCTCATACGAGTATATCTCGTCTGGCTGTTCCGCGGGAGACTTGTGTTCGATATCCGACGTGGCTGCTTTCAGGTAGAAATTTTCCCAATGGGTTCACATAGACTCTAATAATTGGTACCTTGGAGATATAGGCGACGGAGCATGGTGCTGATCACATCACATTCATAAATGGCCAAGTATGTGAATGTGTGGACCCCTACCTCCACATCTCACATCGCATGCGCAGGATTAACACCATCGTGAGGTCTACTTATGGGGCCTTCCGATGGTGTACAGGTAAATCGGTCGCCTTGTAATCAAGGGGTCTCGAGTTTTATCCTCGCTGGAGGCACATTGCACACTGGTTCGGATCGCACGTTAAACTATAGGTCCAATACCGATTCTCCTCTCTGAGCAATAAAGTGGACTCGAGACAAAATTTTGCTTCTACCACTTGTAGGCTAAGATATGCCAGATTTTTCCTAGTTTTTAAGAATCAACGCACGAATGGTAGAGGAAACAAGAGTTTACTGGATTCTTGTTGAAAAACCTGATGGTAAGAGATTTGTAGTAACGCCAATACGAAGATGGAGAAATAACGTTTGAAATGGACCTCAAGGAAATCTGCAAGAATGGAAAAGTGTGTCCCCTAGATAGGGACAGACGGAAGGCTTGTGTTGCTGCAGCCATAAACCTTCGGGTTTAAGAAGGCTTGAGAGTTAGTTAGTTAGTTTTCAAGTATCTTGTTGCGACCTTGTGATATTTTTGAAAGCCTTTTCCCAGCTGAAGCCATTTGCAGAAGAAGAACCGAGGCTGAAACCCCCAAGCCCCCTTCTCTGGGCTTGGCTACTTGAAAGATATGGTAAACGTCGGCAGTGTGAAGAGGAATTTCCTTCTAGTTTCTGCATCTCCTCCCTGATTACAAATTTCTGGCCCTGGGAAGATACAACATATGTATTTAATATAATGTATTGGGACTTTGAAAGATATAATTGTAATCCCTCTCTCTGGAAAAATTTCAATTTGGGTACAGGCGGTGCTATTCCGCTCATTTCAGAGTCAAACCTAAGAAGACGAATTGAAAAATTTTTGAAAAGAGATTGGTAGTTATAATGCAATAACGATACTTCAATTAGGTTTTGATTGATTAGATTGATTAATTGATTGATTTGCTTTATTTTACTTCGCTTTTTGTGTCACTTTTGGCCAAATTCCTAAGAAGGGGATGAGTGATGATATGATGAAATTGATGAATGAACACTCACAAATGTCCATGCCCAGGCCGAGGTTCGAACCCGGGTCACCTGGCGTCGTAGCCCGATGTGCTAACCACTTTTTCTTTTTTAAGGAAATAACCCCTACACGGAGGCATCCCCCACCATTCACTCTTTTTCTCACTTTTACACTTTTCAATTCTTACATTTTTCTTTGTTTCTTATCAACTGGACGAACACAAATACCCATGCTTTACCCGGGACTCGAACCCAGAACCCCTGGCGTTGTAGCGCGCTCTGCTAACCACTTTGCCACGGAGGTCGACATCCACTCGGCCACGGAAGCTGGCATACTTCAATTAGGAACAGATTACAATACATAATAAGTGAAAACGGTAATGCATACTCTCCATGTTAAAGACACATTTGAGAAGTGCAGAAATCACAAGATCAGCGGGGCTTTCCGCCCAGTCAAGGGGCTATTCCGCCCAGTCAAGGGGCTATTCCGCCCAGTCAAGGAGATATTCCGCCCAGTCAAGGTGCTATTCCGCCCAGTCAAGGAGATATTCCGCCCAGTCAAGGTGCTATTCCGCTCAGTGAAGGGGCTATTTCGCCCAGTCAAGGGGCTATTCCGCCCAGTCAATGAGCTATTCCGCCCAGTCAAGAGGCTATTCCGCCATGTCAAGGGGCTATTCCGCCCAGTCAAGGGGCTATTCCGCCCAGTCAAGAGGCTATTCCGCCCAGTCAAAGAGTTATTCCGCCCAGTCAAGGAGCTATTCCGCCCAGTCAAGAGGCTATTTCGCCCAGTCAATGAGATATTCCGCCCAGTCAAGGTGCTATTCCCCTCAGTGAAGGGGCTATTCCCCTCAGTGAAGGGGCTATTCCCCTCAGTGAAGGGGCTATTCCGCCCAGTCAATGAGCTATTCCGCCCAATCAAGAGGCTATTCCGCCCAGTCAAAGAGTTATTTCGCCCAGTCAAGGAGCTATTTCGCCCAGTCAAGGAGCTATTCCACCCAGTCAAGGAGCTATTCCGCCCAGTCAAGGGGCTATTCCGCCCAGTCAAGGAGCTATTCCGCCCAGTCAAGGAGCTATTCCGCCCAGTCAAGGGGCTATTCCGCTCAGTCAAGGAGATATTTCTCCCAGTCAAGGGGCTATTCCGCCCAGTAAATGAGCTATTCCGCCCAGTCAAGAGGCTATTCCGCCCAGTCAAGGAGCTATTCCGCCTAGTGAAGGAGCTATTTCGCCCAGTCAAGGGGCTATTCCGCCCAGTCAATGAGCTATTCCGCCCAGTCAAGAGGATATTCCGCCCAGTCAAGGAGCTATTCCGCCCAGTCAAGGGGCTATTCCGCCCAGTCTTTGAACTATTCCGCCCAGTCAAGAGGCTATTCCGCCCAGTCAGAGTTATTCCGCCCAGTCAATGAGCTATTCCGCCCAGTCAAGGAGCTATTCCGCCCAGTCAAGGGGCTATTCCGCCCAGTCAATGAGCTATTCCGCCCAGTCAATGAGCTATTCCGCCCAGTCAAGAGGCTATTCCGCCCAGTCAAGGAGCTATTCCGCCCAGTCAAGGAGATATTCCGCCCAGTCAAGGTGCTATTCCGCTCAGTGAAGGGGCTATTTCGCCCAGTCAAGGGGCTATTCCGCCCAGTCAATGAGCTATTCCGCCCAGTCAAGAGCATATTCCGCCCAGTCAAAGACTTATTCCCCCCAGTCAGGGAGCTATTTCGCCCAGTCAAGGGGCTATTTCGCCCAGTCAAGGGGCTATTCCGCCCAGTTAAGGGGCTATTCCGCCCAGTCAAGGAGCTATTCCGCCCAGTCAAGGGGCTATTCCGCCCAGTCAATGAGCTATTCCGCCCAGTCAAGAGGCTATTCCGCCCAGTCAAGGAGCTATTCCGCCCAGTCAAGGGGCTATTCCGCCCAGTCAAAGAGTTATTCCGCCCAGTCAAGGAGCTATTTCGCCCAGTCAAGGGGCTATTCCGCCCAGTCAAGGAGCTATTCCGCCCAGTCAAGGGGCTATTCCGCCCAGTCAAGGAGCTATTCCACCCAGTCAAGGGGCTTTTCCGCCCACTCAAGGGGCTATTCCGCCCAGTCAAGGAGCTATTCCATCCAGTCAAGGGGTTATTTCGCCCAGCACGCTCGTGAGTAAAAAATCACAAACATGTTTCAACAAGTAAACATTTTTCGTCCCTTTGTATCCACACACACTCCGTGAAACCATTTTCCACATTTCTGGCGCTGTATCCAGTCTCCATTTGTGGCCGATTCAGGTGAATAGAACTTCAGTTCGCAAAACCCACAAATAGTTAAAAGTTTGGATCCTACTGTCGAAATAACAGAACATATGATTTTTAAGAGCTTAGTTATTAATAAAAATACTAAAATTCTGAATAAGTTTCACCTTGTTACAAAACTGGGAAAAATGAGAAATTTTGTCACTCAGTGGAAAATTAGTTCTTGTACAAAAATGAAATTTCGACCAATGTTGTAACGCCAGAACTCGAGTCACTTAACCGTCCACGTTTCGTCCTTTCGTTTTCTGAGCTGCCTTTTCCCATTTTCTCTATGCGTTTAGCTTTTCGCCCTCATAGTTTGCAAGTCAAATGTCTTGTTTCTTGATTTCCCCCGTCTTTTTGTTAGACATCCCTTTTGAAGGGCACATGCGTGCGAATGTGTTTTGGAGGGGGTGGGACAATATCAATCTTTTCATTCGTATCTATTTTGTTAACGTCGATTTTCCATCTGTTAAAGTTAATCGTGGCGACGTGGATAAAAATACGACTGAATGAGATAGCGGCCAGTCGAGCGCTCAGTGCGTCCGTTCTCCGTCCCCTCCATGCATATCTCGGGAACTGTCGCGCTCGCCGCAAACTTAGGTCCAACCCGTCGCCGAGAAATAATAGGAAGTAACCGAGAGCCCTTGAAAATCAGGTAGCGTTGCGTGCGTGGTTCACAGAAGCTGGGTCAAGGTGAAGGCCTGGCACGCACCGTCCATTTTCACGGTTACCTCACACTTTCTCCTTTCCCCATGTTGGAACACGTCAACTTTCGATTTCGTCCCGCTCCACTGCGCATGCGCCAGTTACCCTTTAATTACGTATGTGAGGGGAAGGGAACAATGGAAAGGTTGCCATTGTGCTGAACCAGATCGAGGGATTGCGTAACGAATAAGTTTCTCGTGCGATGGAAAGCAAAGGGTTATTTACCTCATGTCCTGGGGTTTACATTGACTTTGTAAAGTCTGCACTCAATTGCATATTATTCATAGTAGGAATTTGAAAAAGTGAAATTAAACGCACGCAATTTTGAGTCCCAAGTTATTTCAGAATCTTCCAAAAGTTCATCAACAGAGGCAATTTACAACTAAACGGCTTTTAGACTAAATTTGCTTTTAGCCTACATCCACTACTAGGCAGTTTAACACTATACACACTGTTACACTCACTGAAATTCTTCAGGATGCAATTTAAGACTTTTCCGAACTAATTTATTCTTTACATCCACTAAAACTTTGCAGCAAGAAGCAATCAAGCTTCCACAAGAAATAGGCCCGACGAATCAATGTAACATTTCGTACTTATTTGACCCTTACGTCCACTAACATTCTGCAGAAAGAACCTATATAAGATTTTTAGACCTGAACTGACCTCTACATCCATCAATATTCTGCAGGAAGAACCAAAATAAGATTCTTACACCTGAACTGACATTTACACCCACTAAATTTCTGCAGGAAGAACCAATATAAGATTTTTAGAATTGAACTGATCTCTACACCCACTAAATTTCTGCAGGAAGAACCAATATAAGATTCGTACACTTGAACTGACATTTACACCCACTAAATTTCTGCAGGAAGAACCAATATAAGATTTTTAGAATTGAACTGATCTCTACACCCACTAAATTTCTGCAGGAAGAACCAATATAAGATTCGTACACTTGAACTGACATTTACACCCACTAAATTTCTGCAGGAAGAACCAAAATAAGATTTTTAGAATTGAACTGACCTCTACACCCACTAAATTTCTGCAGGAAGAACCAATTTAACATTTTTAGACCTGAACTGAGCTCTACATCCATCAATATTCTGCAGAAAGAACCAATATAATATTTTTAGACCCTGAACTGACACTTACACCCACTAAATTTCTGCAGGAAAAACCAATATAAGATTTTTAGACCTGAACTGACCTCTACACCCACTAAATTTCTGCAGGAAAAACCAATATAAGATTTTTAGACCTGAACTGACCTCTACACCCACTAAATTTCTGCAGGAAGAACCAATATAAGATTTTTAGAATTGAACTGACCTCTACACCCACTAAATTTCTGCAGGAAGAACCAATTTAACATTTTTAGACCTGAACTGAGCTCTACATCCATCAATATTCTGCAGGAAGAACCAATATAATATTTTTAGACCCTGAACTGACACTTACACCCACTAAATTTCTGCAGGCAGAACCAATATAAGATTTTCAGACCTGAACTGACCTCTACACTCACTAAATTTCTGCAGGAAGAACCAATATAAGATTTTTAGACCTGAACTGACTTTACACCCACTAAAATTTCTGCAGGAAGATGTAAAATAAGATTGCTTCTGACTTTGTAGCCACTAAGATCCTTCAGGAAGTAGTAATTTATGACTTTCTGGACTAAATTAACCTTTTCAGTCAGAAATTCTGCAAGAAGAGAAAATTTTGAATGTTTTGCATTAAGTTAATCTTTATATCACTAAAAATTCCGATGCAAAATTTTCTCGGTTCGAAAACGCTGAATAAGCAATTGATTCTATACAAGTGTTTGCGTAATTTTATTGCATGTTTCATTCCATAAAATGTGACACTTAACTTTCTCTATATGGAAATAAATATTTTTTAAATGACGAGCTTAGGACCAAGGTCTGGAAACAGACTTAGTGGTACAGGGGTAAGGTTAGAAAAATCATATCTATGTGTGGTGTAGTCTTAAGTAAATAGTACGAGGCTGCTTTACAAATTTCATCTCAATGAAATACAATACCAATAGTAAATACCTTAACATATTTAGACAATATGCTTTCACAGTTGTTAGCATATTTATTAGTATTGTCATCATAATTATATATATATATATATATATATATATATATATATATATATATATATAAATTTAGTAGGCAAGAAAGAAAGGGGGGTTAGCATGGTTCACACTGGGGGGTTGGAAACAAGTAAAAATTAAGAATGAAGCAGGGGAAACGATATGCTCTTTGTACGGGGAGGGAGAGACGGACGAGCATCTGCTATCTGCCTGTCCCTCTACGCGTGATTTGCGAGACAAGTGGGTTAAGAACGTAACAGGTAGAGAAATAATGGAAGTGGTAGAAGATAGAAGAGGAATCATAAGTGAGATAGTGCAACGAGTGGGGAGATATTTGTGGGAAGTGAGAGAACGACGAGGAAAGGCGATAGCGGATACCGATAAGAGCGAAGAAACCGCACAAAGTAACGTTAGTTTATAATACGTGGACTGTGGAACCAGAATTGTGTAATATATATATATATATATATATATATATATATGTTTGTTTTGGTTTCATATTTTCAAACGTTTGTCAAAAGAATAACCAACGTGAATCAATATGTACTGCGTACAGCCAACGGCTCGCACATAGAAGTTCAAATGTAATATAATATAATATAATATAATATATATATATATATATATCTAGTTACACACATTTTCAGTAAGATGAAATTTGAGAAAATATAATTGAATCATTTCATACAAAAAACAATTCTCACTCTGTCAGAAGAGTTACCAAACTCATAGTTTCGTCTCAAATGTCTCCCAATTAGTGAGAAACGAGACGGGACAGACTTTTGAAATTCGAGACGAGACAAGAGACGCGTCTCGAAAGTCTCGAGAAATACAAAGAAAATATTTAATTAGTTACAAATATGTATTTACTAGGAAGAAAGTATATTCCTTGGAAGCAGAGTGGTTCGGATCCCACTTTAAACCGTAGGTCCAGTCCCGATTAGCCTTACTGTGCATAAAGTGGACTTAAAACAACAACTCAAACCAAATATTCCTTGGAAACTCAGACCAGCGTTTATAAATCTACATAAGGGTATCGTACTGTACAAGGAGAAGTGAATGAAAAACTAAACTTATGTTTAAGTATTACTCTTTGTGTAATGAGCTAAGAATTGCTATTTTGGACATGCTTTTGTGTTCGTCATATTACACATTCTAGAATCTTTTTTGTTGCTCCCTGCAGCAAGCCTCTTATAATTTAAGAAAACAATCAGTGGCGAAGATTGGGTTCCAAATCTACGGTGAGCAAGGTTCAAAAAGTAGGGGGGGGGAGTAAGGACAGTTTATTTTCCATTGGTACATAGGTTTAGCATAGAACGGAGGCCTACTCGCCGCCACTGAAAACAATCCATTTTCATAGTGCACAGAAGTGCGTTTTCGAGACGAGACAGGCGAACATTTTCGAGACGGGACACGAGACAAGACAAGCGATTATTCTCGAGGCAAGACACGAAACGAAACAAGCGAATATATTTGAGACGAGACTGCATTTTCACGAAACGTGAGGAGACAGACAAAAGTCTATTTTTTTTTATTTGTTGCTTTAAGATCACTTTATACGCAGATAGGCTAATCGGGACTGGGCCTACAGTTTAAAGGGATCCGAACCACTATGGGCCTCCACCGGGTGTCGAACCCGAGACTCCTTGATTACAAGACGACGACGCTGCGACTGCGCCATCGGGGAGACCCATCAAGGTTATAAAAAATGCAAATATGAAATATGTGGAGATCCACTCTTATGTTTGTTCTGTGGATCTGTAAACAGAATATTCGTCATTGTACGGGTTTTACTATCTTGAGGTTTCTTACAAGTAGTTGAATGTAATAGACACATGAATTAGAGTAGGGAAGGGAAGGAGATAGAAAGATATGTATTGGTGGGAAAGGGGGATGAGAGATAAGCAGGCGAAAACTGAAGGAAGAGAAAGTTGAAAAGAACAGAAACACAAGGAGTAAATATAAGAGAGAGCGAACGACTGAGATAAAGAGCTGAAAACAGAAAGAGATAAAGCGATAAGTAATTGGGTGTAGTAAGACAAATAGGAGGGAACAGAGAGATAAAGAGGAGACAGAGAGATTGATATGAAGAAAAAGGAAGGAAGAGGTAGTGAAAAGAAGAAGGAGATAAGAAGAAAACACAGATAAAGATCAATAAAGAGTTGGAGATGGCGAGAGAGAAAAAAGAGGGAGCACGGAGAAAAAGAAAGAAATACAGATTTAGAGTTGGGACAGAACGTGATAGAGAAAGAAATAAAAATAGAAATTAAGAAGAGGAAACGAGAGTATGAGGGATATAGAAAGAGTGAGATAAAAAGAAAAAGCGAGAGAACCACATATATAGAGGAGGGACAGAATGAGAAAAAGAGGGAAAGAAAATTAGAAATTAAAAAAGCACACAGGGAGAGGGATATGGTAAAAGAGAGAAAACAGGAATGGAGGGAGAGGAGGGACACATGAAAGAGAGGAGGGAGAAAGAAAAATAGAAATTAAGAAATGGAAACAGAGTGAGAGGGATATGGAAAGAGAGACAGAAAAAGGAAAAAAAAGAGTGAGTTGGGAAGGGAGGACATAGAGAGGAACAAACTAGAGGAGTGGCAGAATGAGAAAGAGAGAGGGACAGAGAGAAAAGTTGAAATTAAGGAAAGAAGAGTAAGAGGAATGTGGAAAAGAGGGAGAGAGAGTGAGTGAGTGAGGTAAGTAGAAAAAAGAGGGGGAACAAAGATAATAGGAAACTACAGATAAGAAGGAGAAGGGACAGAATGAGAAAGAGAGAGGTAGAGAAAGAAAAACAAATTAAGAATAGGGAACAGCCAGAGGAAGAGGGATATGGAGGGAGAGAGGCACTAGAAGAATCCTGCTTATATATGTTTGTTACTTCCCTAAAACTCTTATATACATCATACGTTTTCTTTCACGACTAACTTCTATAATACATTTCCAGTCTTATAAGTTTAAACACCTTACCAACCATTTCTCATGTGCTACATTACACCTGAATACACTTTCAAGAAAGACAAAACATTAAAATTCTCCGTCCTATCACGCCAGTTCTAGACTGTCGATAGTTGTCTTTCTGCACGACCACCACGCGTTTAGATCAATAGAGTTGAGGGCAGAGAACCTTGCAGATGGAACACTCTCCCCCTCTAGCGGCGAAAGGTAGGAACTAACGCTTTCCCCAAGCGCGGAAAACTGCTGGCAGCGCCAAAATCGAATCCTTCTCGCCTTGGAGCTCCAGAGAGCGTGTGTTGCGGGTGTGCTATTACGAAGGATAAACTACTGTTCCTTTGGATTGTTCGGGTTGGCGCTGCATATGATCAAGTTGGAGCTATGGTATCGTCACCACTTTGTCTTCCCAGAACGGACAGCAAGAAATTCCCTGTTAGACACATGAAAGCATGCCGGCGTTGTATTAAACAGGTTCTAGGTTCGAATCCTAGAAAGGTCAAGGATATATGTAGCGGCGGAGGGAGAAAAAATTGAATTCGAACAAGCCATGTATTATTCAAGAGCCTCGGTGGTCCAGAAATCATGGGGGGACAAGGGGATTTCCCCCACCAACAATCTTGTTCTCAAAAATCCCCTTACCAAAAATTTCAGGGGAAGGGGAGGATTTGTTATAACAACAAATGATAAGTAATTAGTTTTGACTTCAAATAAACATTACTAAAGATAATATCGAAAACACACACACAGTAGTATGGTTGTGAGTGTTGTATGCGCTCTCTCTCTCTCTCTCTCTCTTTGTCAAGAGATCATTACCAGATCTACACCGATAAGAATATACGCACAATAAAGGAAAAGCAAGAATGTAAGACAAATATAACTATGAAATGTAATTGATTGGTGTTAGTAGAAAGCAAGAAGCAAACAAAAACCTATATACAGGGTGGTCCAAAAAGATGTTACCACTTATATGGGAGGTTGTGTTATTATGTTAATTTTGTTGTCATTATGTTGGACATTACGTTTGATTTGTGAAATACATTTTTTTAATGTTTTTGATGTTTTGGCTCAGCTCCATCATTCAATCAGTAAACACCTTCAACCTGGGCGCCACCCTCCTCTAGACTCAAGCGTTCCATAAATACCTGCAATGACAGCAAATACCACAAAATATGAACATAATATCAATAACTCAATCTCCCAAATAAGTGGTAACATCAATAAATATCAATAACTCAACCTCCCATATAAGTGGTAACATCTTTTTGGACTACCCTGTATAATAAAACTAATTCAACTATTTTGTAATTTATTGACATATTTAACTAGTTAGTAAAGAAATTAATTTGCTACTTTATAAATATCTGAATTATATACATACATAAAAGTAACAAATTAATTCCTTTATATGTATTTAATAATAATAATGTATTTTTATAAATCTTTCTAACTTTTATATTTAATAACATTATAAATATGTATATCATGTTTGTGTGTGGGGGGGGTGTATTAAGATCTTTCTCCCTCACCAGTTTTCAATAATTTCGCACCCTCCATACCCTCCAACCTTTGTACCTCAATCAGTGTACCCATAAACCTGGAAGTACAGTAAAACCTCATTAATCCGGACCTCGATAAGCTGGGCTTCGCTTAATCCGGACAGGCAAAAGGCCAAAAAAATAAATAAAAAAAAAGCAAAATGCAAGGTTTTAAATGTGGCTAGAAGTCAACAAGATTGATTGATTTGGTTTTTTAAGTCCACTTTATGTACAGTAAGCCTAATCGGGACTGGACCTACAGTTTAAAGTGGGATCCGAACCACTATGTGCCTCCTCCCGAAATCGAACCACGGACCCCTTGATTACAAGGCGACGACCCTACCACTGCACCATCGGGGAAGCCCAGAAATCAACAAGAGAACTTCCCAAAGAAAAGGCTGTCAACCACTGATGAAATTCTGTTTCCCGGAGACTTTGTACTGTACTGTATAGTGTATTTAGGCCTATGCCCTTTAAATACACCATAATAAACATGTTTTGTTGCTATAAACGGAGTTTTAATGCACTTTCTACTGTTCTTTTAGGTTATTTCAGTTAATCCGGACTTTCGTCAAACCGGTCAACTTATCCCCCATTAGTCCGGATTAACGAGGTTTTACTGTATTAGTGGATGGATTCACACATGTTATTATTTATAATTGGGTTTTGGTTATATTAATCTTCTTCTTCTTCCCCCTCTTGCAGGTCTGTGTAACCAAAGCCCGATCTGCGACTACAAAAATTGATCATACCATCGGCAATATGGTCTTCCTAATTTTTTTTTCTTTTAGCCAAGAGGAAAATGGCTACCTGGCATCCTCTGAACATGTTGATACCATTTTAACTGATATTTTTGAATATCTTCCACCATTGCTTCGATCTTCCATTTATTTCGGATTTTTTCACTTCCAATTTTGTATCGTAAGGTTTACTATATGTGAAGACCGCAAGAATCTCATTTATGAACAATTTATTCGTTTTATCATGTTGACGAAGAGTCCAACATTAGCTATCATGTAGAAGATCCGGTTTTGAAATTATGTTATGGTATCTAATTTGAATTTCTTATCTCATCTGTTTTCCAAAATTTCTATTCAAAATTGCATTTAATCTATCGGGTGATCCGTTTGTCAGAAAGTAAATGGTTGTGTACAATAGGTTATGTACGTACGTATCTCTGAGCAGTTTGTTGTAATATATGCAGAAAGGATGTAAGTTTTGAGTGAGTGCAGGTTTACAGACTTCAGCCGCGTGGCGCTAGCGGTCATGGTAGATAAAGATAGTGGTCACGCCACAACAGCGCACAATGTATCGTATGGGACGTGAAATTTTCGAGTGTTGTATGCACACTAGTACAGCCACATGACTGAAGTCTGTAAACCTGCACCCACTCAAAACTTACATCCTTTCTGCATATATTACAACAAACTGCTCAGAGATACGTACATTAACCTATTGTACACAACGGTTTACTTTTCTGACATCTCAAACGGATCATCCGGTATGTATTATAATTTTATCGACAGCTGTTTGGAGCTCGAACTGCGAATTATGGCTTCCCCAATTTACAAAGTCTGTTACTTGTTCAATTATTTTATAGTTTATCATTATTTTCACCTAGGTTGAGCAAAATTATACCCTAATGGTTCTAAAGATTTTAAGTGGAAATCGGGATTACATAGCGCGCTATCTGAGAGCAAAGCTGGCCATATAGAGGATAAACGATGGTTGCAATGCTGTGATATTTTACACCGATATCACCGTTGACCAAAGCGACACTGCGCTCACACTGGGGACTGCAGATCACTCATGTCCAAGCGAGATGAAAGAATGGTTTGGTCATTACTTGTACGTTGCAGCCAGGATATGGGTGTTACAAACGCAGCATCGTGCAACAAAAGATGTTGAATTTCCGTCAAAGCATCGCCACACTGAATATGGTCATATCTTGAAGTTCCCAACCGGTCAGCGTCAGCTACGAAGGGAGGAGGAAAAGAAGACACAAAGAACCAGCCTGGAAGATGGAGGGGGTTCACTATCTGGAATTGTCCATCGGCGGAAGCATTCACAAGGTACTGACCAAGGGGTTCAGAGCTACCGTTCCAGGGTTTAATTTATTCTCCAGTTAATGCTGACTCTTTCATCCGAGAGTGACAGTCCGAGAATCCTAACCGTGATTGAAAGTACGCCTGCTTTCAGTTAGGGAGGCCTTAGGAGGGGAAAAATTCTCTTCTTGTTTTCCATATTTGACTGAAATATGACTTCTAAGCTGCGGAACTCGTGGGGGAAGATCTTTTCCCCCTCCAACCGTCGTGAATGCTGGAAGTACAGAACGGAAAGACACAATGCAAATAAAATTATCTTGCACCGGTACGGCTGAAATCTTGATCTGTTGCCGTGTGAATTGTAGTGAGCTTAATCCAGCATAAGCGAATCCGGACAATTTATTGTACCCGGTGGATTTCGCTTCTTGTTTAGCGCCAAAAAGAAAGGGGAGAAGGAATCATTCGTTTCTTTATTTTTCAAATGTGATTTCTCCGTCTCTTGTGCAATAACTTTCAACTTGAGTCGTTCCGGGACTTTTCATCGCTGACGTTACCTGTGAGAATTTAACTGTGCGGGGACGAAGCCAGATGGGGCTGGAACGAGGGGGAGAGGGAGGGCATCATACTCTTGCACACTGGTGAATCCACGCCACCACCAAGAGCCAAGAATATTATCTTTCTTAGAGCGAGATTGTATTAGTGATATTTGAATTCTGTACCTGTCGAATGTTTATTTGTTATTATGGAGCATTCCAGCATTACGTGTGTGACATTCACACGTGATATGTAAAGGTTATAGACATGCGAGCTGAGTTGAATTGTTGTTTTAAGTCCACTTTATGCACAGATAGGCTAATCGGGACTAGATCTACAGTTTAAACTGGCATCCGAACCACAATGGATCTCCACCGGGTTCTAGACATGCGATTAGATTAAAATATTCATAATGAACTGATTTCATAGAATTATGAAGTACTTTGTGGTGTCTGCTAACAAATGGAAAAACGCTTAGAGTATGATGACAACCTGAATGCACGAAAACATCATCAAGAATGTGTTACATGTGGGATGGTTTAAAATTATAGCAACTTCTGGTTTGACTTCAGTTGCATGTGGGCTACAGATGTTGTTGGTGAAATATGCAAATTGCATGCATTCATAAACATTTAAACCAATTAAAAACAATAATAATTTTCAGATTGATTTATTTTATTTACATGGAGTAGGACCATTTTTAGTGGTGTACCCCTTTAACTTGTACTTCATTTAGCATGTATTTTGAATGCTTGTAAGGAATAAGTCTGATATAAAAAGTGTAGAGTAGCAGTGTGTATTATTCTTAATTCTTTTTGCACAAGTCAAACAACTTGGAATACCCTTGACAATTTACTACTAAATGCTAATGTGCAAAAGCTGGATGATGTTCCCTTAAAATAATAACGTCCGCCTGATTGGATTACGACAAAGCCTTAATTTTTATAATATCCTGCATATAATTTTCATTCTTCTTATTATTAATAAATACAAAGACTTCTGAGTGTATAAGAGTGAAAAACAAGTTTATTAATATCCACTGTATAAAACACACTGATAAACTAAATTCGTTGACCCTGTGCATCGGCGAAGTTAAACCAATTTAAATTTTTCAACAATCAATGAAATCAAAATTTGACTATACTTCATATTAAGCAACTTGAACAACAGTGAATCGTATTTACACAATGTCTTGTTTTACAGAATTGAGAATATTCATTCGATTCTTCGAAAACTTTTTTTGCACAACAATGCTCAAGTTCAATTGAACTTTTGATGAAAAACAAGTGCAATGGATTTCTGAAAGATATGAAGAATATACCACCATAGTCAAACCTCAACGAAGAAATTTACGATCTTTGTTTCACCAGAGCCTAACAAATATCAATATTATATTATGGCTGTAAAATGTTTAACAACCAAGGAAGCGATTTTGTCGTGACACGTAAATTAGCACAAAAGCCATGACTTTCACACCAGAAATACAATTCGTGACATGTTTATGCTCTCTAGTGTAGAATCATTCTCACGCTTCCTGAATTTCATTCTCAGCATGATATATTATACGTAGGTTCAGAAATCACTAGTGTATACAATTTAATATAAGCGCATTTTAATGTTACTCAAATCATTCTACAGTCAGTATCCTTCAACAGTTTGATGCAAGACGTTCATATTTTAAAATGATATATAAAATGATTTTCGATATAAAAGCTAAAGTCTCTGACATTTTTGGCGAAAGCAAGGTTTACAATTGCTATCAATAATTTGCAATGCCCGTGAAAGTATCTTCGTGTAACTTACCGGTAACGTGCACTGATCTATCCATGTGCTGACGGAGCGGAAGCTGATATATGCAAATTCAGATAAGGCGGAAAAATGGGACTATATATCACTGGTTCCTTTTAAGGAGATGTACTGTTAATCACTTCGAACACCCACAAAATAAATAGTAGGCGAATTATCCATCTCTCATAGAGTCATGCTTCCCCGTATTTAAAAACATCAACAGTACCCTAAATTACAAGCCACAGAAACTTCAAAACATTGCATAAGATTTATACTGAATGTCAAAAGAAGAGAACATATTTCCCCGTACTTACAGGAACTTAATTGGTTAAACGTTAAAAATAGGTGAACATTTTTGGCATTGTCGTTATTGTACAGGATTTTGAACAGAAAGGAACCTTAATATTTATATGATCAAATTGCCCCGTACAGGAAGAAGCGGAAACAAATTAACCTTCGTCAAAAAACACAATTCACGATCCCCCCCACACAACAACACTGTATGGAAATTCTTTCATAGTCACCGCAATAAAAGAATGGAATGAACTCCCCCCACCACTGACCTCAGGGGAGCTCCACCCTGCAACACACAAAATAAACCTAAAGAAACATCTCCTGTCCCAACAATAGTGCCTGGCTTTGTCCTTTCTGTAATGAATGGGAATGGTTTTAGTTTTCGTTTTATCTCTGTAATAATTGTATTCTAATTGTGGTTTTGGATTTAACTCTGCACCTTCAGTACATTAATTGTTTACATTATAAGTATGAATGTTTTATTTTCATTTTTCTACTGCAACAGTGATTTTAAGGAAGTGTAAAGTGTCAATTGTAATGCTTTTCACAAGGCTTTGTTGCAAGAACGGCCCGCGAGGCCGAAACACGCTCACTCAATAAAGGCGATTGTATTATTATTATTATTATTATTATTCAGTCCGTTTTCCACAAGACGATGAACCCGAATTGAAAAAAAAAAACGCCATCGCATCAACAGAATCCCATTCCTTGAAAATAACACAAAATGTAGAATAAAAATGAATGAAAAAAATGCCTACTATTATCTTTGTAGTGAGCTGCACAAAATTTCAGGATAAACTATTCTATCACTATATCAAGGAACGTAAATGCTTTCTGAGCATTTCTTAAATCCTTTTAACTTTGAAAACATAATATGTGTGTTGACAAAAGAAACTAGATCTACACACATAAAACTAAATAAATGCACGTCTATTTGATATACCAGATGCACTAAAACGAGTTTCTTTTTTTTAACTTAGCCAAGAATCAGCTTTACAGTTTGATGAATTTTTATGCATCGTTTGTAAAGGAAACGCCAAAATGCATCAAATGATGCAAGTGAGTATTTATTTATATGTTGAGCTGTACTTTAATTACTGACTGAAATTAAATTGTATGTGTTAAATATAATAACTTAAGATTTACATTCATTTGCCAGGCTGCACCCCCCTTGCCTTCCCCCTGGACTTACATGATGATATGTATTAAGTTTTACCCTATACTCCAAGAAAGTGGTCATACAGTGTACGTTGCAATCTTATTGAACTATGTAGTTAAAAAAATTCTGTGGTCGACATGAAGTTGCTGTACGAGGACATAACGAGAGAACAATCTTTAAACAGAGGCATCTTCCTAGATTTAGTAAATGAGATTGCTAAGCTAGATAACAGTTTGCATGAACATTTAGAGGAATCCAAAGTAAATAAATACACATCAGCCGTGATACAAAATGAGTTGTTAGACTGTATGTACCAGGTTTACAGTGAGGCCCTCCTGGAGGATGTAAACAAAGCTATGTTTGTGTCTGTACAAGCTGATGACACCAGCGACACTTCCAATAAGACACAATTGGTTATTGTGATTCGTTTTGTTCAGTGCTCGCAAAAGTAGTAGAGCATGGTTTCGTGCAACTGACTGACAGATCTGCATCAGGGATATCCCAATGTATATTAGATCCATTAGAGCAGTACAAACTAAAAGATAAATTAGTTTCTCAAACATATGATGGTGGATCTGCATTCCGAGGGGTACGGCTTGGAGTCCAGAAACTTGTAAGAGATGTTTATCCGTGTGCTTATTTTGTGCATTGTTATTCACACCAACTCAATCTCATAATACAACAAAGTATGCTCTACCATCACAGCTATCAGAATTCTCTTTGCCAATTTATCTGCATTTGTAGATAAATTGTATGTGTAGTGTAGTAGTTCCTCCATTCATATTGGGGGTTAGGCGTAGAGCTGACAACTCTGCACTGTAAAAAGACATGTCAAGAAACAGCAATATGAGGCCATGGATGTTCCCAAGGTAAAATATTCCGGAGGTAAAATAGTCCCCCGTTCGGATCTCCGGGTGGGGACTACTTTGGGAGGTCCCTGGACTAAGGATAAGATCTACATTAGGAATAAGGATATTAAATTAGGCACCTGGAATGTTCTGAGCCTTTGCCGGCCTGGGGCATTTCAGTGAACAGTTAATGAGATAATTAAGTATAAATTAGATGTAGTAGCTGTCCAGGAAGTTAGGTGGCCAGGAGAAGGGAATTGTAAAACTAAAAATTATACTTTTTTCTATCGTGGTACTGAAAATCATAATTTTGGAACAGGCTTTTTCATAAATAATAGAATTATCTCGGCTCTTAAAACAGTAGAATTTATTAATGATAGGATATCATATGCAGTTTTACAGGGTGGGTGGTGTAAAATTATTTTAATAAACATCCATGCACCAACGGAAGATAAAGATGATAATACTAAAGATGATTTTTATACAGAGTTAGAACAGGTCTTTGATAAATTTTCTCAGTATGATATGAAAATTCTGTTAGGTGACTGTAATGCACAGATTGGCAAAGAAGAGACATTTAAACCCATGATTGGTAAAGAAAGTCTTCATGAATTAAGTAATGATAATGGTATAAGATTGATTACTTTTGCAACCTCAAATAATTTAATTGTGAAAAGTACCACTTTTAAACATAAAGATATCCATAAATATACCTGGTCTTCTCCAGATGGTAAAACTCATAATCAGATAGATCATATTCTCATTGATAAGAGAAGGCATACTAGTATAATTGACGTTCGTACACATAGAGGTGCTGACTGTACCAGTGACCATTATTTAGTAATTGCTAAATTAAGAGAAAGACTCTCAGTGATAAATCATAAGCAACAAAATCTAAAAGTTCTAAAATTTGATACAGGAAAGTTTACTGATGAAAGAATTAAGAAAGATTACCAAATTAAATTGTCCAATAGATTCGATGTTTTGCAGGATTTAAATGATGATGAAAATATAAATGAAACAGACGTAAATAAGAATTGGGAGCACATACGTAATGCAATAGAATCAGCAGCTAAAGAAAGTATAGGATACCATAAACCGAGAAAAAGTAATGGTTTGATAATGAATGTCATAATCTAATAGAAATAAGAAATCAGGCCAGACTTAGATGGTTAAATAACTCTGATGATACAAATCTAAGCAATTATAGTAGAATAAAGCGAGAAGTTAACCGCACGTTTAGAAGTAAAAAAAGAGATTACTTGAAAAGCAAAATTAACGAAATTGAAACAAACAGCAAAAATAAAAATATCAGAAATTTATATAAAGGTGTAAATGAGTTTAGAAAGGGGTGGCAACCTAAAGTAAACTTGATAAAAGATAAAGGCGGTGATTTTCTAACTGACCCAAGCGATATTCTAAATAGATGGAAGAACTAGTTTAATGACCTTTTAAATGTCCATGTAGGAGATAAATCAGAACCTTTAGTTCCAGAACCTAACTTGACTGAAGTTAAAGATGCTATTAAAAGGCTAAAGAATAACAAAGCACCTGGCATTGATTTAATACCAGCTGAGTTAATTAAATATGGTGGAAATTCATTAATATGTCAAATTCATAAATTAATCTGTTTAATATGGAATAAAGAAGAAATCCCTCAACAGTGGAAAGAATCCATAATTGTTTCTGTGTTTAAAAAAGGTGATAAAATGAACTGCAATAATTACCGTGGAATTTCTCTACTCTCAACAACATATAAAATATTATCTAACATTCTTTTAACAAGACTAACCCCATATGCTAATGAAATTATAGGTGATTATCAATGTGGATTTAAACGTAACAGATCAACTACAGATCAAATTTTTCACATCAGACAGACACTTGAAAAAAAGTGGTAATATAATCAAAATGTCCATCAGCTATTCATTGATTTCAAAAAAGCATATGATTCGGTCAAAAGAGATAAATTATATAATATATTAGTCGAGTTTGGAATACCTAAGAAGCTTGTTAGTATGATAAAAATATGCACCAGTGAAACAGAAAGTAAAATTCGTGTGGGTATTAATATGTCTGACAAATTTACAATTCATGATGGGTTAAAACAAGGAGATGCATTATCTCCATTGCTCTTTAATTTTGCCTTAGAATATGCTGTTAGGAAGGTAAAAGAAACTAAAGAAGGACCAAAATTAAATGGTGTGACTCAGTTGTTAGCATATGCAGATAATGTAGACTTACTGGGGGATGATGTGAATACAATTAAGAATAATGCTAAAATATTTTTCAAAACTGCTAAAGAGATAGGTTTGGAAGTTAACAAAGAGAAAACTAAATATATGCTTACAGGCCGAAACCAAGTGTTAGGTAATAATCAAAATCTAATTATTGATAACAACTCGTTTGAACCAGTTTCCAAATTCAAATACTTAGGAGTAATATTAACAAATGAAAATTATATTAAAGAGGAAATAAAAAGTAGGCTTAATTCAGGAAATGCATGTTACTTCTCTCTTCATAAACTTTTGTCTTCTCGTTTAATATCTAAGAAACTAAAAGTTAAAATATAAAAGGTAAAAAAGGTAAAGTGTTCCCCTGTGCATAGCACCACGCCATGAAGGCGTATAGGGGGTGTGGGGGTAACGCCCCACACTTTCTTGATCCGGTCGTGAGTGGGGGTGATGTGATCAGCATCACGCCCCTGACCGCCTTTACCCCCCAGGGTTTCCCCCAGGTACCCATGTTATTCGACGCTGGGTGGGCGCCGGGGCCGAAAACAGTAATTTTGCCTGTAGTATTATATGGATGTGAAACTTGGTCCCTTACATTGAAAGAGGAACATAAATTGAGAGTATTTGAAAATAAGATCCTTAGGAAAATCTTTGGACCTAAAAGGGATGAGGAGACAGGCGAGTGGAGAAGGTTACATAATTTAGAACTACATAATTTGTATTCATGTCCAGATATTATTAGAATAATTAAATCAAGAAGACTTAGGTGGGCCGGCCATGTGGCACGAATGGGAGAGGAAAGAGGAGTTTACAGGATTCTTGTTGAGAAACCTGATGGTAAGAGACCTGTAGGAAGGCCAAGACGAAGATGGAGGGACAACGTTGAGATGGACCTAAGGGAAATCGGTAGGGATGGAAAAGAGTATATAGAACTTGCTCAAGATAGGGACAGATGGAAGGCCTGTGTTGCTGCAGCCATGAACCTTCGGGTTTAAGAAGGCTAGGGAGTTAGTTAGTTAGTACTTTAATTCATCAATTAATGTGTTTTTGATGCACCTTAGAGCTTCTTTTGCGATGCATTTAAACATTTGGTCTGAGCTAGAGACTATGCATTTTTGTTTCAGCTGATGTATTTACTTTTCAGTGAGTAATTGTACAGAGCTTCTCCTAAGTTCACCTCACATGTAGAGCAAACATGTCCAACAATTAGCTATCATATATCCTCAGTCCAGCCCTCAGTTTAAATCTACATCCATGTGGTTGAAATAAAGCGATGCTCATTACTAGAGACAGGATTTTAAAGGGAAGTCCTTTTTATATTTTTCAGCCCACATTCCCTTTTTCCCCCCTTTTAAAAAAACATCTTCCTTGGTCCGTTTAATGACAAGATATCAAATATTTTGTACGACTGTTTTTTCCCTTAACAAAACATTCAACAATTGTCTATTTGGTGCAGCTTAGAGGAAAGAAAGAACAAGCGGCTTCTACCGTACCTTCCCTCCATGAGTGTTGAGAATACGTTGCAGCGATTCTTGAAACAATGCGATCTGGGCTTAGGCAGCAACAAAAAGCATTGTAACCGGCTCTCATGTTGGGTTGAAAGTGTACTTATCTGCTAGATTTCTACCTTTATTGTGAAGTTTTTTAGAAAAGTTTTAACTTAACTGTGTGAAAGTGACGACAGTATTGAGTGTCAGTGAAATGGCGAAGCCAGGTAAAATTGGCAGCAAGCTATGGAATGCGGTAAGCTGTTGCAAGGAAGATTTAATCGAAACGGATGGTAAGATTATTCCCTGTACTTCACTTTAAAAAAAAAGGAAATGAAAAAGTACTATAGTTTATGCGCTTTCATTTAAAATAGTATTTATAGTGAAGTGCAAAAACATATATAGTTCATTTTTCCTACTTTTTTGGCAATATTTTCCCCCAGTCTTTACTCATTACTTTACTGTGTGTATACTTTGTCACCACAGTCAATAAAACTCTTTATATAGATTAACTTTGTGCAGAGACACATTGCAATACCTTCTTGTACACATACAACCCTCCAAAAGTCAATTGACACTAATATGTTGATTCCAGTAACACATTGAAGTGCATAGAATGCGAGTAATGCACTTTTGGTGGATGAAAAATACACACAGAATTATACAGGGTAGTTTTATCACCTGCTGGTCTGTGTGATACATTAAAATGCATAAACTGTGTCAATTAATGAACCGGACGTATGCATCAACTTTGATTTGATGCTTGTTTGTTTCTTTGAGTTAGTTTGTAAGTCCACTTTATGCACAGAAAGGCTAATCGGGACTGGACCTACAGTTTAAAGTGGGATCCGAATTCTGTACGTGCCTTTGATTTGATGCATTTCGTGTTCTTTGTGTAAATGAATGTTTCAACAATAATTGAAAACGAGATAATTCAAAATTAATTCTACACAGTTATAATGTACCGTAACTCTTAAATATATTCTACAGCTCAAATTTAACAATGTGCCTGTTAATTTACAAAAACAGGACCGTTTTTTTGTTTAGAATTGAATATTTCATAAAGATAGGAAATGATTATAAATTGCATTTGATTGCACTATAAATATATTTTTAAAAACGGGATCATTACAATTATATTAATTAGGTTAACTATGTAATGGCCGTCAATATTTTTAAAATGGCCATGGTTATATTTTACTGTAGTTTGATGGCAGCGAAAATTAACGGTCTTCGACCGTAACTTCATCAGTCAATTGTTTACAGTGTATGAATTGAAGTCATATGATGCTCGACTGAGATACTTTGACATTATAGCTGTAAAGCATTCTTAATTTCCGTTGCCATTCGGTTATTGTAAAATGACAATGACTATTGTTAAATTATTAACTGCTGTTATATAGTCAGGGTGTCTACCGAAATAACAAATCCAATATTATTTACAGTAAAACCTCGTTAATCCGGACTAAGGGCGGGATAAGTTGACCGGTTTAACGAAAGTCCGGATTAACTGAAATAACGTAAAAGAACAGTAGAAAGTGCATTAAAACTCCGTTTATAGCAACAAAACACGTTTATTATGGCGTATTTAAAGGGCATAGGCCTAAATACACTATACAGTACAATACAAAGTCTGCGGGAAACAGAATTTCATCAGTGATTGACTGTCTTTTCTTTGGGAAGTTCTCTTGTTGACTTCTGGCCACATTTAAAACTTTTTTTTTTGCCTGTCCGGATTAACGAGGTTTTACTGTACTTCTTCATGGCATTTTCTTGACTTTTTTTCGTTTTCCTTTACCTTTATTTACACTTAGGAAAAGTATGGAATTAACAATTATGACGATAAATACTTATTTAATTAAAAACCCCTACCAAATGGCCAGTTAAGAGAATTAAACTTGCTTTATCTATGAATGTATCCTGGACTGCATTTTGCAGAATAGCAAGGCTCTGGCGTCTACTAGACTCTCATACAGTATATTCTTATGAGGGACTCATGTTGTCGTCCCTATGTATTTGTAATTGTCCATTCATCCATCTCATTTTGCCACCATTCATCATCATCTTCACGATTAGCTGAAGGAGCAGAAAAGTGAAGTAAAAAAAAAAGCAATCAGTCTTTGTGATAGCAAAAATTCTTGACCACAAGTATAATTTCCTGACTTTTTATTGACTTCTTGACCAACTTGTTCATTTCCTTACTTTTTCTTGACTTTCATGACTTTTATGACTAGTACCCTGATAGTTAACCGTAATTAATGTAATATTAATGATTAATTTCTTAATCATATAATTATGGTGCAGTGCACGACAACGTAATTTATAATCATCATTATCTATCTTTATGTATGATAAGATTTTTAAATTTAAATTTTAAAAAAAGGTTGTGCACCGTTTTTGTAAATTAACAGTGTACTATAAAGTCTGTGGTAACTTCAACAGTGTTGCACAAAAATGCTCTTTCATCTATTTTGTTCCCATTTGTAGCCGAATGCTTCTAAGATTGTTGAATGCGAAGGAAATGATTATTACAAGATTCAATACCCGTTCACAGTTCCTTTCAGACACCCGAAAAGCTGGAAAACGAATTCACAAATTCACCCCCTCTTTCTCCAACCCTTTCAGTTACTTCCAAACGCATATTTTAACGCGATACTGAACACGCTCAAAAAAAGAAATATATAAATATTTCCAGAAACCTGTTTCCCAATTCTCGCTAATGATGTACCCAAGCTGATACACAGAATCCACCCGCAGAACTTCTCTTTCAGAGCTAACGATGAAGATATCAAACACCAATTACACGGTGTTTTGCCTTTCAATAGGCTGATATTGGTTAATTCATGAACGATGAGTTTGCGTTAATATCGTCAGTGCATAGTGCAGTATATGATGCGGATCTACTGTAGGTGGGGCTGAGGTGGGGGGAAGGGGAGTCGAGCTATTAGAATGTCTCAGCTTTGCTTGCCTGTTTCTCAGGTCAGGGTTGCCAACTTATTTCGATAAATGTCACTGCAGCTAACCAAAAGTCTCTTTGTACCAAACCAGTACTAGTTACCCAGACATCATATGATTTTAGGAGGGAGTAGGGCAAGATTGAGAATACATGATTATGTATGTATGTATTATGTAGTATATTATATATTATGTATATATTATTGTATATCGCGCCTGTGTGTGTGTGACTCGACACAACGGAAATTGGGAAAATTCAGTATTTTAACGTTATTAGTATTGAATATTTTACTGAAGATTCAAAATTATCACCCCCCCCCCCTACACACACACACGCACACACATCCTACATATAGTATAGAATTTGAAACGTTTCCGGAGGCCTCCCCAATGGATGGTGTAATGGTAGCTCTGTCGCCCTGTAATCAAGGGATACCGGGTTCGAAATCCGCCGGATCTCAATTTAAACTGCACGTTCATTCTCGATTAGGCTTTCTGTACATAAAGTGGACTGTTATGAAAAATAAGTAAAATTTAAAACAATCGAAATATTTCCAGCGGGGAGAGGGATTCCTGTGACAGCTTTCGAAATATCAGGATATTCCATAAATTATGTATGTACTTGCCCCCTCCAACCCCTTTCCAAGGGCCAAAAGTTTGTGACCAGAGTATAGAGAGGTATTCAGAGAATGGCATTACCCCTTATCTTCCTTCAAGTTACACCCTAATACACCTGCGTTTATAGATACTGTCAAAAAATGAATATTTTTTGAAATCCGAAATAATGTTTCAATTATATATTTCTTGTAATATATAAGGGTCTTCCTACTGGTAATGTTGTCGCATTGTGATCAAGGGGGATTGGTGGGGGGGGGGGTCATAACCCCTCCCCCTTTTGGCCCAGTATTTTTGAAAAAATAACGTCAAAGGCAAGAAAGAAAGCAAGACTGACTACTAAAAAAGCGTACGTAACACCTTTTCGAAAATCCTGTGCACCCCACTGTAAGTCCAGTCCCGATTACCCTAAAAGACAAATTATACAGACATTCATGTAACTATCAAAACGTTTCCATCTTCACTGCCAAACGAACCTTCTCCCATGATGTTGCCTAAATCGCCACAAAAGAGTTCAAAACAGAAGTATCGATGCTTCTCTCTCTACGCTTAGAGCTTTGTTCACGAGGTTGGCAACACCGCCTCGGGGATAGTCGTTGTACTACAGGTACATTTATCTGCTGTGCACTAAGAAAATGTCTGATTCCTAGACAGGTTGCTGCGTGCAAAGAGGAAAAGAAAGAAGAAAGAAAGAGAAAAAAAAGAACTTGCTCCCTTCCTTAGATTAAAGAGTTGGACTTGGTAAGATCAGGTTTCATCCCCTTTTTAAATTTTCCATATCCCTTCTTTGCCGTCTTTCTTGTGCTTCCCTCCGTCTTATTCCCCCCCCCCCCATGCCACCCCTTTCTCACAGAATCCTTCTTTCCATTGCCTCCATGTTCGGCTTGTCACCACGCTCCCGGCGAAGGTCATTAATCATTTATTATTGTTGTTGTTGCGAAATGTTCAGGAATCAAACCGTCCAATCGCCTGCCAGGATTCATATGAGAAAAGCTTTTTTCAAAAGGCGGAATCAGTTGTGTCCACTCATCTGTGCGCAGGGCTGCCATTATCAAGGTAAATACAACGTACACGGTGTGGCCCATAAGACCACAAGAATGGTCTTGTTTAAAAGCCCAGAGAAAGTAGCCAGCTGAGAAGAAGTAACGAGGAAAAATGTGGAAACTAGTATTTTTGTGTAGAGTTCTTAACGATGATAAACGATTACAGCTTCATCATCTCCTCGTACCCCTTCCCGATTAGCCTATCTATGCATAAAGTGGACTTAAAATAGCAACCATCATGCACCTCGTGACAACCATGAGTGCTAATGGGTGCTTTCTGGGAAGACATTAAAAAGTCAACCTCCCTTATACCCTGGAAAGTACATTCTTGCAGGCAGACGAGGCTATGACACCTGGACCTTCAACTAGGATAAGCCTCTGTGTGCTTTGGGCCCTGTTCGTGTGGATTTGTGATTGTCCTTCCATCCCTTCACATCCCATAGATCCTGAACTCACAATGGTTCAATCTAATCGTCGAGTTCACATGTTCATAAATTCCCAACTCACAAACGTTCATAAATCGTCGAGTTCACATGTCTATAAATTCTGAACTTACAAACGTTCAATCTAATCGTCCTGTTTACATACGTCCCTAAATTCTGAACTCACAAACGTTCAATCTAATCGTCCCGTTCACATGTCCATAAATTCTGAATTCACAGACGTTCAATCTAATCCTCCCGTTCACATGTCCATAAATTCTGAACTCAGAAACGTTCAATCTAATCGTCAAGTTCACATGTTCATAAATTCTGAACTCTTAAACGTTCAAGCTAATCGTCCCGTAAATTCTGAAGTCTCAAACGTTCAATCTAAACGTCCCTTAAATTCTGAACTCACAAACGTTCAATATAATAGTCCCGTTCACATGTCCATGAATTTTGAACTTACAATTGTTCAATCAAATCGTCTTATCCTTATGTCCATAAATTCCGCACTCACTCCCTCCAATCCACCCCACACCTTCGCCCAAAAGTATTATACGTATTTACATGTTTTATATTTAAGCATGTTCACTAGTTTATATAGATCTCAGCAATGAGCAAACACATTAAAATGCATAATACGTATACATAGCGCCATCTGTTGAGAACTTTTGTTCCTAATGTATTTTCATGTGTACTGTTAGAAGGTACCGTGAAGCTTACAATATTCTATCGTTAAAATTTAGCATTCTGCCTGTCAATATACAAAAAAATGAGGCGCAACCTTTTTTTAAAATATAAATTCGATCATGATTATAAATTACAGTTGTGTTCACCATAAATATAGTTTTAAGAACTGAATCATAAAAATTATATTATTTAGCGTAACTATGTAATGATCGTTATTACCTTAAAAACGGTCATTGTCATCATTCTTACGGTAGTTTGACGGCAGGGAACATTGACGGTCTTAGGCTGTCATTTCTCCAGTCAATGTTTGGGCTGTAAAGTACGTACCATAATGAAAAAACATCAACCCACCCCCTTTCCCCATAGGGGTTGAATTTCGGGTAATTACGTCATAAGAGGCAGACATCGCTAATCTATATCTAGGTCCAGGGGGTTTGGACTGTAAACCTATCAATTCTTTTAAAAAAATTGACACCCCTTATCTTCCTTTAGGGGTTGAATTTCCGAAAAACAAATTCAACCAATCATCACTCATCTTCATCCTCTTGATTAGTAAAAGCGGAAGAAAAACAACGCCATGAAAGTAATATACGAATGCAGCCATGCTGACAGTGGATCTATGAACTAATACAAGGTGATCTTCCTGCTAACATTTTGCGTTTTCTTTCAAAAAAATATTGTCCTTAGGATATTTTCAGGGAAAGGAAATTCCTCTGTGCTTTCTTTGAAATCTTGGGAAAAAATTGCCATATTTCTTGGAAGGATCAGCTTATAAAATCTGATTACAAATCCTGAATGTAGATTCTGAATGCAGTCCTGACTATCTCCCACAACTTCCTCCACGTTTCCTAGAAATAGAGCACCATAATTACCTCATAGTGGCTTGTTGTATTTAACAACTTGATGATAGCTACGTAATGACGATATTTGAAGCAGAGCAAGTTTTCTTTTTCTTTCTTCTGGATACGTTTCAACTTCCGCAACCTTCTTCACACAATTTTGCATGGCATGTACAGTGGGATCTATGAGTATCACCGTGAAAATTGTCCATCACCATGTTCGTGCACTTTATTTGACCCAATAAGAGCTTCAAGAATTAAAAGAAAACTCAAAACTAGCTGTTGACAACTTCTGCACCAGAATACTTAAAAATCCATCGCTTAAAAACATATAAGATGTAAGAGAAAATTTCATGAAAATAGTAATTTGCACGGTAATACTCATGGATTCCTCTGTGCAAAACAAACACAGAAAAATGTGTGAGTTTGAATTGTATCTGATTTTATTTTTTAAAACAATGAATCGTATACATAATCACTTCACCCAGGCATATATTTTAAGTAAAACAACGAGTCTCTTCAACACATTGATATCTTTCTTGCATTTGTATATTTTGGGCCTACCTGATGGCGTAGTGATAACTCGCTGCCTTGTAATCAAGTGGTCTTGGGTTCGATACCCGGTGGAGATACTTAACGGTTCGGATCAGGGTTGGCCCGCCAGCCCAGTTTTACCCATGTGTTTTCTTTCCACAAAAACCCATAAAAAACAGTCAAAAAGTAGGTTTTTTTCAGAAAATGTTGTAAATTATTGCTTTAAATGGTTGCGAGGTTCCATGACTGTCAAAAATTTTAGGAAAGTTGTAAAGAAAAGGCTTGGAAGTGCTTAGAATGGTAAAAATAATTAATGTAGTACGCGTCGGATCCCATTTTAAATTCTAGTCTGTTCTGGACAATGCACTTATTACTTTTAAAAAATGTAATTTTACAGCAAACCGTAATTTATATTTATTATTTTAATAACAAACATACATTACAGACATGATCACTGGATCATCGATCATCAATGTTTAGAATCTTTACAAGGCCCAATATAAAATTTTAGTTATATTTTGTTAATTGATTCAATGTGACTTGCTAGATGGAAAACAACAGAAATCGCAGTTTGTGACTTACGTACCTTTTCCTGAACACCCTAGATTTGTAGGTTCAGTCTGGATTAGCCTATCCTGTGCAGAAAGTGAGCTTAAAAACAAAGCGCAAAGCATCTGTACATTTTTATTATTTTAAGTTCCTTTTCTGCTTTTATGTTCTGCACTAACTTGTGAGAAAATTATCAATTGAACTATGAAATGAAATAATGACGTTTCACAAGCAAAAGGATGTTTTCGATTTTTTTTAGTGAGTAAGCAAGTTCTGATGACGAGATATTTCATTTTTAATCGTTTCTACTTATTTATTTCCTCTATTATGGATTCAATTGCAAAACTTAGCATTCAGGAGAAACAAGTCATCCATGGACGTTCGCAGGATTTTTTCCAGGGATGGGCAACCAAGGTAATTCTTTTCCAAGGGGGCATATTTTTCCCATTAATATTGATGCCCCCTCAAAAAACACTGTTTATTTATTATGAAATTATCAAGTTTCTTCAACGCACTTATTTATAATAATTAACAAATTCCTGGATTGAAATTAAATTTTGTGTGAATTATATAATTTTTATGTGGACATTCATTTTCCGGGGGGGGGGGGGCACAAGTCATCTACATTGTGAAAAGTTGACTGGAAAATTAGTCAAATACCGTCATTTTCCGCTGCCATCCAATTACCGTTAAAAAAATTAAGTATACATTTTTTTAGCACTAACGCCCGTTACATGGTTATAATTAATACAATTTTAATGATTCACTTGTTAAAAATGTGTTTATGGTGCACGCGACAGTAATTGATAATCATTATCTGTCTTCATGCATGATAAAAATATAAAAATTTAAATAAAAAAACGGTTTCTTCCCGTTTTAGCAAATTCACTGGCAGACTGTTCAAAGTTTAACGGTAGAATATTGTAAATATTATTGTAACTGAATCCTTTTACATTCCAAAAGTCACACTCCGGAAAGCCATCGATACTAGGTAAGCCCAGTCATCTGGCAACCCGTTAGGTGAGAATGAGAAAGGCAGATAACTTAAGCCTTTGCTACTACCCCCACAAAAGGTAATTGCTAGGCTGGATAATTATCATAACTATATTATTATTACTATAATTATTCAAAGAAAAACTTCAGCAACTAAAACCCATTGAATGGTGCAAATTCAGGTCGATTAATATATACATATTTTCCCAAACTTTATGGATTTAACACAGAATGCTTGCATACTGTTGCGTAGCTTCTCAAGCTATCATCACCAAAGGGGCATCAGAAAGAAAGTGCCATTTAGGAATTTAATATTTCTGTCTCTGACATTATTAGAAGCAAACTTAAGGCATTTTAAAAGTATAATTGCATAGCTGGGATCATTGCACCATCTGGCGGTGCGTGCGTGTTGTACAGTCACGGACACTTCTGAGTTGCAACAACCACATTGACTTTCAATGGAATCATCACAACCCAGAACTGTCCATGACTGTACTATATGAATGTATTTCGTCACGGGCTGACTTGTGCAACATATTCATTATGAGTGTGAGTGTCAAAAGTGAAAAATGAGGTTAGATATGTGGCTAAAACGGACACATTCCAACAAGTAGGTGAGTCTAGTTTTTATTAAACTTACTAATTAGTGTCTTCATTTTAGAAACACTGCTAAAATATATGAGTCCAGTTTTTAGTAAACTTACTAATATGTGTATTCATTTGTTTATTATTTAGGCCTACACCTACTTACTAAAACATTACACGTCCGTCACTGATATTACGCAGCTTGTCTTAGAAACTTCTGCAGTAGTAAGTGGTTTAATGTCTAATACAGTGGTTCTCAAACTGTGCTACGCGTACCCGCAGGGGCACACGAACGACTTGAAGGGGGTACGCGATCAGCTCTGAAGAGAAATGTCGAGAATACCCACAAGCCATCATTTTTGCTGCAGGTGTGTAGAGCAGACTCCATAGCTTTAATACACAACAGGAAAATAACGCTGATTGTGTCACTGACACTATCATCTTTGTTTCATATGTTTGGAAATAAAATACTCGTTCGAAATCCTTAATAGACTGAATATGAAGCCGAATCTCCGCCTGAAAGTTTCAAGTGTACAACCAGACATAAAGAAACTGTGTCAGACTATGCAGGTTTCTCACTAGAAACTCTGAGGAATTACAACGAAACCTCCAAAATTGTGATTGACAGTTTGTTTACAAACTTATTTTAGAAAAATATATGAAAATTAAAGTCTTTTATATAGAGTACTTCTTAGCATACACGTGTTTCACATTTTTATTTTTGTAACTAATCGTAAAGATTGCAAACGTAGGAACACCCAATAAAATAATAAACGTAGGACTCTAATGTTTATTTGCTTACCATATTTCCACATATACAGCCCGAATGTTGCAGACACGCCTCCAACTTATAAAAAACGTCGCACCAATCAGGCAGCCCAAAAAATCCCCAAAACCTCCTATTCCGATAAACCTGTGGTGGGGGTACACTAGACGTTTAGTTACGACTAAGAAGTATAATAAGAACCGCTGGTCTAAACATTAGTTGTTACAATTCATGCGTGGCACAAATAAAAAGGAGCGTAATATGTGGTGATATAAGACAGAGAATGATTGATTGATTGATTTAGTTTATTTTACTTCGCGTTTTGTGCCTCTTGGCTAATTTGCGAAGATGGGGATGAGTGATGAAATGATGAAATTGATGAATGGACATTCACAAACAAGCAAGCCCGACTGGGATTCGAACCCGGGACCCTTGGCGTCGCAAGAGAGAGAATGAGAATCGATGTATTATTTAAGAAATCACACACACCCACACACATACACAAAGGATTGTTTTAAAAGACAGGACTGTGCATTCATGGGCGTAACTTGGGTCCTAACTTTGGGAGGGGGGGAGCAAAAATAAAACTTGAAACTTAACTTTTGGGGGCAAACTAGGGACTTAAATTTAGGGGGGGTCAGAATCAAACTTGAAACTTATCTTTGCGGTGGGCAGAATCAAACTCGGCACATAACCTTTGGGAGGGGGATCAATCAGAATCAAATTGGAACCTTGGGGTGGCGGAATCAAACTTGGGACTTAGCTTTGGGGGGTAGAATCAAACCTGGGCCATAATTTGGGGTGGCAGAATCAAACGTGTAGTTAACTTCAGGAGCCAGAATTGATAAGATTTCCATCCTACAAATATAACATGCAAATCTATTTTGCTAAATAGCTTACATTTGTGCAATTATAAAAATATACTCTTCAATACTTCCCTGGAGGTTAATAAAAGTATCGTTAACTTATGCATTTATTAACTTGAAAATTTGTGGGGGGGAGCAAGTGCCTCCCTTGCCCCCGCCAAGTTACGCCTAAGTGCATTCGTGCATACCGGCAGTAATTTATTTCCAATTCGGCCTCAGGCAGTCACTTTGCTTCGACAACCTATATACGAGGCGTATTCGGAAAATAAGTACAGAAAGGGTGTAAAAAATAAAGTAAAATAGTTTAGTACCTTTTCTTTATTCATTGCATTCTACAGACCTTAAACTACTTTTCTACGTAGTTTCCACTATTGTTCAAGCATTTGTCGTAGCGTGGCACAAGTTTTTGTATCCCATCATCATAGAATGTCCCGCCTGTGATGAAAGCCATCCATGCACTGCTGCTTCGACGTCGTCATCCTCGTCGAAACGCTGACCAGCAAGAAACTTCTTCAGATAAAGAAAGAGATGGTAGTCACTTCGTGCCAAGTCAGGGCTGTGGGCGGATGATCAAATTGTTCCCAGCCGAATGACGTGATCAAATCTTGAGTTTGTTAGGTTGTATGCGAACGAGCATTGTCGTGAAGCAACACAATGCCTTCGCTAAGCATTCCGCGTCTTTTGTTTTGAATTGCACGACGCAGCCGGATTAATGTGTCACAGTAGGCATCTTTGTTGATGGTCTGTCCTCTAGGCAAGAATTCAACCATTCTTGCATTGAGAAAACTAATCACGCCTGTGGCTTAGCCTACTAACGGATGAAGGACGTCAGCGAGAACTCACACGGTCGCGAATGCAGTGCTACAGCGGCGATATTTGCAAACGGTACTTACTTTACGAATACACCTCGTATGTTGTTAGCAGGGCATTTAAAAAAATTTAAAGAACATTTTTTGTGTTTCTTAATCTACACCTACAATTATAGAGTTGCAATATTGTGCTTCAAAGTAAAGGGAAAAAATCAACTCACCGATAGACCCTCGCCCCCAACAAACAATCAACAACACAGTCGGTTACAGAGGTTGTAACACAGCGTACAGCTTAGTGCTTATTGTTTACAGTAAATTCTCAAAAGTATTTGAATAGTACGGTATACCGCAAATTAAGAATGTTTTCATATTTCCTATAATTTTCCTTTATCATTATCGCTGAACAGCCATCATAATTCTATGTTTACAAAATAACATATTTATAAATTAAATTAACCTACATAATTATTAGGAATGATACTTTAATGAAGAACATACCTTTTACAGTTCAAGATAAGTCGGGATAGGTGTTTAAACAACGGATTGTCCTGACTAAATTACAAATTTTGCAGACTGCAGGCTTCTGGAGCCTGTCTCCACAAATAACTCATTAATTAATGCAAGGACAAAATCGACATTCTTGTAAAATCGACAATGTTATTTTAGTACGTTTTTACAGATTCACATTAAAACATTTCATAGTTTGAGGTAGAGTTGCGCCCAAGGGCGCCCGCAGGAAGGGACTAGGGGGGCGTGTCCCCCCTGAGATTTCTGACAAGAGTTGATGAAATTCAAATGGTGAATTTTTACCTATATTTTGCAACAAAAATATCGTTTTCCTTGACTTACAGGAAGTAAGTTACAGCAATGATTATTATTATTATTATTTCTTTTTGAAGTAAGGTTAAATTTAAGCTTACAGTCTATTTTACATTTATTATCTAACTAAAAAACAGCTTTTTGTCCTACATGATATGTTATATATGATATGTTAAATATTCAGTTATGTAAATTCTATATGAATACACCAAATATTGATATTACAAATGTATGTATTTAAAAAAAAACATTAGTAGCAGAAGTAGCAATAAAATCATAATCACGAAAATAATAGCAGTAATTATAATAACAATAATAAAAAGTTTCTATATCTGCGGGCACCCTAGGCCCCTTTGAGGTCTGTGTAGTATATTGTCCCGTGAGCTCAGGCAACAAATATTCATTCCCTCAGTCCTCGGAACGTATCCTGAGATATTGCAAATACAGAAAGTTGGGACGTGAAATACGTTACACACCTGGAATTCGCGACACGTTGATCTTATTTCTTGAGCATTGCGTGTTTGCGTGGCGCTGCTCGGTCGTCGCATTTCAAATAGCAATCTGGACGGAACAATAGCCCGGATTGCATGTATGTTCTGTGTTCACTGATAACCGTTCTGTTATGACGGTTGGAAGGGGGAATGTGCGGGGAGGAGAACAATGGAATTATTTGCACTGTCACGTCTGCTGCGAATGACTCACAAGTAGCTCGAGGATTCCTGGTTTTAAAAAATTCAAAATATGCCTTGAAAATTACAAAATATGTAGTCGGGGGCCCCGTAGGTGGCAACTCGGGCACTTTCCCGAGTCCCTCGTGCTTCAGGGCACTACGGTAGATAAAATTAATTGTTTGTGTGCCGTTTTTTACAAGACGCTGGTCCTTCGAATTAAGTAAAGGCCGAATCACACGGAACTGGATATCCAGTTAGTTGGCGCTGAACTGGCTACCTGCCCGGATGTGATGGCTGGCTGGTTGACTGGTTTGAAGGAATAGGACATGTTCTAATGGCTACTGGCTTTCCTCGGCTGGATTCTGTGGAACAGCCAATCAGAGCAAAGTTTGGCCATGTGAAGATAATCTGCGAGTTTGCAAAGGAGAGTTTTTTGTCTGTGGTTTCCGAGTGTTGGTTAACAAAAAGTAAACAGATGACGTGCAGTGCATTCGTGTTCAGTTCATTAATATTTAAGTATTTATGCAAAGCGATGAGATGTGTACGTGACAAATATGATTAGCTGAAAATGAAAATCCTTATTATTACAAGTGTATTAAATGTTTGATGTTTTTTTTTTTTTGTGTGTGTGAATGAATCCTGCGAATCTCATGTATGAATATGAATACCCGAGTTCATCATAAAGCTTGTTCGGTATGCATTGATTACCACTTTTTTTTTTCGAGCCAATTTCTAGTTTATAGTTATCTTTTTTAATTTTTAATAAACGCACAAAGCAGTAATTCTCCTACAACATTCTTCAAATTGCTCGTCCACTTTTACAGATTGTCTGTTCTGTGCAGTGTCTTATGGGAACAAAAGTCTATCGACAAGTACAGCCATTGGCGTATATTGAGTCCAAAATCTGGGCTATCTCACTATGTCACGTGGTCCTAGGCTATGAATAGAAATAAATTTACCAACTCATAAGAAATCAGGTTGCTAATTCATAGGAAATCAGGTTACCAACCCATAGGAAATCAGCCTCCCCGATGGTGTAGTGGTAACATCGTCGCCTTGTGATCAAAGGGTCCCGGGTTCTTCTTTCTGTGCATAAAGTGGACTTAAAACCACAAGTCAATCAATCATAGCAAATCAGGTTGCCAACTCATAGGAAATCAGGTTGCCAACTCATAGGAAATCAGGTTGCCAACTCACAAGAAATAAGGTTGCCAACTCCAGAATCACCATCATCATTTCACTGATATGAATAATTTTATTTACAATTTCTGATCAATCTTCCTCCTGTATTTTATTCTCTAGACTTCAGGCTTCGCAGATATCCTAGCTAGCCTAGACTACTCTCCTGAGTACGGCAACGAGTATCGTGTGAGACGAAAACTAGCAAATGGGTAGCCAGTCCAGCGCCAACTAGGGCATTCCTACTGAAAATCCAGTTCCGTGTGATTCGGGCTTAACTAATGTGATACAGCCTGGATTCGTGGGTTATCTTGACATTCCTAAACATATCCAAAATTACTGAAACCATGCTATAAACAAAGTAGGCTACTATACATGAAAATCATGTTCAAATATTTGTAATGAAGAATACTTAATATGTATTGTTCGTTTATAATTATAGAATGAAATCGTGATGCGAAAATATTATTTTATATGAAACAATGAAAATTCACCACAGCGTCAAAATCCAATGAAATATTTAAAAACAACAACAACAACAACAAAAACAATTATGTTATGAATAAATATTGCCCATTTTTATAGTTATAGTAACAGATTGATTTTGAACACATCCAGTTTTGTAATTATAATGAACGTTGCACCACGAGGAGGAGTAAATCAGAATTGAAATGAAACAATGATTTTGAAAATGTTGTTAGCCTCACATAAAGTAATTGTCAGTTTCAACCGTGAACATATTCTACATATTGCTCATAGATAATATATATATACAGGGTGATTGGTAATTCGACCTATTCCTGGAAAGGGGTAATAGTAGAGCACATTTGCAACAAATTTGACCCTATGCACCGGAAATCAATGGGTTTCGAGTTATTGCAGTTTGTAGATTTTCGTGACATATTCTGACTTGCGACCAAAAAACTACTAATTGTGAAAAAACTACTACACCCTGGACACTTAATCGACACGTTGCTAACAGCTGACGAATGAGTGACTAGTGGGAAAAAAATCATGCCCAAAATTCCCCAAACCCACAGAAAGAAACAGTCATTGGAGCACACATCATGAAGAAGTTTGGAAATTATCGTTTAAATCGAAGAGGATTACTAAAAAAAATGGTAACACACTTAGCGTAAAAATTACGTAAAAAACTTCCTCGTTTCATAAGCTCTCCAAAACGATACAAATGTTGTCAACTGGCACACGGGTTGGGGATAAAATCTGAATAAAAAGCGGAGAAGGCGCGTTGTAGACCCCCATCATCTGACAACAATTCTGTGGACGGACGAATCCAAATTCGACCGCGATGGTATTACGAATTTTCATAATGCGCATTTTTGGTCCCCTAAGGGTCATAACCCCAGAAAATCTAAAGAAAAGGGTCGCCAGAGAAAATTCTCGCTTAATGGGAATCATCCACAATCATGTGATCGGGCCATTCTATCTGCCACAAAACCTAAACGACATTACCTACGAAAACTAAGGGAAGAATTGACGACGCTGCTGGAGGATGTGCCGCTCGCCACAAGAAGGGGTATGATTTACCAACATGATGGCTGCCCAGCCCACTATTTCCGGGGTGTGCGACAGTGGCTGGACGACAATTATCACATGCGACCCCCTGGCCGGCGAGGAGTCCAGATTTGACGCCATGCGACTTTTACATTTGGGATTACATGAAAGAGTTAGTCTACAGTACACCAGTGGATTCCCAAGATGAGTTGAGAGAGAGAATTGTGACAGCCTCCAAATACATAAGAGACTGAGTGTCAACGCGAGTGACTGTCTCTGAAGTACGCCGCAGGCTGCGTGCTTGCATACGTAACCGGGGAGGCAATTGGAACAGGATTTATAGTTTTCGTAACAGTTAATTCTGACAACCTGGAATCATGAGAATGGTAAATAACATTATTACTTCACTCATTTTCGTTCCTATATTTCTCACAACCGACAACATCTTTTCACTTTACAAAGACGTCTACAACGCGCCTTCTCCGCTTTTTATTCAGATTTTTCCCCCAACCCGTGCACCAGTTGACAACATTGGAGAGCTTAAGAAACGAGGAAGTTTTTTACGTAATTTTTACGCTAAGTGTGTTACCATTTTTTTGAGTAATCCTCTTCGATTTAAACGATAATTTCCAAACTTCTTCATGACGTGTGCTCCAATGACTGTTTCTTTCTGTGGGTTTGGGGAATTTTGGGCATGATTTTTTTCCCCACTAGTCACTCATTCGTCAGCTGTTAGCAACATGTCGATTAAATGCCCAGGGTGTAGTAGTTTTTTCACAATTAGTAGTTTTTTGGTCGCAAGTCAGAATATGTCACGAAAATCTACAAACTTCAATAACTCGAAACCCATTGATTTCCGACCCCCGGTGCATAGGGTCAAATTTGTTGCAAATGTGCTCTAGTTTTACCTTTTTCCAGGAATAGGTCGAATTACCAATCACCCTGTATATATATATTATGATCGATATGGCACGTGTACGTCAGACTAAGGAACAAAATTCTGATAATTTTGGTTTCTTTAAAATGATAGTTTCAATGGATGCATTCTTAGTGAATCAAATGAAACCACTGCATTTTGTTGCACCATTAGCAGCAGTCATGCACTTTAATGTATTACTGCAGTAAACATACGAGTATTTGTGTCAACATTGGGTTCTCTATATGTTGACAACATTCATTGCTAAAAAGATGAAATATATTTAGAAGATAAAGTGTCAAACATGCACATTATCTGGTCGAACGAATATTTCTAACACTTCTTGACCAAGTGTTCAAGGTTGAATAGCGCAAAATGCCCCAATAGATTTTGCACATTTTCGGATTCTTTTAACTTATGGGCCTCCTACATTTTATTGAAATTTGGTGATGATGTATTCCATGCAAGCAGTGACGGCGCCGGTCTGAAATAAGTGGGGGAGGCTAAAGATTTCGGAGTCAAATTCTCGGGGGGCTAACTTATACCAGGTAAAATGTATTTACGTAAAACTTTTCTACGCTATATTTTTACCAGTGACAGTGCATTTTGTTCCATCACACACAAAAGTACTTTTAGGCGCGGATCCTTCATGTCAAGTAAAATGCAATAATTCTATTGTTGTCTCTTCCAAAGTCATTTTTGAGTGGAATAATATCACAGACTTGCTAATTACTATTCATATAAACAGTACAAAATACGTCATAAAAGCTACGGATAATCGTATAAATATAAACATAACACTATTTCTATGTAAAGAGTTTGAGTACTTTTTTTTTTTTTTTTTGTTGCTAAAATGAGAAAAGGAACCACATCAAGAAATACGATAAGATACGTATATTTTCATGAGCAGCTATAACCTCGTTTAAATCCAAAGATTTTGCAACCTCTTTCTCAAAGAGAGAATAGATAGAGCACTCAACCTCTAGTTACCGCAATTCGATTACGAAGATAACATCTGATTTGCTGCAAACAGCAGTTGATCGGGCTATGCACATTTCAATAACACAAAGCTTGTAAAGTTCGTAACAGGCAGATTTTAATGTTTCAACCATTGCATGGAGGTGCTGAAAGGTCTTTATTTTTAGTTCCTTTCTAGGTCATAATGTGCCATAACTCTAAATTGTCCAAATCACAACAACAGGGAGCAGCAAAAGATTGTAGCTTTTCGTGCTTCAGAAAAGTGGCACTAACTTAATAATGTAGGCGTGAAATCAACACCACCACCCTTGACTAGAAAATGTATTAATGATATTATTTTCTCTGCTGTCATGATGAAACATCTTACGTTTTCTTGTTCAAGGACTGAAATTCAGAACTTAAGGCTAAAAATGGGGGGGATACGAGAAATACCGTCATAATAGGAGGTGCCACTCTCAAGGAACAAACATATTTTCGATACAAATTCACCTCCATTAGGAGACAAATATATTGACATAAAATTAATTAATAGAGTTGCAATCCTTGCACTGAGCATTTTGATTAGTGAAAATAACTGCTGAAGATTATAATTTTATTTCAGAATATATTATGAATAAATACTGAACAGAATTGGATCTAAGATTGTTTCTTTTGCACGGATACCACTATGACGGTACTGCAGAAATTATTTTCTAGCCTCACAAATGATAATTAATTTACATGTAGGACTAGGACTGCGAGCAATAAAATTGCACAAGCATGCTGATTTTCGCACCGTAGCAATGGTTAGTTGATTGGATTTGTATTAAGGTCCACAATATGCACAGAGAGCTACAGTATGGACGAGAACTACAGTTGCTAATGAAATCCCAACCGAACCACTTAATGAGATGTTACACCTCGACCGAGGATGGAAGCCAGGACCCCTTGATATCAGGTTTACGGCTAGACTATCGGGTCTGGGAGCTCAATTTTAATGTTAGCATTTAAGAATCAGGTAGTTTGTGTACTCTTTGATTCTTTATCATCGTATTTGTCCCTCTCGAATATTTGCAGCGATAAGAAAAGATATAACGATGAAACCAATGAGAGAACATTGCAAACACTCGTGCAATTGTCGGTACTCCAACGAGGAACTAGCAAACAGAAGAGAAACAAACCGAACGCTTCTTTAGATTTTGAACGTTGTCCTACTCATTCTGTGAAATTCATTTGTCACACCTGCTATACCTATTCAGAAACTGTATATGCCAACAATCAAAGAACAATCTCACAGTCACTGAATACGTTCACCTACCAGACAGGCACCAGATTTCGTAGCAAGTTTGGCGACTCGATTGGCCAATTACTTAGTATCAAATGAATGATCAGTGGCCACTGTCATTCAGGCAGTAAACTTCTACTTTTTAAGTTTTCGATCGAAATGCATCTACCATATTTAAAAAATCTAGGGGGGGCTGCAGGAATGGGGTGGAGACCAGTTTTGTGGGAAGCTTCAGCCCCCTAGCCCCCCCATAGCGCCCTCCCTGCATGTAAGGGAGAAAATGTTCAAATTTATGTAGTGTGCGGTTTGCAGCTGCAAGTATTAGAAGCTAGCGTAAAATTTTCAATATTCTACCGTCAAAATTGAACAGTTTGAAATCAATCTCTTCATTTAAATTTGAAGCGAAACGTGATTAAGCGCACGAAAGCGTCCGATGGTATTAGGATTGGGCAATTCTGCCGCCCCTAAATCGTACGCCCTGGACCATGGCCTAAATTTGAATATTTGCATAATATCATTCATTCAGTAATTAAAAATACGTATAGAAGTGTCTAAATTAGAGTAACTAATAACGTAGTTACTTTACAAAGAAACGACGATTGTAGCAACCTTAATTTATCAAATTAGTGACTACAACTGAGTTACTCTTTGGAAAAAGTAACTGCAGCGGTAACTCAGTTACTTTCTTTCCAAGAACTTTACACTTGGCGGAGTGGTTAGCATCCTCATCTTCGCGATTAGCCAATAGTGGCAGAAAAGCAAAGTAAAATAAACCAAATGAATAAAATTCCAAGAACTGTCTACAGCAAAAGTGACGCTGGATCTTCTCGCAGCTTCCAACACACTGGGGGCAGGAGATGAAGGCTATGAAGACCAAGTACTCACTTTAATTGCGAGGCTGTAGAATGTTTTGACCGCCATATCAAAGGGTAATACGAGCTGAAGCAAAGTCAGTCGCGTAGCAATTGGATTCAACAATGGAGTGAATGGTGGTCCAATTGCTGCTACGGGGAAAAGCCATTAGTTCGTGTCTTCTTACTCCAGAATGCGGGCCTGGTTAAAGCAACTTGTTACAACACTGATAACCAAGTAACGCGTTATGATTTGCTCTAACTGCTTTTTGATTATCACTAGGATGGAAATTGATCCAAAAAATAACCTATTGAATTATTTGAAAATGACCTTAAAATTTAAAAAAAAAAATGATTTATGGGGACATTTCAGATGTTGAAATGTAAGCTTGCATTGTTCGTAAATGACGCATAAATACTTGTGAACACAGTAGTATTTTAAAAGGGCTGGGGGAGAGCAGAATTCCCTCTCGCATTTCTGATTACCACACCCCATTATGTCTCTAATTTTGGATATTAGCATAGACCCTACACTAAAGTGTGGTTTTCGGCCTTTGCCAAAAATCGGGTTTACAGGTAACGCCAAAGTGCATCATATTATGTAAGTGAGTACCTACTTCTTCCTATGTCGAGCTGTACTTTAATGCATCAACTGATGCGTCTTTTGATGCACCTCCCTGCATCTTTCTCGTTGATGCACTTAAACATTTGGTATGATTTACAGACTTTATGCATTGGTTTTGTAGATTCTCTCAACGGTAGAACAACAACAATAATAATAATAATAATAATAATAATAATAATAATAATAATAATAATAATAATAATAATAATAATATATTTACAATAACCATTAGTGTATAACACTTAAAAGTTTACTTTTATTATTACTATAATTTCATTTTTTTTATCGACGCTCATCAGGTTGGCGAATGATGCTTTCCATCCTGAAAATTGACTCTTTTTTTGCCACAACTGGCCGTCGTGTATTTTTTTTCTATTTTTGGGGACAAGAGAACTCAAGGAAATATTTTTGGACAATTCGTATTACTATTCAGTTTTTCTGTGTGGTCTACTGATTCTTATAATTTTTTCTACGAACATATATGACCAGAGAAAATACGGAAATCTAAGACCTTCAAAATTTAGAAAATTTAGCACGGTGTAAATTGATATCCATAACAGAAATATGACAGGTACAGAATAACCAAAGAATAAATTAATTAGCTTTAAAAATTGAATGGGAAATGTATGAACCAGATCAGAGCTTAATGTTCTCATATTCTATCAAGGAGTTTTCTAAATTCCCATAATTAGGCTCTTCTGTTAGAGATAACACAATGAAATCTTTGTGACTAAAAATTCCCCATAACTTTCAAAGATTTGTATTGACCGAGTTGTGTAAAAAAATAAGAATTGATAGGCTAAACATCAACGATATTGACTTTTTAAAATCAGAAAAAAAATCAGTTGATCTGGATAAGACCGTCATTTTCTGTTGCCGTAAAGAAAGAGATCATGACCGTTTTTTTTAAAAATATTATCGTCCATTACATATAGTTAGCATAATTAATATAATGAATCAATTTTCTAAAATATGTTTGTAATGCAAAAAGTGTAGTTTATAAACTTTATTTATATTTATGCATATTAAAACATTCAAATTTAAATAAAAAACCGTTGCATTATGTTTTTGTAAATTAACATCCACACTGCTAAATTTCAACGGTAGATTTGATTTGATTTTTCTTATTTTACTTCGCCGTTCTGCCCCCTTTGGCTAATTGCGAAGATGACGATGAATCGTGATAAGAAGAAATAGATGAAGGGACAATCACAAACACATATGGACACACACAAGACAAGTCCATAGAGGTTTATACTGACTGTAAGTCTAGACGCCAGAAACTCGTTAATCTGCAAAAGGTACTCCAGGGTGTATTACGTGGTTGCCATTTGGGTATTTAGAGAAAAGCTCATCTCAATTTTTGCGGTAGAATCTTGTAAATTTTACGGTAAATTCTAACAGTGATAGTTCACAGTGCAGAAGATTCCCCGCGTATAATAATAAATTTACAATAAAATTGAAGTTTATTATTAGTTTATAATAATATTATTATTTCTACCATTCGATTTATACAACTCAGCCTGACAGCCCCTTCAAAAATTTCTGACAACGCCCAGAAGGGGAGTAGGAACTGAGAAAAATACCTGGCGAATCGAAAAAAATATATAACAAAAAAAAGCAGAATCGGCGAACACATCTGGTCTATTGGACATTGTGACGTCACCTACCTCGTCATCCTCGCGACAAAACGTCATTGGCCGAGGGAGTCTTGTTCTCGGCCCTAGAAGAAGTGGTGGACGAGGCCGTGTCTTTTCTCCAGAATCAAATTCTCTCTCTCTCTCTCTGCTAAAGGGACACGCATTACGTTCTGGTCGTGTGGGGAAATGCGTCCTCGGGAGCACACACGCACTTGCGACAGAGATGACAACACGTGAACTGCGAATTGCACATGTGTAGAAACGCACACGTTGTTAACACAGCGAGAGAACTACCAGCGACAAAGATGCACCCACTGTGATTGCTTCACGCGTACTGATCGTGGGGACTGGTGTGCAGTCTATAACGGATTCTGCGCTCAACAAACCATACGCACGCACACACGGTTTGGTCTGTTTATCTATTTCTCTACTGAGTACACGCACACGTTGTGATGGCCAAGGATCTCGCAGGTTCCAGGTTCGATTCCCGATGCTTTCCTAGGCATGACAAATATACGCGTATGTGTACAAATCTACGAAATTCCCTTCGCTTCACAACAGATTTTACTAATGCTGAGTATTTTCTCGTATACATGCGATTTCTTAAGGATTTATATATAATTCAGTCCAGGAGACATCTATTTGATGTCTAAATGGTGCCCTAATAAAGTTATAAAATAATAATAATAAACTTCCCTGTTATATCCACATAATGCCATATAATGTCCAGATAATATCCAAATGAAGTCTAAATAATGTACTATTCGAATCCATACGATATGCAAAGTACTACGTACAAAAAATGTCTAAATCAAGGCCATATAACGTCCAGAAAACGTCCCACTTGATTTCCAAAACATGTCCAAAAGTGATCCGGAAACGTCCAAATCATATCCACTTCTGGATATCCCCTGGATATCACGTATCCGGACAAATGGATATCCAGGGGACATCCAAATGGATGTCTATTGGATATTCCCGGATGTCTATTGGATATTCCTGGATATCTATTGGATATCCAGAACTCTCGACCTGAATATCCAAGAGATATCCAATGGATGTCTTTTGGACATTCGTGTCCTGTATTGGCAGTGGTGTCAGAACTGCTGGGAATATTGTACCCCCTCAATTTCTTAGACGAGGACAAGGCCATCAATCGAAAGGGAGTTCCAAAATTAGTGAAGCTAGATTGATTCAGTGATCGATTTAGTTTACTTCGCTTTTTGCCACTTTTGGCTAACCGCAAAGATATGAAATTGATGTATAGACTTTCACAGAGAACACCTATGTGCAAGTTCCCATTCGAACCCTGGATCCCTGGCTTCAAAGCGCACTCACTCTGCCATGAAGTCAGTGTTTAATGCAGTCGCTTTCCTCCGGGGAGACATCAAACTTCACGGGGGGATGTCATAGGCATAAAATTATAAAACAACACTAATATTTTAAAATTGTCCCTTATATTTGATATGTAAGTAAATTAAATTAAGTGTAATTTGGTTTAAGTAACTATCATTTTAAGAATGAAATAATGAGAATCAATAAAATAATAATATAGCATTATACTTTATAGCATATTCCTAAAACAAAAAGATTCAAGAATTCACCATTATTTAGAATGTCCTTTGCGTACAACAAAATATCTATTTTGCAATCTAATCTTGATTTTAGTATCTCAATCAATGAGTACAAAAGAATATTAAGACAAGTGTTTACAACATAAATTATCAGATTTAGTGTTAGGTATACTTAGCAATATATCACTGCATATGAATAAAAATGACATCTGTTTTTTTTTGTCTTGTTTTGTATTGTTTTGGGTGAAGCGCTTCTAAATTGGTAATTGCGTGTTATATTATTCTATAGTATAGTTTATTAGTTTATATTACATTATATTTGTGTATGTGTTCTACCTGTGTTATGTCTCACTGTATTATATTATTATGTGTTTCTTTTGTTTTTTTATTGGCAACCTTCTGTAAAAGGAGATAATTTTCTCTGTTGAAGGAAATAAATAACTTACATTTACAGCAAACTAAGACGTGTAGGCTTACTGCAGCATATCTGTGGATAAAACTATCGGTGGATTCCTCATCCCCTTCATCAGTCGACACCTTCACACAAGCTTGAAGCATATCATCATCCATTATATTTCTTAAATGCGTTCATTATTTTGACTTTTAATTATAGAGAGGATTAAACTAGTGCTTATTAGCCTACAACAAAAAAAACAGATAAAGTACGTTATACGTTAAGTTAAAATGAATAAAAGAAAGTCAAAGTGAAGATGGTTGTCAAATTTCATTAGCTATTGTCCGAATCCTCTGCCAGGCTGCTGAAATTTTCCAAACGGACTTTTTAATTTCCGGGGTGGGGGATTCCCCCCCCCCCCCCGGGCCACCCCCTGAATTCATCAGTGGTCAAAGTGAAGCTAGAGAACTTGTTCTGAGCAAATTTGAAACTTAACGTATGGGAAAAGTCAAATGAAACAAAGAGGGTACTGGGGGTACTCGCCCACCAACATTTTCAGGTTTACTCGAATATATAAATTGAGGTCATTTTTGTCTGTTCCCTCGACGAAGTTAGGCTTCCCTCTAGCGTAACTTGTTCTGGGTTATACCATGCTAATTTCCAAAATTCTTCACAGTGATGTTTTTCTAGCAAAAGCATAGAGATTTGACAAATTTTATAAATACCCCCAGATACCTGCTGGATGAGTCTCAGACTCAGTTGATGCAGGGACATGATTGATAAAATTCAATCTGGGGTCTAGTGTTGCCCACGAGACGAGACTTTGGCCTGTCTCGTCTCGTGGAGTCTCGTGGAAATGCTGTCTCGTCTCGAAAATATTCGTTTGTCTTATGACACATGGTCAATCTCGTCTCGTCTCGAATTTTTAAAAGCCTGTCCCGTCTCGTCCCGTGGGCAACACTACTGGGGTCTTCCAGCGGAAGTCGAACCCAGGCTCCCCCATGACAGTCAGGCGTCCTACAGACTATTGGGTTTCTTGTACAAGATAGGACAAAAGCACGGAATCATTAATCACCTATATAAAAGACAAACGGGCTGACACACACACCATTCCATTGTCTCGAAACATGATGTGGGTGGGGGGAAAACCGTGCAGGCCATGATGCCGAGATAAGATGGCCGCCATATTGAAATCGCCATCTTGAAACCAACTTCATTTTCTTAAATGGAAAGCTGGGCATGTGATACATCAGAATGGGATAGAACTTCACGAGAAACACATTGATATGCGTAATTTCAACATAAATCTAACTTTTTATGCTGATGGCGGTAACGTCGCGCCTTGTAATCAAGGGGTACCTGGTTCCATGATTTTTTAAAAATTCATTTGAACATTTTATAGATTATGCAGGCCCTGAGACCATATCTGTCCAAATATTGAAAAAAAAACAACATTAACTTTGTAACACGTACAAAACATTTCGCAATTTATATTACGAACAATCTTTATCAGTGTAAAATTACTATCTGGTCAAGATTTTGGCGTTAACACAACGATAAGAAAAATCAATTATACCTTCGTATAGTCCATATGTTAGAATAAAAGTGTTTCGTTCTGAATTACGATGATCCCTTGCTATGCTTTAATATTGTACGTCGCTTGCAAAACCAAGAATAAATCAGACCATAGTTCCATAGGAGGAAAAGCTCATTAATCCCTGTAAAGTCACTGCACAAGTTTGAAAAGTTGCTATACCACTTCAAGCCCTTGTTTTCATTCGTATATTCCAAATAAAAAAGTAGCATAATATTCTCATCAAGTAAAGACGACATATTCTGATTTCAAACTGAAACTAGATCTTCCATCCCCTTTAACGGGAACAAGAAATTATTTAACTGTTATGAATATAAGATAGCGGGAAATTACTAAATTGAAATTTCATCATTGTGCAACATGTATTAATAGAAATGGAAATTTCAACAGAATTTCACCATTTTATTGAAAAGAGGAAAAATGAAGTATGAATTTTCAGACACTACTCAATTTTAAAACTGTAAAATATTTTCAAAAATACATACAGCAGTTTTGCGGGATTATTGCTATTATTTTCCTGAAAATATTAAGAGTTCACCCTTGCTACCTCCAAACTATTCAGGGAGGGATCCACGGGGAGGGTGATAGGGGCGTTCGCCCCTCCAAGCTGGCAGGTTTTTGTATATATTATTATGCCTAATATTTTTGAAGGCTCAAATATTCTGTCTTTTATCACCAAGTTTAATGTCTAGAATATTTTTCAAAGTTTGATTTAAATAAACTTTATCCTCAGATAGGTCAATGGAAACTGGACCTACACTTTAAAAAAAATTAGATCCGAACAACGGCCTCAGAAGGGGATCGAACTCGAGACCCCTTGGGAGAATAGCGCCATCCCCCTGATTACCCATCCAAACAAGTTCAAGAAATAAATACGCATGTTCAATAAATCAGTGTAGACCTAATCTAGTTTTTACTCCATGCAATATATTTTTTTCTATTCACACAATGATAACTATCTATTCCATCCACGGACACCGATTTCTATGAAATAATACTCTAATCTCTAGAACATGGAAGTTAGAGTGGTTCCATTTTACAGTATGATTTTCTTTTATGTATAAAGCTGTGCAAGTGAAGGTTAGAATTAGAAATGGTTCTCTGGTATAGCTTCAAGTTTGAAGTGACCAGCACTGCACGAAAAATGGGACGGGTACATTGGTAATTGTAGTAAAATTTCTAGGGTCATACAAACACACAATCTGATTTGTTCCAGTTCATATAAAAAAAAATGTTGGTTAAGCTTTTTCCCAACCATGCTGTATAAAGAAATCCATCTCGGTATCCTTCGCTAAATTTTGACTAAATATTTGATAATGGGCCAGATTACGTTTAAAAATGATACTGTGAACCAGTACTTGTTTATCCCTTATTCTTATTGTAAGTAAATCAACATTTCTTTCTGTGTGTAATACAAGAAACGCGTTCTCTTTTTAGTTTTATATAAGTCGTCGTTTATTTGAGTTCCTCAATAACACGTGTTTCTATATGGAAAATACCATTGTGATTTGATATTAATAAGAGTATTCACACACACACACACACACACACGACACAAACAGACACACTCATCCCCCCGTATATATTTATTTTACACTATCAATATACTGTAACATCCGCAGGAAGTTCTCAAGGTCAAATGTATGCATCAAGTTATGTAAGACAGAGACTATAGATAAATTTATGACATTAATGTGTTTTCTGGTGTTATATTTATACATAACATGTACACAACCTACACATATGTAATGAATTAAATGTAGAAATTAATCTCCATTGTAATATACTTGATTTGATAATTGCATTTTAAGTTCTATATATATATATGCAATTGAAGGGGCTGATGAGGGGTACAATCCCTCCCAAATAAAAAAAAAGTTAAAAATTAAACCGAATACAATCATTTCGGGGAAAATTAAATTTCATTTATGGATATTAATTTCGCAAAGTAACGAATTTGAATTCGTAAGCAAATATTTTCTTTCAAAATATCCATGTTCTATATCATGCACGCATGCTGTGAAGAAGTAATTTTTTACTATATATCTGTGAAACACATATGTAAGGACTAAGTAGGGTATGGTGTCTATGTCTATGTTGCTATGCTGTCCGAGCATACTGAATACATTGAATTCAATATATCTCCCACCCATGTATCAGCGGCGCCAAGTGTATTTTCCAAAATTGTGCTACGACAGGCTTCAAATCCGCAAACTTGAAACACATTGACCAATTGTTCGCCAATAATTCAGCTCAAGGCGTTGCCTTTAAATTGGTGACATGACGTCATGGGCGGCACCAGAAATTTTTATAACGGCAGTCAAGCCGTTGACATGATTTTGAATAGGCGAAATAATAATAATAATTAAATAATATTGTACAGTAATAATAATTAATTAATTGTATTACCAATTTATTATTTTTATTACATCACATGATGCACTGAATAATTAATTATTCTATCTTGATATTAACTTTTTCACACTTCGTTCAGAAACTTGTTTTGAAATCAAGGAGATATTTTTGTAATATCATTTCTTGAATTTTTAGAACTCGTGCAAATATTTATTCTTTGGGTTAACTGGCAGAATATGAAAACATGTTCTGACCGCATTCCTGCATTTTACACTCACGTTTTAGATCTAACGCATTTTAACTTTGGTCCTTCTGTTATAGTATAGTGCTGGTCCCCAAAGAAACCTCACTTTACTTCAAAGAAAGTTCCGAAAGATCAGTTTTCCCCCTTACAACCATATATCAGGTCCACGTGCAGTGCAATAAATCGTCCCCTGAAACCTTTCTAACCAATAGCGTCCGTCCAAGAAATGACAGCTCTCATCAAGTCCACGTGGACTAAATGAGATGTTGCTAATTCAGTTTCATAGAGATTTTTGAACACGAGGTTGCGGTTCTCTATCTTTGTTAGGTTGTGTTATTGTGTTTTGCTATTTTTCTATGCAATATGAAGACCTTGGGAGTAAAACGTCACAGTGAATGAATGGATGTCTAAACTCTGCAGGTAAAAGTGACAACAGCGCTTTGCCAAAAAACAGGTGGTGGCTCGAAACCAGATACGGTTCCGGTCAGCTTCCTCTGGGGTTATGTCAAAGATGCCGAACTGCTGCTACGTTCAGGACTTGGGGTATACTAATTAACTTCACTTCATTTCCGTTATTTTATACTTGTTCTTCTTCCCTGTTCCCTTTCGCCATTATTAGTATTACTATGTATTTATTTACAGTATAGTTAGTCTATAGTTCATCTTACAATTTATTTCCTGCTGATTTTCTAAAACAGCTTTTTACCCTATAGCTACTATCTATTGATATCTTGTATTGGTAACGTTGTAGCTTTGATAGCCATGTAATCAAGGAGTCCAGAGTTTGTAGTGGTTCGAATCCTACTTTAAACTGTAGGTCCAGTCCCGTAGCGGAATCAAACCACACCAAGATTCGTTCGAATGAAATCTAAACGTAAGGAAATTTTCTGAATTTGGAGCACAAGTTTCGGAAGGAGTGGATTCTTTTTAAAAAAAGCGACCTTGGTGACACAGGCCAAAGGTTCGGAGGCGCCTTAAAACACGATTAGTAACGTCCCAAGTCAAATTTCGCGTACGCCCCTGGAGCGTAAACTAATTTCGCTTTCAGCGTGTACTCCACATTTGAACGACAGCATTTCCTGTCTGTCGCGGTTTAGCAGGAAACAAAAAACCCATTCTCCGAAAGCGAACCAGTTTCGTTCATTAGGATTTCCCCAACAATACATCCTCGGAGGCCAGGTAAAGGACTCTCGACCGAGAACACCCCGTTTGTCTGCACTGGGCCTCTGGGGCAAAAAAAAGTGCCTTTGCCCCCCCTCCCCCCCGCGGCCCTCCTCCCCCCCGCTTCAAACCCGAGTCCACAAAACCCAGAGGTCACACAGTACTGTCTGAGTTCCTATCTCGCCCCACATTGGCCTCGTGGGATCATGTGACTTGCGGGTAGCCAATGGCAGGTTCTCTTCCTCTGGACACGCCTATATTCCATACGTTCCTCTGGTCCTCATCCACGATCCTTGTCTCTTTGCTGGCAAGATATCTTCTCCTCCGAATTCCTTGTGATAATACTGAACTCACCAATAACGAAAGCAGACGGAACAGCAGACAGTAGACGCATGGTGGTATTTTTTTTTCGTTATCCGGGAAGACAATATGCTTTGGGTCTTTCACTACGAGGGTGAAACATTTGACCTTGTTGTAGGTTACCAGTCCACAGGAGCTTACATTACAAAAGTAATCGGGTTATAGTAACCGAGGTTACTTGTATTGTTACTTAGGCTGTAAGACTACTGTATATAGCCTGTCACTTATGAAGAAATAATATATGTTCAGTGAACCACTCGCAATAAATATTGTCTTCAATCCACCTTAAGATCATTGGGACTGAACCTACAGTCGACGTATGTTCTTCCACCGAAGTTCTTACCCGGAACCCTTCGATTACTGCACCAACAGGGAGCCCACAAGTACTCGCAAAGAGATGCTAATTGCATAAAATGAAGGGTAATAATAATACGACTATAATAATAATAGTATAATGATATTGTTTATGGCGCAGTGGTAGCGTCGTCGCTTTGTAATCAAGGGGTCCCGGGTTCGATACCCGGTGGAGGCATATAGTGGTTCGGATCCAACTTAAAACTGTAGTTCCAGTCCCAATTAGCCTTACTGTGCATAAAGTCGATTTAAACCCCCAACTCAATAAATCAATCATTTTACGATTTAAGTGCGAGTGTGTATATATAAATATAATTAGTGGCGTATACGGAGTTCACATTCTGCGATTAAAAATTAAAATCAGCAATGACAAAATAATAATAATAATTATTATTATTATTTCTGTTGATTCATGATTATTAGATTGAATTGATTTACTTTACTTTGATTTACTTTACTTTACTTTGCTTTTCTGCCACATTTGATAGATAATAAAGATGACAATGCAACTGAAACGTAGGAATGAAATACAAGTTTAATGGAATGAGCAATAAACTGCCAATATGGGAAAAAAGATACGATTAATCATATGAACTTACCTTAGCGAAAGCACATCGCGCTACGACACCAGGGGTCCCGGGTTCGAATCCTGGCCTGGGCATGGATATTTGTGAGTGTCCATTCATCAATTTCATCACACCATCACTCATCCCCATCTTCGCAAATTAGCCACAAGTGGCAATAAGAGCGAAGTAAAACAAAGCAAAGCAACCTTAGCGAAATCAAAATGAGACATTGTCGCGGTTAATATTTAAGACGATGCTATAAATATCTGCCACAACCGCTATCAACGCATGGTGTAAGGAATGTCCCTATCTGAAGGCAACTGTCAACCTCCCTCCCTATAGGACCGCATTTTCCCGACTACCGAGGTTCTGGCGTGTGGACTCACAGCCTGTAAAATCATCTGTAGGGCTCGTGTTGTGCCCATCTGTGCTTGTGATTCGCCAAATTCATCTTGTCACCTTTCATCGACATCAATCAATCACTACAGAGAAAAAAGTGATTTGTCTGAATTAACCAAACGCGTTTGGTTAATCATTTTGGTATCTGCAAACAAAATATCTAGCAGTATTAAATAAGTTTTGTAACTAAACAAATGTGCACGGTTACTGATATAATTTGGTTCTGGTGAACCGTAATTTGTTTTCGCCAATGTAAACAAATGTTTGTCAGAAACCATTTTTTTGTTATTCCAAAGAAACTTTTTTCTCAACCATCTAGTTCACACCACCATATCAGGCCAGAAGGGGACATTCCTTTGAAAGAATCCGTTTACTTTAATTTTGTTTTATTTGCATATTTATTAAGTTTCTATGTGTCCTCCGAAAACAGTCATTGTTGATGACATGTCCCAAGGACGAGCTGTGGGTTCAGTCTAAGAAGAAGACCATTTCATCATAACTTAGTATCGATTTCATTATGGTACAGTTGAAAATCGCTTTTTCGTCAGGTGCAGTATACATTCACAAATTTTCATATCATACGAAGTAAGAAAGAGCTGAATGATGGTAACACTGTCAGAATTTCATCTGCCAAGAAGGAAAAAATGGAAATTTTATTAGCTCAAAAATTTAGGTTATTTTTTTAAAAATATGAGATTGATGAAGAAATTAAAGAAAGAGCCATACTGAGTAACAAAGCATATTATGCTAATATTAAAACTTTTTAAAAGTAATTTAATATCCAAAAGTGCAAAACTGACCCTTTATAGCTTCATAGTTAGACTTGTCACCATAGGCGTAGCTACGGGGTGTGCACACCCTAATGCATGGGCTACTATATCAAAGAGAATTAAATACAGATATTTCAATAAGAGAGAAAATAAGCGGCAGTTTGTAAGAAGTTGAAAATGTCATTACTTGGCACAAACGTGTGCATTATCGCTGATGAAACGGGTGTCTATAGATTTTCGATTTTTTGATGTCATTGGAGAAAAAAGATATTTACTGCATTCTACTCTGTACTTCAGCGCCCTTCTTCTATACCTGTCACAAGCTGCACGTGTGAGAGAGAGCTTTCTCCAAGCTTACCCAAGTTAAAACTAAATTAAGAGCAACTCAGAAGCAGGATAGATTGGAAGCCCTGCTCTTGCTATTTGTGGAACAGGAAAAAGCTTAGTCTATTGATGTAAATGAAGTTATTGATGAGTTTAAGAACATTGTACCCTTTGACAGACGTCTCTTATTATAGATGTCGTGTATTTTGATGTATTTGTTTGTAACATTTATGAACATTTTGTGTGTGTGTAATTTCTATGCAATTTGATTTTTTCTAGTACATATATTCAGAAATTTCCAACACTGTCATTTAGTGAATTTATATTCCTTTACAAACATCAGTGCAGTTAAAGAGCCAAGTGATTGTGTTGCAAAATATGCTATTAAAAAGATGCAAGACCTCATTTTTTTTCTTTGTGCACACCCAAATATAAAGTTCTAGCTACGCCTATGCTTGTCACTAGATATGAAAGTGAAATACGGATACTCGGACTAATGTAAATAAAAGCTGGAAGTATTTGAAAGGAAATTGTTAAGGATAATATATGAATCAAAGACCGGATGACCGGAGTAAATAATGAGCTAAATAAAATAATCTGAAACAAAAATATTATAAATCTTATTAAATCTCAAAGACTAAGGTGGTTTGAACATGTGTATAGAAGCTGAAGTTGTTTTGAGTCCACTTCATGCACAGGTAGTATAATTGAGACTAGGCCTAATGTTTATTGTGCCGAACCATTAAATGCCTGCACTGGGTATCGACGTTATCACTATGCCATCGGGGAGACCCTGGTCCCGGTTAGCCTAACTGTACACAAAGTGGTACACAAATCAAAATGATCTGTTACCTCAAATAATACATAAAATGACGATTCACGGGTTTTTCAATAACCCTTTTACTCCAAGGGCATAATGTTGTCCTTCGTGACGAGATAAGACACACCACTTCATTACATTGGTGATCTAATGGGTCTATTTTTCAAAAGCATTCTGTCCCATTGTTTAGCAGATGTCAGTAGTAAATGGACATCGTGCAGTCAGCTTTGTTTTGCACCACCTGTGACTTAGAAACATTTTCCCACTTACCTCTATGTGGGGCAAGTTATACAAAAGATCAAATAAAGTTTGTATAAGCTACTCACCTTAACACGACTCACGAACACCTTTCCCTGCAATAAAGAAAATGAAATAATTAACATAATTTAAATTATAATTATGAATCGATGTCATATGTATATACGAGATTTATATTTTATTTGGTACTTTAATTTATATCGCGCGTCAATGTTGGTTCAGAGATTTTAAAATCAAATACACATTATTATTATTTTTTTTAAAAAAATCACGTGAACAGTTTGTGCAGAATATAAACCTAGAACATATACTTTTATATAAGTATAATTTATGTAGAATACTCCTTCCACATATTGCGAGGGCTCCTAAAATTAAATTCTCGCAACAAATTTTCATATGTCACATTTTGTTGTAGTGGCTTTGATATAATATAAATATATCAAGAATTTATTCTGTATTCTCTCCTACAGTATTTATTTTTCACGCGATTTATATGGCTAGGATTTATATGTAAATACATGCTTTTAGTTTGACGAATTACCACTTAAATTTTGTACTATCTTTACGAAGAGTAATGTTTGTAGTGATGTAAGACATATTCTATTGTCAATATTTTTTCCAAATTTCTACCTATAATACATACTTTTACATATTTAAGGTAAACACTTAATTTTACATATTTCAACAGGTTAATTTCACACATTGTTCATATTTCATCATTTTGGAATTGTTCAAAAGAAATCAATTATGTGGCTCCATGAGCATTCAAACTCTCGGTTCTTGTAGGAATTGTGTAAAGGAGGCTGTGATTTTTGCTGCATATTGTTTTCTTTGTTAACATTTCTTTGTTAAAATTGCCATGTTTTATGGGTGACAAGTTCAAAATAGAAAATGAATAATTTAAGGTTACTATTAGACCATTTGTGTGCAAATAAAATAATGTCTGAATAACTTTACTATCAATCCATACCGAATTAAACATTTTAATATGGCTGTGTTAAAAGTTTGAATAAAAATAATGATTTATCATTACATTCTATTAAGAATGTTTTGCTAAATTGTTCGTCAAACTATCAGTTCATGAAAACCATGTAAAAAATACTTCCGATTGAAATTATTATTTTAGAAAATATATATCTTAAGTTTGCAACAAGCTTGTTTTTACAATTTCACCTATTCGATTAGGCTAAGTTCGTTTTCTTGTCATTTTTAAGCGCTAATGCAATGAAAAATAAAAAAAAATGTTTATTTTGTTTGAAATCACACAAATGAGGAAATCACCATGAAGGAGTCTTCTCTGCATCACTTTGGATCGTTTTACGCATGTGTTACTTCATATTTTGCCAATTTTTAGTCCATATGTAAGTATACATATAAATCCACTTGTTAGTACATATTAATCCTAGCCATTAATCACACAATGGATGCATATTCAAGCCCACATCTTACAATACCTTTGTACAGAGTCCTGATCCAGTTTATACTTATGAAATTCTTAGTATTTCTAAGTAACAAAACTCAATACTTTATATTAACAGCACATGAAATTTGTTGTTTGAACGTCAAGGTAGAATCAATAAAAACATAAAATTGAAGGAATCTTGTCCATCGCAATATATATATATTTCAAAATGCACGCTTTAACATGATTGCAATAAAACCAAAGCACATTGGTTTTGCTTAGCTGTGAACTAAACGGTCTTACAAAGGCAACAATGAACTCACAGTCAGACGATAATTTTTTTAAGTGCTTATTGTTGTCTGGAGATCTACACGATACTTCGCCTTTTCAGACAGTAGAAATCACGTCGGCAACACGGATATAGAGGTTGAGACTGAACGAGACACTTGTATTTCCGGCACGTCTCTGTTGTTAAATAACACAACTTCCGCTCTGTAACGAGGAATTGTATTGTTGGCCTCCGCCAACCATGAATTGAAGGATATTTATTACCTAACCCTTATTTTTTTGGGCTGGTTTAACCGGTACGTTTGCAGTTCGTCCAAAACCAGAGTTAACCCTCGAATCTGGCATAAGCAGGGCTTCCAGTTGTCTCATGATGAGGAATTAACCACGGTTTTGATTAGTTTTCAAGTGCCATGCCTGTAGCAATAGTGACCCGTACGCAGTGTGCTAATTAACGGGGGGGGGGGGGGTGCCAGGGATTCTCCCCCCACACTAATTTCCATCAATAATATTTTTAGCCCCTGCCAGGGATGTTTTTATTCCCCCCCCCACAAGCATATACCATTTCCATTCCTTAACTGTTGAACAAACACCACTGAAATATCATCCTGGAAAATAGTTATTTAACCTTTCATACATTACAATTGCATTTTACTTCGCATCTGAAGTTCTGTTTTTATAATTTGATTTAGCTGTATTTCTACAAAAGCAATGGAATGACTGGTGCAACAAAGAAATATAAAATACTACATCCTATGAGTGGCATGCTCAAGTCAGTAATCAAAGACCTTGGTATCAAAACATGAATCTGCCTCGGACAGTGGTTGTTTTTATATTAATAATTCGTACAGGTCATGTATTAGTTAATCAGCATTTAGCACGTTTAAAAATTGTGTCCTGAACTTCCTGTCAGTTCGGAGAAGCTATACAATCGCTCAATCATTTATTTTTTCAATGTCACTTAAGACAACAACATAGATACATTTTATTTAAAAAATATTAAGCATTCAGGTTCCATTTCCGATGTCAATATCTACATTAATCTCTGATCCTCGTACTGCAGTTATTTGGATACTTTAATCTAATTTTAAACACTCTCATGACCCTCACAATTATTTAGACGTCATATTATCATAAGACCAGAATGGACAAGAGCACTCAGTAAGAAGTCAATATAGTGTTTCGAAGAAAGTGGACGATAGTAATCATCATGTTGGAACATATCATATATAACTGCTTGTGATAATAGTACCTGAACTCGGCAACTCTGGCTAGAAATCACAAAATTACGCGGTGTGAGCCAACCAAATGAAGACGACAACGACGATGTATTTCTTGGCGGTAGATTGCATTTCTCGCCGCACAACGTCATTGAGTTGAACGTAATAGAAATTTGGTCAAGTTTTCTCACTGTTACTAGTTAAATAACTTTTTTGTACGTTTTCTTAAAATGTAAATGCACTAAGTGTTTCTAAATTACATGTAAATCTTATCATGAGATTTAATGTCCTAGATAAGAACCACTGTTATTAAGCACTTAGAACCCGAAAGCAATAAATTAGTTTATTGTCTGGTAAAACATACAAATTTGCTAACCAAAAAAAAACTAACCCCCCAAAATAAAATCGCGAATACACCACCGAGTAATCATCCCACCAAAGCAAAAAGTTTAATTCGTACGGTTTGAATTACTGGGGGGATGGTGGACAGTCTTACTTTAAATCAATGGCGTATTTACGGTTTAATTTCAAGAAAGTTTCAAATAACATTGTCTCCAAATAGACCGTGGCCCAACCAAACACGAGTGGAATTTCAGTCTCGACAGAAATGTATTTACTTTTAAAACAATCGAAATGTCAATATGATCCTAAATTGCTTTCCTAAGAAACTTTTCCATTTACTATCATAATGTTCGAGGTGTATGTCAATATGTCAATAATATTGTGTATAGTTATGATGTTGTTGTAACTGAAACATGGTTAAATAGTGGTGTATATAGTATTGAATTGTTTGATGATAACTATAAGGTGTTTTGACATGACATATTAGGAAATACGAGAGGAGGAGGAGATATGATAATATTATTTTAAACAATAATAGTGATATATGTAAAAGTAAACTTAAATAATAGAATATATTGCATAATTGCTCTATAGCTCACCCCCATTTTTCAAATGTCAATGTTTAACACATTGGATTTCCTGACTGTCATAGCAAATAATCACTGAAGTATTAAATCTGGATATTATAAATCTCCTCTCTTGTGGTTGTCCCCAACATTGTGTTGACCCAATATCGTGAGGGAAATTGAAGAGTCGCTTGCAAAAAGATGACGTAGAGGGTTCCGATCTCGAAAACCAGAAAACAGCGGCGATGGGACTCGAAGTTCTGACCACACGCACTTGGTTTATTTTACTTCGCTCTTCTGCCACTTTTGGCTAAATGGCGAAGATGAGGATGACTGATGATATGATGAAAGGACACTCACAAGAAACATCCATGCCCCAGGCCGGGATTCGAACCCGGAATGCCTGACATCGTATCGCTCTGTGCTAACAACCCCGCCTCGGAGGTCGATGTCACCCAATGAATAAGCCTCTTGGTAGGCTCAGACTGCTGTTGGAGTTCAGCTTAAGGAAAGAAAGCGTGATGTTACATTCCGACGACGAATTTTTTGGCTGTTCTCTAGGAAAAGCTAGAATTGGCAAAGTCTTCGGGTCGTTAGGCCCGGCATAAAGTTTGCATGGATGGGGAGGGGGTTGAAGAGAAAAATCTGGCCCGTCTGGCATTTTGGAAAACTGCCCGCATTCCAAGGGTCAATTGTAAACATTTCCCAAGTCAGGGAGAGGGGAAATTAAGGTAGATTTACAAGAAACCTCAGACTAAACAGTGACGAAAATTGCCAGAATGATTTCTTGGTTACATAAAGTGCCATTCAAGAGGGTAATCTTGATACCGGGCAGTCCCATACTTTAGTTTGAGATACAGAAACTGGCTCGGAAGTTTTTGGCAAAGATTGTGGAGCTCGTTTGGGATGAAATGAGGGCTGGGAGAATGCAAGATAATGGTCGTGGCGATTATGCAATAGTCCATTTCTTTTCGTAGAAGTTTTTTTTTATTCTATTCGTCTTCTCTGCAGTTCTCAGCTTAGAATGTTGTCGATATTTCTCCTTTAAATGTAGTTATTGGCTCATGGATCTTACTTAAATTTGGGAAATATGTTGTACCGTGTGAACACGGGACCCCTTGATTACAAGGCGACGACGCTACAACTGCGGACTATGGATGAATGTGAAACGTAAACAGAAGAGAATGAAAGAGATAGACTGTGAGGAAAAGAAACTGTGAAGCAAAGAGAAAAGGTGCACGAAGCAGGGAGACGGAGTGAGAAACAAAGTCACAAGAGAGTAAGAAAGAGCGTGAAACATGAGGGCTTGAGAGAGGGAAAGAAAGAAAAAGAAAGAAAAAGAAAGAGAAAAAAGAGTACAAGGAACATTGTGAAAAAAAGAAGCAAACAGATAACGAGAGAGATAAGAAAGTGCACGACAAACACGCAGAGAAACAAACACAGCAAGAGTGAGCTTGAAACAAAAGAGAAAAGAAACAGAAACAAAGGAAAAGAGAATCAAGATAAAGACAGAAAAAGAGAAACAAAGCCAGCAAGAGAGGAGGAAGAGCGTGAAACAATGAGAGAGGGAATGAAAAAGAAACACAAAACGGTAAAAGAAAAAGATTGTGTGAAGCAAAGACAGAGAGAGAGAAAAATGAGAGATGAACAGAAGGAGAGTAAAAGAGAGAGAGAGAAACAGAAGGAGAGTAAAAGAGAGAAAAACAAAAGAAGAGTAAAAGGGAGAGAAACAGAAGAGAGTAAAAGAGAGAGAGAGAAACAGGAGAGTAAAAGAGAGAGAGAAACAGAAGGAGAGTAAAAGAGAGAGAGAATCAGGAGAGTAAATGAGAGAGAGAGAAACAGAAGGAAGTAAAAGAGAGAGAAACAGAAGAAGAGTATAAGAGAGAGAGAATCAGGAGAGTAAATGAGAGAGAGAGAAACAGAATGAGAGTAAACGAGAGAGAGAAACTGAAGGAGAGTAAAAGAGAGAAATTGGATATTAGACCTGTTATGCTTTCTCCATATATTCAAATCATCACGACTCCATTTTTAAAACCGAAAATTACATTTGTTCATTGTTTTCTACAGCTGAGGTCTGTTTCCATCATTGCAGAAAGCAAGCCAGCAGTAAAATAGAAAAGATCCATAGAAACGGAAAAGGTGGAAAACATGGACAAGGACTACTATCCTTATAAATCTTACTACTATTTTACTGCCTTTATATCGCTCTTCCACTCTTTTAGGTTATGGCGACGATGAGGATGAACCATGAATTAATGAAATAGGCAGAGAATCAAACATAATGCCCTCACCAAAAAACAACCCAGCATTTTGTTCTCTTAGAACTTATTGGAAAACTGAATTCTTTCTTCTTTCGAATCTGGAATAGTGTGCAATAGTTATTCTCTCATGTTTATTAACTTTGTGTTTGATAGAGAAGTGAATTCCTAAAAGGGAAAAATATAAATGGTGTTTTGTATATGAATTTGCCCTTGTTAGAATTTTTGCAAGGGCCAACTCCGAAACAGTCAGTTTCTAAATCACGTTAGATTCCAGGTGACACAAATCCCTCATTGGCAATATCCATAAATGATGATGCAGGCAATGATAGTGGGAAGGGAATAGGGAATATTTTTTAACGTCAAAATTTAACAGTCTGTTAATTTACAAAACTCGGACAACAGTTTTAATGGCTTAATTTTTCTTTGTTTGTTTCTCAAAATATTTTTCCTTTTCTCTTTTCTTTATTTCTCTGCTTATTTTTATTTATACTTTCCCATGTCTCTCTCTCTCTCTCTCTCTCTCTCTCTCTCTCTCTCTCTTCCTCCATATCTTCGTTTCTTTCTATCTTTCTGCCATTGTCTGTTATTCTGTATGTTTTCTTCCATTCTCTGTTTGTCTTTCTATCTTCCCATCTTCTTCTCTTTGTTTATCTCTTTCTTTCTTCCGCATGCATCTTTATTTTCTTCCTTCCAATCTCTTTCCTTTTTCTCTTTCTATATTTTCACTCTTCCTGTTTATTTTTCTTCTCTCTTTCTCCTAGGTTTATCTCGCTCTTTCTTCCGCTGTCTGTTTATTCCTTTCCCTATTCCTCAATATCTTTGTTTATTTTCTTTCTATCTTTCAAAAATTCAGTTTTCTCCCCCTTCCACCCTGCAGAAAAGTGGCAAATTAGTTCGCTGGTATTGTTTTTAGATCTCCCCGCTGGCACAGCAGTGGTAACGTCAAGAATCCCTGGTTCGATACCCGGTGGAGGTACATTGCATAGTGGTTCTGATCCCACCCTAAACTGTAGGTCCATTCCCGATTAGCCCATCTGTGCATAAAGTAGACTTAAAACAACTCAAACAAACTACGAATCTGCAGAGGAAGGTTTCTATTGTTATAAGTAAGAGCCGCGTTGGCTCAGTAAAAAAAAAAGGGCGTCTGACTACCATGCTACAGACTCGGGTTCGATCCCCGGCGAATGAGAACTGCGATTTTTTCCACCTGTTCAAGCGGCTCCGGCGTCCACCAAGCGTCGTATAAAGTCGGTACATGGAGGAAACTCTTGGGGGTAAAGGCGGCCAGGGGCGTGGTGCTGATCACATCACCCCCACCTTCGACCGTGATTAACAAAGTGTGGGGCCCTAACCACACACCACCTATACGCCTTCATGGCGTGGTGCATAGCACAGGGGAGCACTTTACTTTCTTTTTTTATATAAGTAAGTCAAGGTAAGCATTGTAAACTAGAAAGTCATTCGAAAAGTCAGCCGTGGATAGCTCAGAAGGATTAATTATCGAGGCTAATTCCTTCCAGAGACAAAATTAGCACGAGGAGACATTTTTATCAATTGACGCAAAGTCAAGGTTTCAAAGTGGCCTGAAAAACGATAAGAAGATAACCTCATTTCATTCAGCATTAGAACGAAATTATCTGATCTGGGCGCTCCTTTCATTGACCAGTCTCGTGTCAATCGCTGATACGTCAAAGGATTACGAAACAGTTGATTACCCATTCACAAAGCACTTGCTTATTTCAGCCATTCAGAAGTCAGGCAAAACAATAAAAAGAAAAGTTTGGAACTGATTCCGTATCAGAAATGGTGGCAAACTAAACAGAGGCGTCACAGGAAGATTTCGTCTCGTTTCGTCCTCTCGTTTTCTTTACTCTTTCCTTTATCTCTTTCTCAATTTCCTGTTTATATATCGCATTCTCATTCTTTTTCTGTTTTTCCTCCATTCTCTGTTTATTTTTCCTTCGATCTCCCACCCATGCATGTATCTAGAAATGTATTTCGGAGGGGTCTAACCAAGTGTCTCAGAAATAATATTAAATAATAATAATATTAAAAATTATATTATAATTAAATTAAATTAATATTATTTAAATATATAAATTAATTAATACTGTATTTTTATTATTGCACGAATAGGTAAGAGACGTTACAACAATACAGTATATGTATTCACTCACACAGAAAACTAAATGCATCATATCGATTGATGCACCAGAATGCATCGATTGATGCACCTTGATGCGTTTTGATGCACCTTTCTGCATCTTTTTTGATGATGCGCTTAAACGTTTCGTCTGAGCTACATAAAGTCTGTAGCTCAGTTTAAACGCCAAAAAGAAACAGGAAGATGCATCAAGGTGTATCAACTGATGCATTAAAGTGCATCTCGACTGAAATATATCTTCACTTGAATTAAATGATGTACTTTGGTGTTTCTTTCACGACATACCAAAATGCATCAAATGTGAATCTGATTCTTTGAAGAAGCTACAAAACACACTTTAGTGCATCAATCGATGCATTCTGGCGCATCAATCGATATGATGCATTTTGTTTTCTCTTACGTGTGTAGTTAACATAGACAAAATTTGAATAAAACCAGTTGCGCTGGCAAAGGAAATTAATGTCAAATAACTATTGAAAAACAAGAGAGCATGTTAGATCCTGTTGACGAAATGTAAAGTTCCAGATTAACACTTTATGCATTAAAAGTAGTAGTGTTCATGAATCTTCCTTGCAATAAGTTTCGTGGAAATAAATATCCATCGATCATGCAACAAATTCTAAAGGAGCACATTCTTATTATTTATTTTTTGTACTGGCAAGTCTTTCGGGAGGATACGGACCCCCTGTCACCCCCAAATACGTCCTTGTTCCCACCTCATTATCTCTCTCTCTCTCTCTTTCGTCCCATTTTTCTTTCGATCTTCTCACCCCTTTCTCACTTTCTCTCCCTTTCTTTCATCGTATGTTTATTTTTCTTTCGACATCCCCATCCATCTATCTCTTCCTTTCTCCTTCTGACACTATGTTTCTTTCTTTCCTGTTAATTTACAAAACCAGGACACAACCGTTAATGCCTTAGTTTTTCCACCTTTCTCTCTTTGTCTACATCCGTTTCTCCTCTTTCTTTTTTCTTCCTCTGTTTGTTTTCTATCTTCTCATTTTCTCTCTCTTCCCTCCTCAGTTTATCTACTTCCCTCCTCGTCCTATTTCTTTCAATTTTTCAAAACGGACTCCTAGGGTTTCTCCAAGATTATTTCTCGATTGGAACCCAAACTTTGATCACGAACCAGCGTGTTGGAAAAATGTGTGGCAAATAGAAATGTCAATTTTTTGTCACCATGAGTTCATAATAATACATTTGTTGTCAGAAAGATAGCGAATATATCAAACTCACACAGCCCGGGCCTGATTAAAGCCCGCCATTCCTATACACAAAGAAAACACATTAACACAAACATCAAAATGCATCAAATATTTAATAGACATTAAAATGAATCTGATTTTTATAAATATTATTTCGAATTGTTAAGAGGTATCAAATATTTTATAGCCTAAACTTACTTCAAAACAAAACTAATTTATTATTAATTCTTAAAATACATGCATCCTGATGTTTTTTTTTTTCAAAATAAGGTTCCCTTCATTGGAATGGAGCACATTTATATTGCATAACGTATTAAATGTCGGTTATTTTTAACTTGCAGTTTTAGATAAGTTTTTTTTTTCAGATCTTCAACAACAAAATAACAATAATAACATCATTATGTATTAATACGAAAAACGCATGAAAAGTAAGCCTTCTCTTCAAGTACAGACAAGCATTCCAGTATTTCGCTTGATTCATTTAAACATTCCATTTTTCTTTTGATGCATTAAATATGCATCTGATCAGACGTTTTGATCAACGGCGAATTACACTTGATGCATTTTCTTTTCTATGTTTAGGTCAGTGTAAAGCATGTCGCCCATCTAACATTATTGTCTGTGAAGGTATTGTGTATTATATATTTACATTAATAATAAGTCAAACGTAGCCCACACCTTCCGCTGTCGACAAGTACTACCACATCTAAACACACTTCACAAGTATCAAAATATTTTGCAAAAGTTTTGCAATTTTTATATGTAAAATTACATCTAACATAATGTTGAGATGATTAAGAAAATGTAATTAGAAACATACGACAATGACTTTTTACTTGATTTTCCAATATAACAACTTATTGTAAAAGCTTCACGTGTATATTTCGATGATTCCATTGATTGATTGAAGTGTAAATCCACTTTATGCACAGACAGGCTACTCGGGACTGGACCTACAGTTTAAAGTGGGATACAAACCACTACAGACTTCTACCGTGTATCTAACTCGGGATCCCTTTATTACAAGGCAAGGACGTTACCGCTACGCCATCATATCGATTGATGCACTAAAGTGTGTTATATGGCTTCTTCAAAGAATCAGATTCACATTTGATGCATTCGAGTGCAATTTGTATGTCTTGAAAGAAACACCAAAGTGTGTAGCATTTGATTCAAGTGAGGATTTCCTTCAGTCGAGATGCACTTCAATGCATCAGTTGATGTTCCTTGATGCATCTTAATCCATCTTTTTGGATGATGCACTCAAACGTTTGGTCTGCGCTACAGAGTTTATGTAGCTCAGACGAAACGTTTAAGTACATCATCAAAAAAGATGCAGGAAGGTGCATCAAAACGCATCAAGGTCCATCAAAACCCATCAACTGATGCATTGAAGTGCATCTCGACTGAAGGGAATCCTCACTTGAATCAAATGATGCACTTTGATGTTTCCTTCACGACATACAAAAAATGCACCCAAATGCATCAAATGTAAATTCTTTGAATAAGCCATAAAACACACTTTAGTGCATCAAATGATGCATTCTTCTGCATCAATCGATATGATGCATTTAGTTCTCTGAGTGTACACAGAGGAAAAAAGTTTGTTTGGCTTAACCAAAAGTTATTTTCTCGTAACCAAACATTTGTTTAGTTACCAAATAATTTGGTCAAAATTATCAAGTTTACTAAAGGCTACTAAATTTTGATTACATTAAAATAAATCAGTTTTTTGCTACTCTGTACTAATCGCTGGTTAAATTTTTAAAAAAATTGAACCGAAAATTGAATAATGGGAAAAAGCGCCGAACGTATTATGACTGGGCAACTTTGACGCCCCTAAATCATGCGCCCTGGTCTCTTTAATGGGCCTAAATCTGGGCCTACACATAGCGGAAAATTTTACGCTTTTTGCGGTATGAAATGTAAAATTTTCGAGAAATACTGCAAAAAGCACGCACGCTATTATATTTGCATTATTGTCCGATTTAGTATCTGTGACAAAAATATGTTTAACATGTCATTATGTGTTTCGGTGTTTGCAGCAAATGCGAAAAATAAGAGTCATTCTGCAGGGTGGCTATGAAGTCTGGGACCAGTGTCGATGTTATTTTCTGATAACTGAGCTATGATACCCACGAAAAATGGGTGGAGATTGCTCTCTTAGCGAGTCAGAAAGATGAATGCGGGCTATAGTGGCAGCAGATTTCAACAGGACACATCCGAAGAGATCAATGAGCGTACACTCTGCTGCGTTATGTAAAGCCTTGATCCACATATTCCTGACCTTAGTTCAGTTGGGAAACTGCTAAATACATTTCGTGAAACACGATAAGCACTGGAACGGCTCCTGTGCATTCTCGCATTTTGAAGAGAATTCAAGGAAGCAGGTTGAAACGTTTGCGGAACTATGCTGTAATTGGTAGCGGACAGAGCACGATGCATCAATGAAATATAGGTACTGTCCACCAGATCTCACATTGATTCCAGACTTTATGAACACCCTGTACATAACATTTGTGTGTGTTTTCTGTTGCTTAACATGAACAGCCGCCCTCCGTGGCGGAGTGGTTAGCACAGCGCGCTACGAAGCCAGGGATCACGGGTGTGAATCCCGGCCTGGGCACGAGTGTTTTTTTTCTGAGCGTCACTTAATCAATTTCATCATATCATCACTCATCCTCATCTTCTCATTTAGCCAGAAGTGTCAGCAAAGCGAGGTGAAATAAACTCAATCAATCAGCATGACATGAACACATGAGCCAATACATAAAAGTGATTATTATTTTCGAAATCAGCATCCCATAATTCATAAAACAATGGCCATTTCTTTATAGAGCACAGCTTAATTTGATACAATTTAGAAAGCGACACAGGCATGGTGAGCCTTCTATGAATCAAAATAACGTTCGTGTATGGTCCACTTTAGGAACGCAAATTAACGTTCGTGTATGGTCCACTTTAGTAACGCAGTGCTGCACATGAGAAGCATCAATGAATTAAGTATATTATTCAAATCAAATCACTGGAAAAGTAATGAAAGAGGAATTAAGACAAGGAAATAAAAGAGAAAGGCAAAAAAAAAAAATAATAATAATAATTTAACCATCGGTACGTACCACCACACCCGACGACCAGTACAAGCATGACCGTATTTAGAGGGGGGGTTCTAGGGTTCAACCCCCCCCGAAACTTCTGACATGTTGGATTAATGGAAGTTTAGAAACCAACATCTGTAACTCATTTTCAAACATTTTTTTAAGCTTCACAAAAATACAAGCAGACAGTGTTGTAACGATCGAATTTGAATTTTCATGCATTTGTAATTCCGAAACTTCAGTGAAACGGGATTTATTTTCGGGATTGCAGCCCACCTGCAACTACTCCATTTTCACTTCTGTTGTCCTCTTTACAGTGTTGTTCCTCGGTAAAAATGAAAATTGCCTTACTATTGTCCTAATATTCCCATTTCAACTTTTAAATTCCCTCTCCGGTTCAAACCTAGGATCTCCAGTTTCGTAGCACGTTATGTTCACGATTGAGGTTATAATAAATGCACCAGGCTAAGTTTTTAAAAATAATAACTGGTTCCACAGTTAGATTTCAAAATTTCAAAAATTAAGTTTTAAGGTCAAACAACAATAACTTCATTACTAAAATGTCCGTCTAAGTTTTAAAGCATTTTTCTTGAATTTAATAACAAAGTATAATAATTATGCATTTCTGTATGAAACGTAAATAAAAAACAAACTTGTGCTGGATATTCACTCATCTGCTGGATTGAGTAAGCCCCCTAAAGGAAATAACAACAGCAATCATAATAATAATAATAATAATAATAATAATAATTATTATTATCATTTTGGAAAAAATGTTTTATTATTATCAATTATTATTATTATTGTATAATTATTGTTATTATTTTCATTATTCAAATTTCTGGCGACGCCCATGGGAACAATTATGAATGAACCCCCCCCCCGAAAATCTTTCTTGCCTACGGCCATGAGTACAAGACATCCTGAATTACATAGTTACCTTGGCTTGTTGTTAAGGTACAAATTATCCTTGGTGCTTCCACGTGAACCGTGCCGGCACAACCACGTGATGTCTAGTCTGTGTTTGTTCGTGCACGTACATGCACTCGGAACTCCTACGACGCCCCTTGTCCTTACGGCTGGAAGCAATGCAAGATGGCGCCGAGGAAACGACCAAGGAAAGTTAAAATGAGTCACGACCACGCACATTCCGCCCACATTCCTCGTAACTTTCCTTTAGAGGCTGGAGTATTATGTGGACGCAGGCTTCCATGTGGAATAAGAGGCTCAGGTGCACTTGTTGATCGCCTGCTGTCAAGACTCAAAGTCAATCGAGAGGTTCCTGTTTCTGTTTTGGTAGTTTGGGGTAGCTTTTTCTAGGTTGTGTCCCAATTGCGAACAGTCATAATTGCGAACACATAAAAATTAGAAGTAACCTCATGTCCTAATTGCGAACACATGAAACTGAAAAAAACTGCTTTCAGAAACAATTAAGGGTAGTGACCCAGAGAGACAGTTGGGTTGACTAGCAACAATAGCCAATCTGAAAGACTTATCGCGGTTTTTCTATTTGGTAAATCCCTCCAAGGTTTTTTCACCCTTTCAGTTCGGTCGTCGTAGTATGACTTTCATTCGTGTGTTGATGTCTTGAAATCCCTTTAGTGCCAAAGAGGCGTGGAACTGCTTCAACAGGAGGCAACGGACAAATAATGCAGTGGAGGGGTTATTACTTTATATATACTTCGGCAACGTTTTTAATCATACGGAATTTTCTATGCTCCAACCGAAACCGGCAAAGCAATGACCAATCTCAACAAAGGCAGAAACAATGTGTTCGCAATTAGGATACATCTTTTTCAGGTAATGGTAGAGTTATTCCTGTTCAGGCAGCAAGTGCTCGCAATTAGGACTGTTCGCAACTAGGACTGTTCGCAATTAGGACGACACCCTTTTTCTATTTTGGGTTAATTCTGATGATAAGGATGATGACACGCAATGGTACATCGATGTTGTAGGTGGGATTTGAACTATGGACCACTCTGCTACAGAGCCCGACGAGGGACAGATAGAGATAGAGTGGAAAGAGTTGAGTTGTTGTTTTAAGTCCACTTTATGCACAGTAAGGCTAATTTGGACTGGCCTACAATTTAAAGTGGGATCCGAACCACCATGTGCCTCTACCAGGAATCGAACCCGGGATCCCTTAATTGCAAGCCAACTACGATAGAGGGGAAAGAGAGAGAGAGAGAAGGAAATATGGACAAGCGAATGAGAGACACACATGTAACGAGAGAGAAAAGAAGAAACTTAGCTGCGTACATTAATTAAGGAAAATAATATCAGTTATCGCTACCACTATCAGAAAATGTTGTATCAGCAGTTTTTTGGCATTGGTAAAACTTTCAAATCAGTTCATCCAGAAGTATTATTAACACTTTCAGTTACCAATAACAGAACTAATTCAAGAATAAAATGACATCTCCGTACAAAGTATTTCTGAGAGTTAAACACCTTTTCAAACTGTATTGCAATTCATAAAATAACATTTCAAACAAATCATATCAAGAACTTCTAATATTTTTCATACTTTTGACAAACAGAAGTTTACAAATGGGCACAATATCAATTCATGTGTAATCCAAAATAAAAATGTAACTGTAGTCTACATCTTCAAAGTGGCTTGTGTGAAGCAAGTTAATTAAACTTGTAATTAGTAGTTATTAGTTGGTATTAGTATTATCAGCAGGCAGGAGCATATTCTAAGCATTAGAAGGTCTTCACTGTGATTTCCCTGAAATTCTTATTGTTTTCAATTCCCTGAGATTTTCAGGTTCTACAGGTATTCGAGAGGTATGGTGATCCTGTATTGCCAAAAATAATATATTTTAACGTAGTAAATAACATTGGAATTCAAGAGATTGTTTGCTTAAGTCGTTTCTGAATATTTATTATCGAACTTGATGATTCGTTCACTCTAAAAGCATTGCAAAAATTTAAATGCATTTTAAAATTTAGTTTTATTCATTGGAAAGTACTTATACTTTCAGGGCTAAATAGTAGTAAGGAATAAAAAAAAACAGTAGAATGTTAATATAAATAACAATAACTGGATATATTTTGTGTTTTGGATTTAAAGGGCTCGGGTGTAAAACATGTTAAGTGACATTTTGGCAATTTCTGAGTTCATTAATAAAAAAGGTTATTAGAAGCTATACTGTAGATAAATTGTTTTCGCGCTGTATTCACCAATTTCAGAAGGCTTCACTGAGTCCAATGCAAATTGTATGACATGGCGATTTCACTCGAAAATAGAAGGATGACAAATTTTACTTTGTAACTAGAAAATTACCAAAATGTCACTTACCATGTTTTACACCAAGCACTTCATTTGGTTTCTATCATTTAGTATACATATGAAACAAATTTACATGTTCAGTTAATGCAAATTAAATTGTGGCTCCACTTAATACAAAGAAAATGTTTTGTTAGCATCAGGAGATATGTGCATAACTATGTGAAATGCACTGTTTATTATAGGGAGTCATGTGAAAATTATTTATCGCTTTATTTAACACAGAGTATACTAAAAATTATCAAACGATGTATGAATAAATACAATAAGTACCTAACACAGTATATAAGTTGTTCTATGACTAGTTAACTGTTCATAAACGAGGATAAATATTTAAAATACATGAATTTTCAAACAACAGACATTAATTTTACATTGGCTATCAACATTTTTGATAAAATAATGGTTTAATTTGCACATTATACATATTAATACATTTCAAGTATCGCACAGAATCAAAAATGTGTCAATTGACACTTATTTTGTAAACTCCAGTAACACATTAAAGTGTAATGATGTACTTTCTGTGCATCAAAATATACACAAAAATGCATCAAAGAGTGCTTTCATCAGCTCCTGTTCCGTGTGATGTAATAAAAATGGATCAATTGACTGATCAGACATAATCATTTCAAAGTAACTAAAATTACAGGTTTAGCTGTGTCAATTAATGCTCCAAAATTGCGTCATTCTTTATTTGATGCATTCTAATTCTGTGTGAATCATTTTAGTGTGGTGATATATAATTTTTGCAGGGAAGAATAATATATAAATGAACTTCTAAAGATGAATGCGGAATGGATGGTGAAATCGAATACATTGTTACGTACAACGTATGAATCACTGCTGGTGAATGTGGTATAGTAAAAAGTCTTTACAGAATACGACCATTAATAAGTATAATTAATATTATCCTGTGTAAATTAACCAAAGTTTCCAATTGCTCATCACAGAATGTCACCTTCATCAGTGACATTATAATTTAGACAAGGTGATTATGAAATGAATATAATAGTAATAAATGCACGAAAAATAAAAAAATAAGATGCATAAAACCATTCTGAAAATTTCGTAAGAGTAGAGCAGCAAGTTTTTAATAAAAAAGGAAGCATTCTATAATAATGCCAATTTTCTGAAAGAGATTGTAGCGATGTTTAAATATTCCTAGCTTGAATATAATATACTTTCAATTGCAGTGTTGTTTATGTAATCGACTATGATACACTGTAATGGAAAGGTACACAATTGTAATTAGTCCTGAAGAAACTATTAAGACTGTATTCATACATGTTGAAAAATTGTAGTTAATAGTTTTTAAACTTTTTTCTATTGAGCTGTGGTAATTGTAAGCAGATAAATAATGTAAATCATTTCTGATTTACAGATACACGTCTGACGAAAATATCGATCTGAAACATGACAATAAAGAATATATTTACGTGCTTTGAGGAGTAAATCAAAAGAAAAAACTGTAGACAGAAATCTTTCGTTGTATATTCCTAAAAGAAACAAAACTACAATAGCACGTTAGTATGAGAAGCTTTTAGGTAAACAGCTTCACAATTGTGCATAGTTTATTCAAAAGGGCTTGCTTTTTTAAAATAAATCTTGATGAAAGTATATCGCAGAGAGCGTCAGCACCAGGGGCATGAAGAATGGTTTTCGGGGTTCAATCTTCTTGAAATATCTTCGAAATAACACTTCTGTTAATAAAGCATGAAAAATCAGCTCTCTTTTTAAACTTCTTTTATATTAAATGTTTATTAAATATGTAGTATATATGTATTGCTGTGGACAGAGTTGAACCATCCCCTCCCCCTTCCGAAACATGTTCCTGGGTACGCCATCGATTAGAATCAAATAAAAGAAGATCGAAAACAGAAAAACGAAATGAAAAATTCACACATAAAAAAACTGAACTGACAACACTCCAATCTTTGACAATGCATAAATGCTACCGAACATGTTCTGTACGCCACTCACTGATTGGTCAGTAATTTGTCAACGAAGTTACTAATTCACCAACCATCTTGATGTATCTCGGGGGAAAAAATAAATACTTCATTTCCCATTTATTAATTATGAAGCATTCACTTAAAGTGGAGCCAGATAGGTATGGTCACCACAGTATTTAAATATTTGACTTTTGTCATGTGGCTTAGCAATCCACAATCTTATGAGAATCCATTCAAGATCCCTCCAGATATGACTGACAAGTTAACTGAATATCTGTCCCACGGTCTGACAATTCCACAAAATTTATGGAAATTTCATTAACAAATCATATTAATTATTTAATTAATGATTATTTTTCTAGATATGTGCAGCGCTTTTATTAACATCAACACTAACGTTAGTGCAAAAAAACAACAAAAAACTAATCCTTTAAGTTGAGACGTTTCAGCTTTACTTATAATTTGCTACAAATTCACAATTGTTGTAAATATTTTAACAGAAAGCTGTTTTGAAAAATCTGATAAACTTTAAATAACTTCTTTTCATTTCATAATATTTCAGGTGTATATTTTATATTTATCACGGTTTTAAGCAGTAATAGACAAATGAACATATTACTTAGGTTCAAGTTGGAAGAGGGTTCATTTTTTTTACATAGGAATAAAGCCTATCTTTGTAACGCAGCATGTTGGTAGAATAAGACTCAAATTAGAGACTTAAAGTCATACTTCTTGTTTATCGCCTATAGTTAATTGTAATGGCGCCAATATTATCGTTTAGTCTAATCAGTCTTTATAGGTTAGCAACAGAAAATGAATCTAGTATGACTTTTCGAACATTCTGATGCAGAAATGTTATGTTATTGTTTTCAGATGCTAATTATAATTTTCTATTACACAGGCACCTAGAAAACAGTGAATGGCAATGTCAAAATTCACCTGAATGTTCTGGGAGAATTCTCAACAGACCAACGACTTCGGCATTTCGAAAACTTTCCTCGAAACAAGGGCCATATTGGAAAAGACGTTACAGAAATGTAACCGGGATATGGAGCCAGAGAACTTTGGTATCCCAAACCAATACACTGTTATTCCAACACACACAGAAAAAAAAAACAATTTTTTTATGTACTTCATCAAATTCATCAACTGATAAAATGTATAATTCGTACAATTCTTGGTTTCTTTGTTCGTAGTTGATCGAAACATCTGATTCTATGCATTTTTAATGCATCAAGAGAAAACGAACTTTTGAGAAGTATTAAGAGACATATCATGATTATCTTTTTTGTACTAGAATAAAATAATATGCATTTTATTGCATTTATGCGCTTCATTTCATCATTAGTTCAATTTACTGGTTAACTTTCCTTGCTTTTTGTATTAACTGATTACCAAAAGTCTCAAAAGTTGTCTTAAACATGTTGAAAAAAACTTACGTCAATACGTTATGCAATTTAAAGCATCAGGACTATTTACAGCATTCCAAATAAGAATACCTTTTTCTAACATCAAGATGGACTAGTTACAATTTAATGAAAAATTAGTTATAATTCGAAGAGAGTTTATAAAATATTTCATGCATTCTGGCGAGGCGAGTGATACATTAATAATATTTCTGAAAACTAAATGCATTTTGGTGCATATTCAATATTTTGGTTCGGGGATAGCTTTTATGCACTTTTTTTAAATCGATTGATGCGTTTGCCAACCCCCGTGGCGGAGTGGTTAGCACAGTGCGCTACGACGGCAGGGATCCCGGGTTCGAATCCCGGCCTGGGCATGGGTGTTCTTTGTGAAAGTCACTCAATCACATCGTCACTCATCCTCATCGTCGCGATTAACCAAAAGTGGCAGAAAATCGACGCTAAATAACAACTAAACCAATTGTGGAGATTGTAAACACCTAATCCTGAAAGTACAGACGTGCTGTATTGCAAACTTACCTTTGCAGATTGCATCGCCTTCCATAGTGAAACTTCTTACACGATCAGGCTACATAACGCGGACAAACCACCGGCGACTGCACGCCCCATGTCCGGCGGCCACGAACGCTGTCCCGGCGTCCCATTATCGCAATGAGCATTATCCGCTCGCCTGGATCACAGTATCACACCCACGCTTCCACTGAACGCAAATCCTCACGCGAAGCACTTGGTGGACATCTTTTCCCAATTTCGCACAGTCGGTCTTCATTTATTTCCGTTTCTGCCAAGGAACAAGCGAACACGAACCAGCGGCAACCTACAATAGAATATCAACAGAGGCGTTATATTACTTAGCGATATTCCCAAAAGGTTACTCGAGACAAAAACAATTCTAAGATAAGAAAAATAACATGTAATATTGCCATGCTATTATCAGCACTTATTAGTATATATATACCCCTTTTGAATAGGCATGGATGTTTGGAGAGAACATCGAAAATGCTAATCTTTTTTCCATTATCGTAACGTTACCCGAGTTACTAACACCACTGTGTGAAGTACTGCAGCGTAGAAAGTATTGTGCAGTACAGTGGCGCACCCTAGGGGTTTTGCAATGGGGTGATACGTTGTTAAGTAGTTCGGCCATTGCATCTTTGTCAACACTACTATCAATTCTACCATCCTCTTGTGTATCTGACGTTTACTTTTAGTACACTTGGACAAATTGGGGGCTCATCATCTCAGTGGTAACGTCATTATAACAGTAAAGGCACATCAGTGTTCATGAAGTGAAATTACCGATTTTACAGTGATTTTTGTAGAAACGTTCAGAAGTCTGTTTTGGAACTTGTTGACTCGAATGCTTGCCACTCAGAAACAAACAAAAGTAAATAAATAAAAAAAAAAACTACGAAATTTATTCATGGGTGTAAATGTCAAAAACTTTCCGTTCAAGTAACATGAGAAATGGCACATCATTATTGGCAAATCATTATAATTCTTTCACTTACACTTTGCAGCACGTCTTCAGAACGGAATGAGTCGTGAGTTCATTTTAAGATATTTGCAAACCCTTTTAAGAAAATAATATGCAAATTCTTCTAGCAAATTGACGAGTGTATGAATTGTGAAGTCTGCAAAAACTAGCAAACTACAATATACGGACAATCCAATCCATCAAGAAAGAAAGGAAGATAACCAGCAGAAGAGTTGGTGTTTCAAGTCCACTTGAATGTTAATCGGAACTAGACCTACAATTTAAAGTGGGATCCGAACCACTATCGAACCCGGGACCCCTTGATTACAAGGCAACGACGCTACCATACTGCGCCATCGGGGAGGCATAACCAGCAGATATATAATTATTATAAGTGATAACAGATAAACCACATCTAACTTAATTAAGGTTAAAAACTCCAAAAAAATATCATGCCTGAAATAAAAACAGGTTATGGGAAAGAAAGCAGTTACCACGAAGACACTACCGAATTATCAACATTTACAAATCTAGATGTGAACAAGACCACACCTTCCGAGACTTGTCGAGTGGACTTGTCGAATTATCTCGAAGCAGCAAGTTAAAAATGACTAACATCAATACTTTATGCAGAACTGTTGCATTCGAAACAAGAAGGAAGGAAACATTATTTAGAATGGATGGATTAATTAGATTTTAAGAACTGAAAATGATTTAATTTTCTTTTATTATTTTCATATTCTTGATCTGTTTCACCCATTCGCTTTGTGCGTTGGTCTAAAGATATCTTAGCATCGTTTGAAAATGCATATTTAAGTGAGCAGTGGCGATGCCCTCCCTGACGAGACGAGACACTAGTAGAGTGAGTCTTGGTCTGATCTCGAATTTACAAACGACTATCTACATGAATGATATCGAAACGAGGTATCGAGATAAATGCTTGTCTCGTTTTCTAGACCGATATATCTACTCATTTTAAATTTTAACGTTAGAATATTGTAAATGTAACGGTAACTTCTAACAATATGAAGCGTCTAGAATGAATGTTCAGGAGGGAGAAGATTAAGAGGAAGGCACAGGAAAAGATGGTTGGAGGTTCTGAGAAGTTGGGGAAGTAGAGGAGAGAGGCCAAGACCTTTAAGACATGTAACAGCCAAGGAGTGAGTAGGAGAAGCAGAGAAGAATGTAGACGAGAGAGGCCAAGACCTTCAAGACATGTAACAGCCAAGGAGTGAGTAGGAGAAACAGAGAAGAATGTAGAGGAGAGAGGCCAAGACCTTCAAGACATGTAACAGCCAAGGAGTGAGTAGGAGAAGCAGAGAATAATGTAGAGGAGAGAGGCCAAGACCTTCAAGACATGTAACAGCCAAGGAGTGAGTAGGAGAAGCAGAGAAGAATGTAGAGGAGAGAGGAGAAGGCCTTCAAGACATGTAACAGCCAAGGAGTGAGTAATATCAAATTAGCAAGTTAATATGAATAACAACCACACAGACACACACACAAACAAAGCAGCTCCGTAGCTAGACATTTTGCTCAGGCAGGATTGTGATTTGGTGCCCGCCAGCACTACCAAGCACCGACAGTGCATTTATTGTTCGCCCTTCCATAATTTCTTCATATGCCGTGGTTTGTGATATTTACATCCTACATCTTAGCACAATAAGAATATTTCAGTTATGTTTTAGTGTCAGAAGAACATCATTAAAAACGTACTCTTACTACTTCCTACGACTTTGGGAAACAGAAAATTCCAACAGTGTTTTACCAGAGTATAGACTAGACCTATAAGTTAGAGAATAAAGAATGCAAAAAATAATAATTGAAATAAATGACACAGTGTGCAGTGTGTTCTCAAAAGAAAAAAAAATGTAATTTAACATTATTCAACTCTGCTTGAAAATATGACATCGTTATAAACTATGTATTAGAATTACACATTATTCTCAGTAAAATTCCCAAATTATTTAGCTATAAAATCCGACTGATATCTCAGAAAAAGGATAATTAGAATTTAACATTTCTTGTTTTCAATAAAGGAAAATCATGAATTATCATATGAAAATTGGCAATTCTTTTTCAATTTACAATATTGAGATTTTTTTTTTTTTTTTTGGAAAAGGACCACAGAGAAAAAGATTTCGGAGCAAGTTGAGATATATCTATACACAGGGTAAATCTGTATCTGGTAAATGAACCTCATAAATAGAAAAGGATTATTTATTTTGGGGACGTGGTCGAAGAGAACGTCATGTACTGAGATGAATGATGACATCTATTTTCACGTGGTGACCCGCCAAAGGAAGTATCTAGAGGTCACCTCATGACTTGAAAATCTTCAATGGGAACAAAGGTCGAGTAACACCTTGTATGTTCCCCTTCTCCCTCTGTGCTAAGTGATAATTTTTATGTCGAATATTTGGTTTCTTTAAAAGGGAGAGGTTTCAATGGTGCCCTGTGTTTCAGCCCTCTAGCCTAACCCTTGGTACGTGCTTGAAAACAAGGACAGTAAATCCTGTAATTTTAACTAATGAAGCAACGCATAAATGCATAAAAATGCATTATATTCTGTATTCATCAATGTTAGAAATTACTGTAAAGTGTACTATATTCTACCGTTAAAATTTAGCAATATGCCTGTTTGATGTATTTTCATTACATATTTATGTCTAACTTTCCATTTATATTGTATTGCCACTATAATTGGAGATGTTTTCTTTGTTGATGGCAAATAAACAATTAAATTTACAAAAACTGGACTCAAACTTTTTCAAACTTAAATGTGGACATTTTATCATGCATGAAGATAGATAATGACTGTCAATTGCAGTCGATGCACTGTATATATATTTTTAAAAACTGAGTCGTTAATATTACATTAATTACATTAACTATGCCAATGGGCGTTGATACCTTAAAAGCGATCACGCTTATTTTTACGGTACTTGGATGGCAGAGGAAATTGACGATCTTTGACTGTAATTTCTTGAAGCAATTTTTTACAGTGAACTGAAGTACAAAACAATCATAAGATCAAGAACGAACCAAGAAGTCAACAATTACATGCTTTTTAAAAGTTAATGTATTTCAAGTGCCACAGAATGAATTTGATGCATTTTTCTCTGGCGAATTCCTTTTAGGAAAGGGGTTCCTTTAGCCGGAAATAGTTCGGTCTTTTAAGGAACTTCGCAAGATCCTATCGTGAATGAAGGAAATCATTATGCACTCGTGCAGGTCGCCATATTAAAAATTACAAAGGAAACGAAATCGTTTTGTGAGGACCCTTATCTCTCTCTCCCCGTCTAGGTACCTGCCGCCCCTTTTCAAGATTGAAACCTTACCTGTAGCCATTTCTTTCATCTGCTGCCGACAATAACGTGCAGGTAGCAGGCGATAGAGGGGGGAAGCAGAAGAAAGGTGGGTTGGTCCACAAACACTCTCCACCCCATGCGTGTGGCCATCCCGCCCTTACGCATAATTACGACGGTGCCGCAGCACGCGACACGCACAAAAAAGAGCGGGGGGAAAGAAATATGAACTGCATTAATTTTTTTATGCTTATTTCTCAACTTGCACGATGACTTATACCACATTGTTGGGTTATGAATGTTGCAGTCGGCTTTGCAAATCTTACCTTTCAACATATGAATCTTTCGCGTGGTGATATGATGATGACGGTATTGGTAACATAGTGGGCGATGATTTGTAACGTGGCCCGAATATCAATTACACGGTAGAGGGCGTTCTTTAGAATACACCAATGTGAATTGACAACCATGGGCGCCTCTAGGATGGGGGTCACTGGACCTTCCCCCTCTCCGACAGGGCGAGTACCCGGGGCGCCGCCCTCCGTGGTGTCAAACCAAGGGCGGGCGTCCCCTTGAAAACCCAGAGTAGTGCCAAAAACTCATTTCTGATTATGTAAGAGTGACTATCTTTTTTCTGCATAATTAGGGCTCGGAACTTGATGAAAATTCATATTTTTTTGAGCCTTGAAAACAATGCTAAACCTGATAGAAGTCCGTTTCCTTTCAGTTAGAACTAGAAAACACTTTTTATTTTGCATTTTTCTGCCGTTTTTTTGGCATTGAATCATTTTTCAGTATTTCTTGCCGTTTTTGTTGAATTTATCTTAATTTTTGATGTTTCTCTTTCCCCTCTCCTGCTGGTTCGTGAATTTTAAATGCATTTGCTAGCATAACTTACATATTTCAATTTCCTGACATGGTCCTTTTTTAGCAAGTTCGCCACTACGATCAATGCAAAAGCACAATATTATTTTTACCTGAAATGAAATGTTCGTGGAAAATTTATTTTTCCTCTAGCAAAATTAAAATACTTTGTGTGAAGTCTACTTTAAGGTTCCTTTGCTAGCCGCTACTTTCGGTTTAATCTGTGGTTTTCATGTAAAATTAATCACAATATTAACAAATTATGATATGATGCACGTGAAATTGTATTTTCAGAAGCTGACCGACTACTGCACCCACTCTGCAAAGAAGGCTTGTAATGGCTTGTGCAGAAAAGCCTTGTGGTGTATTTTATGTAGCCTGAAGTCAAAATAAAGAAAACTACATTATCACTTATTTGCTTGTTTCCCTTTGCTTCAAGTTAAAATCACCAAACAAACTGGATTTATCGAATTATTCAACTACCCTCTTGTAACCTATGAAGAATCAAGCTCTCATTTTAAGAGGGAAAATTTTTAGTTAATTTTGATCATTTTGGGTCATTTTTATTAATTTTAATGTTACTCTGTAGGTCTTTTTTTGAGATTTTTTAGGTCATCAACTTCCCAGCCGTAATAATAAGTATACTCCAAAATCATGTAGCAATTATTACTAAGAGATTAATTACTGTTGATAACATTATGTAGGTATTAAATTAATACAACGTGTTTATTAACAGTAATACCTAAAGTGTTTTAAAAAAATAAGGCTAATATGTTTTATTTCCTCGTCAAAACAGTAAATATATAACATGGTTATGATTTTTTATTGAAGGGTGGTGGAAAATAGAAGGACCATGGTGAAACGTTACAGGGTAGACATTAGAGGGGGTGCCAAAAATTCTCCTCGCACGGGTGAAAATTTTATCTTGGGTAATCTCCAGGAATATGAAAACATGCTCACTTATATTATTTCTCGTTCATTCATTGCTGGCATACTCTGGCAAAAATATGTCAACATTTGGAGGCAGGTTATTATATAATCGAGGAAGCCCATAGAAAAGAGAAGGGAGAGCCTTGTAGTGGAATTGTGAAAGAGTTTTAAATTGCGGGTTGGCCGTGTGGGTACTTGAAGATTAATCCTAGCTTACCCAAAGGGGGTAGGAAGCCCCACCACATCTATTTTTTCGATTTTTCAACTGTGACATTATTCATGAAAAATTGAAGAAAAAAATACATTGTTGCCTAAGGCGTTCACAATATTTCTTCTATACTACTTTTGTTTATAAAAACGCAAATGTAATGTAAATATGATGCAAAATGCACTACGTGGGCGTATCAAGCGCCATCTTTGAATGCTTGTCATTCGAGACACTCATGCCTGTGAGAGTGTACAATTGGTTGGTAATGATGGTAAAATTTGTAATTATTATAATTAATAAACTATACCTCCATAAACAAAAAAAAAACAAAAACATTTCATGTCTGCTAATCCGCAACGACACTTTAGTGGCTCAATATTTAAAACAGACATAATATCTGTTTTATGGAGGTGTCTGAGGGAAGGTAAACTATGGCGAGCAATGGTGAGGTGAGGAAAAGCTGACAGAATGAATCTTGAAAATATTAGTTTTTGAAGCCATGGTCCAAATAGAGGAGCAGTATTCAAGAATAGGGGATAAATTAACAGCTAGACTATTAAATTTTTAATATTTCGAATATTGTAACTTCAGTATGGTGCAGTTGTGTGCAAGATAAATATTCTTTATGAAGCCATCATTAATAAGCAGTGCCAGGGATACTCCTACAAAAAAATTGACAAATGAAAATTATAATATCGCTGCCAGGGATATTTTTATTGCACTCAAATAAAATGGAATTGAACCCGTAGAGTTTACCATTCCTTAACTATGAAACAAATGCAATTGAAAAATAATTCGACCAATCCCTTACTATGTAACAAATACAATTGGAAAATCATTCAACCATTTCTTTACTATGAAACAAATCCAATTGAAAAATCATTCAACCATTTCTTAACTATGTAACAAATACAATCGGAAAATCATTCGACCATTTCTTAACTATGAAACAAATGCGATTGAAAAATCATTCGACCATTTCTTAACTATGAAACAAATACAATAGGAAAATCATTCTACCATTTCTTGACTGTAACAAATGCAATTGGAAAATCATTCGACTATTTAACTATGAAACAAATGCAATTGAAAAATTATTCGACCATTTCTTAACTAGGTAACAAATAGAATTGAAAAAATCATTCGACCATTTCTAACTATGAAACAAATGCAATTTACAAATCACTCGACCATTTCTTATCTATAAGACAAATACAATTGAAAAATCGTTCGCCCATTTCTTAACTATGAAACAAATACAATTGAAAAATCATTCGACCATTTCTTAACTATGAAACAAATGCAATTGAAAAATCATTCGACCATTTCTTAACTATGAAACAAATACAATTGGAAAATCATTCGACCATTTCTTGACTATGAAACAAATGCAATGGAAAAATCATTCGATCATTTCTTAACAATGAAACAAATACAATTGGAAAATCATTCGACCATTTCTTAACTATCAAACAAATACAATTGAATCATTGGACCATTTCTTAACTATCAAACAAATGTAATTGAAAAATCATTCGATCAATTCTTAACTATGTAACAAATACAATTGGAAAATCATTCGTGTCCATTAATGGTGCAGTAATCAAAGATTGCCCTGCCGAAAAGTATGCAGATTAAAAAATGAAAATTAAATTAAAAGTATTGTAAATTAAATTCTGAAACTGACTAACCTTATCGAGCCGAGACAACAGCATGTGCAGCATGGCATAGTGCAGATACATTTTACATGTATTAAAATGATCAGAACCGCAAGACAATAATTTAGTTTACTAACTGGCAGGATGCCCACAGGGGGGATTTTTTCCCTTCAAATAATATAAAATACAACATTTATATATTTTTCCAAAATATATGTAAAACTTTTACACCTGAAATATCCAACCCTTACATAGTAGGCCTTAATTAACACGTGGGTTCTGGGGGGGGAGGTTCTGAATTAAACGTTGGGGGGAACAGTATCCAACTCTAGGTCTTAGATTATAGCGGGTATTTTAGTTAGAGGGGGATTGAGCTTTAAATCGAGGGGAGTATATAATTCTTGTGCATTACTATTGTCTGATAGTTCGGATATCCTGGTGTGGAGATTGAGAATTAATTTTTTGGAGGAGGCAATATCCATTCTTCAATATCAACAGTAAGTTGAATTGACATTGACATATTGGTGGTAGTATTGAGTATTAAACTTAAAGGGGGAGATAGGAAGCTCTTGATAAAGTGTTAAATCTTAGATTGTTAAAGGATTTCTGTAGCGGAGAGAGAGTTCGAACATAAATTTTGGAGACTGTATTTAGCGATATGGTATTCACACGTTTTCGACCCCAAACGTGCCAAAAGAGAAGCTGGGAAAGTCTAAATATCTCGGGGTCCTAAGAAAGTATTGACACCCCATTAAATTAATATTCTTGAAAGCGTGCAAAGAAATGGATGTAAAAATTTTCTTGCTCGCATTCATTTGTTCCAAAAGTGCGTGTTTGGCATTTTCCTGGGGGTGGATGTGAAGTTTTACACTGCAGCTGCATTACAAGACATGAACTATATTCTCGATAACACCACTTCTTAAAATGTAATGCTTAGTGTTGGTATACGGCTTAATTTAGAGCATCATTTGGAACAAAAATATATCGAATCCGCATTTCTAACTTCTTGTCACAGGAAAATTTTACTTTAACAAGTTAAATTTGCACTGAAGATAAAATCCACGTAATTATTGTTATGAGTTGCTAAAATAATTATATTTACCCCAAGAAAACGGGGGAGGATGAGTTATTGAAAGAGGAACCGTATTATATTATTGCCCTGAGCTTAAGAATTTCTACCTATGGTTCTGTAATGTTTTGTGAAACAATAATTGAATCGGTCATACGGTTGGAGCATGTTATTTGGTTTGCCAAGGTTGAATTTTCTATTTTTATCTTACGTTGTGTTAAATATTCAAATTGTGAGTTTTATAAACCCACTCACACATCTATCTATATGAAAAACTCAATATGCTGACCAAGGCAGAAATTTATTTTATTTTAAAACATAAACTAAACGTAACGTTTGAACCTTCTAGCAAGGTCTTCTTCAGACTCTGTACCAAGTATAAATGAAACAAGCTACAAAACAGGAAAATATATATATATACATAAAAATCTTCCTGTTTTGTACCTTGTTTCATTTGTACTTGATACAGAGTGTGAAGAAGACCTTGCTAGAAGGTTCAAACGTTACGTTTAGTTTATGTTTTGAAATAAAATAAATTTCTGCCTTGGTCAGCATATTGAGTTTTTCATATCATGGAAACAAGGCTTAATGGGGCTATCTATATGCATAATTTAATTTACTACATTTACCCAATCAATGTGCTAGCTTTAAGTTTTTTTCTCGAAAATGGAACAATTAAAAAATATAGACAGGTAAACATGGCATTTCATTCAAATATACATAAATTATTACGTATTTATCCAAACTATTTTGGGGGTATGATGAACGATTTTAGGGGCGGTCTTGAGTTACTTTCGGTAGACACGTTGTCATAATTAAATACTTTGTGGGTATTACGATAGGGTTTGAGGGCGCGAATGATATGATTTGGGGAGGACGCATGATATGATTTGGGGGGGGACGCATGACATGACATGATTTTGGGGGGGATGCGGCATTGACCTTGGGGGGATGGGCACCCCTGCTACCCAAAAACCTACCTCCGAAAAAAAATGATAAATATAACTGAGTGGACAACCCCCCTTCCCCCCAAAGCGTCACGAGAATCAGGAACAGCAGACTGTCCTTAATTCGCACAGTGTTAATAAGTGTTACATTAATTGCCGTTAATTACATGGTAGTTAAGGAAAAAGTCATGGTCATTCTTTTACATAGCTGGATGGCAGTCGAAATTGACTGTAATTTCTTCAACTTTTTACAGTGATAGAGTATCTATCAGTGACTGAAGTCAGCAGGTACAGAAGCAAATTGAAACAACAGCATTCGTTGGAGTTTGTTCACTCTATAACCGTCACACTGATCTGCCTCGGTTCAAGGCTGAGCGACGTCTATGGTTTGAATACCAAGGTAACGGTTCATAGCAATTATGGCAGGAGATTGTGTCTGGCAACAAAAGAATTACGCAATACGAAGCCTTATCCAGGAAGGCGTCACGGAGATCAGGAACAGCAGACTGTCCTTTCGGACCCAGTGCAATATGACACGAATTTTTGTCATTTTCTGTGGCTATGGAGTGGAATTCAATGGACTCGAGTTTCTTGTGCGTGGGTTTAGACTGCACAGTGGCGGATATACAACCTTACTTGAGTGTGTGTGTGTGTGTAGAGTACCTTGTTGTTTTAGCTGTGCTTTGATAGGTTCGTTGAAGTTTTATTGTTCCTCTTGGACGTCTAGAAAAGTAAATGTATCAGCTGAAAGCCGACCTCTGTGGGGGAGTGGTTAGCAAGGTCCGGTTTCGAATACCGGACTTTGAGAGTCTCCCTTCATCATATCATCACTCATCTTCATCTTCACGATTAGCCAAAAGTGGCAGAAAAGGGATGTAAAATAAACCTAATGAATGAATTGATTGATTGAATTTACCTCGCGTTTCTGCTTGTTTTGCGAAGATGAGGATGAAAGACGATGAGATGAAGCAACAGTCACAAACACATATGGACGGTACAGAACACAAATACCACAGAGTATTATACTGGCCATGAGTCCACACGCCAGAGCCTCGCTAGTCGACAAAATGCAGTCCAACGTGTACTACGTGGAAGTGAGGTTGACATTTGGGTGTACGTGGAAGGGCCACTCCTTACACCCCAAATCCCCAAATCAATCAATGAATCAATTAAAATGCATCAGTTAAAACAGAAATGCATGAAGTCTGTAGGTCAGACCAATGTTTCAATGCATCATCTGGAAAGATCGGAAGGTGCATCAAAAATACATTAAAGTACAGCTCGACATAGAAAGAAATACATATTCATGCATTCATATGATGCACTTGGCATGCAAAAATACATCAAACTGTAAACCTGATTCTTGGCAAAGGCACACATAAACACATACTTCAATCGATGCATTTATGATGCATCAAATAGATTTGATGCTGTTTTGAGTTTTTGTTTCAAGCCCACTTTATGCACAGGAAGGCTAATCGGGGCTGGGACTACAGTTTAAAGTGGGATCCGAACCATTATGTGCCTCCACTGGGGATCGAATCTGGGACCTCTTGATTACAAGGTGATGACATTGCCACCGGGGATACCATACATATGATGCATTTAGTTATCTGTGCGCAGGGAGTCAGGTATTTTACCAACATTTTTCATCTGGTGGAGTAGGTTTGTAAGTTCCTCTTTAGGGGGTGTAAGAGTAAATTTAGAGACAAAATTACCATAAATTGGGTTCTTGTAAGAAAGTGTAAGTGGGTGTGAGGACATTTTTGGAGGGAGTTGGGGGTGTTTGGATAAGTCACTAGGGGTGATCACTATGTTCGTTTGCAGAAGCTTTGCAGTTCTACAAGTACATGTACAGAATAAGTATCTAAGTGACCACCAAGGACTTAGAATATTCTTAACATCCTACCAGGATGACTCATTGGTGACGTCACAGGGGTAGGGATATCATAGCGGAAACTTACTCATACACACGAGTACATGAATCAGCCCATCCGTAAATAAAATCCTGGACACTACTTTTTGTCACCGTTTTAAATACACGTTTATGCTCATACAGGTTGATCGAGACTTGGCTTACAGTTTAAAGTGGGAATTACTGTGCAATGTATGTACTTCCGTTGAGGATCGTTCTCGCAACATCTAGATTAAAAATGAACAGCGCTAGCCAGTGTTGTTAAAAGTCCAGGAATTTTAAATAAATTCAATTCCGGTCCAGGGGTGAAAATCAGCAAGCGTATATGGGTTCTAGACAGTAAAGAATCTTTTTATCTGTAAAGTTTTTCAATTCGTTCCAAGAACCTTTCTTCCGTATCAATTTTTAATAAGAACCTTTTTTGAGGATCGATTTAAATACGGTACAGGAACCAATCTTCCGGATCAATTTAGATACGGTCCAGGAACTTTTTTCCGGATCAGTTATAATAGGGTCCAAGTTCCATATTGAAATGAAACAATACGCAGCTTGGACAGAATTAAAATTGTGCGAGAAAAAGGTTCCTGGACCGTATTTAAACTGATTCGGAAAAAAAGGTTCCTGGACCGAATTGAAATAATTTACAGATAAAAAGATTCTTTACGGTCCAGAACCCATTTACGCTTGCTGATTTTCTCTCCTGGACCGGAATTGAATTTATTTAGAATTCCTCGACCTTTAACAACCCTGGCTAGCACTGCTTCATCGCGGAGGTCACTGGGTAGGCTCTAATCCCGAGACAAGACGAGACTTGCCTAGGTTCGTGTGTAAGGAGGCATGTCTCGTTCTGTTTCGTATCTAGTTGTAATGCAAGTCTCATTCTCGGCTCATGAACATGCCACACCACAAAACCTCACAGAGTATAGAGGCCATTAAAATTTCATTTGGTTTCTTTTACTCCGCTTTTTTGCCACTCTTTGTTAATCGCGACGATGAGGATGAGCTATAATATGAAATTGATGAAGGGATAGGCCTACTCACAAAGAACACCCATGCCCAGGATGGGATTAGAACCAGGACCTCTGGTGTCGTAGCGCGCTGTGCCTCCGCCATGGAAGTCGGCTATAGTAATCACTAAGGTAACAGCTTTTCTTAATAACGTTTTTTCTCTTTGACCCCTCACTTCGATGCTACGAGCCCTCTGAATCAGTCTTTTAGAAAGTTTCAAAGATCATATATTACAGATTATCAGTGGAGAGTTTCAGAATAAGAATTCTCTTATGATTCCCCTAGCATGTGCATATCAATTCTGTAGCGACAAGGGTCCAAGAGAGAAAATTATAGAAAACAGAGGAAGAAAGAAAATATATAGAAACAGAGAGAGAAAATTATAGAAAACAGAGGAAGAAAAACATATATAGAAACAGAGAAGAAAAGATAGAGAACAGAGGAAGAAAGAAAATATATAAAAACAGAGGAAGAAACAGCGATAGGAAAAGATAGAAAACAGAGGAGGAAACAGAGATAGAAAATTATAGAAAACAGAGGAAGAAAGAAAATATATAGAAACAGAGAGGAAAAGATAGAGAACAGAGGAAGAAAGAAAATATATAAAAACAGAGGAAGAAACAGCGAGAGGAAAAGATAGAAAACAGAGGAGGAAAGAGAGATAGAAAATTATAGACAAGAGAGGAAGAAAGAAAATATATAGAAACAGAGAGGAAAAGATAGAAAACAGAGGAAGAAAGAAAATATATAGAAACAGAGGAAGAAACAGAGAGAGGATAAGATAGAAAACTGAGGAAGAAAGAAAATATATAGAAACAGAGGAAGAAACAGAGAGAGAAAAATATAGAAAACAGAGGAAGAAAGAAAATATATAGATAGAGAGAGGAAAAGATAGAAAACAGAGGAAGAAGGAAAATATATGGAAACAGAGGAAGAAATAGAAAGAAAAATATAGAAAAGAGAGGAAGAAAGAAAATATATAGATAGTGAGAGGAAAGGATAGAAAACAGAGGAACAAAGAAAATATATAGAAACAGAGGAAGAAAGAAAATATATAGAAACAGAGGAAGAAACAGGGAGAGAAAAATATAGAAAACAGAGGAAGAAATAAATATATAGACAGAGAGAGGAAAAGATAGAAAATGAGGAATAAAGAAAATATATGGAAACAGAGAGAGGAAAAGATAGGAAACAGAGGAAGAAAGAAAATATAAAGAAACAGAGGAAGAAACAGAAAGAGGAAAATATAGGAAACAGAAGAAGAATGAAAATATATAGAAACAGAGAGAGGTAAAGGTGAAGAAACGGAGAGGGAGAGAGAGAGAGGAAAAGGTACAAAATAGGGAAAGAAAGAAAAGGATCCAGGTACAGAATGAGAAAGAGATGGAGATAATTTTACTACTCGAGACCACTCGAAAGAAATATTCTGGCAAAGCCATTTTCTTTTTTTCTTTGCTAAGAAAACGTGGATCTATTGAGTTCTACGTACCGTAACTGAACCATTAATGCGATAAATATCAAACAGGTCCCAAATCAGTACACTGAACAGTGAAGGTAACGGAATAAAAATTCGTGGAATTTCTAGGATAATATAATTTGGGTTACGATTTTGTTGACGAATAAATTTTCAAAAAAATGCCTTAAGTGTAATGCACTTATGATCTAAGAACTTCACAAGATGACAAAAGTAATTTCTCTCCTTGTATAAAATATGTTAGAAATAAAGTATTTGAAACAGTCATGTCATAATTTATGACCTAAAAAAAACAGAAAAAAAACTTAAATTTTCATTCCTAATTAAAATCAGTTATAACCCTCATCAAGTTCATGTTAGATGAAATTGATGAAGGGACACTTACAAAGGAAAATACATGTTAGATGAAATTGATGAAGGGACACTTACAAAGGAAAATACATGTTAGATGAAATTGATGAAGGGACACTTACAAAGGAAAATACATGTTAGATGAAATTGATGAAGGGACACTTACAAAGGAAAATACATGTTAGATGAAATTGACGAAGGGACACTTACAAAGGAAAATACATGTTAGATGAAATTGATGAAGGGACACTTACAAAGGAAAATACATGTTAGATGAAATTGATGAAGGGACACTTACAAAGGAAAATACATGTTAGATGAAATTGACGAAGGGACACTTACAAAGGAAAATACATGTTAGATGAAATTGATGAAAGGACACTTACAAAGGAAAATACATGTTAGATGAAATTGATGAAGGGACACTTACAAAGGAAAATACATGTTAGATGAAATTGATGAAGGGACACTTACAAAGGAAAATACATGTTAGATGAAATTGACGAAGGGACACTTACAAAGGAAAATACATGTTAGATGAAATTGATGAAGGGACACTTACAAAGGAAAATACATGTTAGATGAAATTGACGAAGGGACACTTACAAAGGAAAATACATGACCTTACCGGGACTGGAAAGCGGAACCTTAAGTGATGAAATCATTCATGAGTCGACTACAAAATTTGATCTGCCATCTGTGGGCTGTGTTAACACTAGATCACCCTGTGATTCAGTGTTTCTCTCAATGTGTAAACTTCAAAAGAAATGAGCAGGACATACATTTCAGTTAACAAAAATTTTAAAAATATATATTTTTTTAGGCTAAAAATAGCTAAATAGCTTTAGGATGGAAAGTATTTTGTGGCACGTTGTTGATGTTTTAAACACGATTATATATAATATTAACACATAATAGTTTTGTATCATGTATTGAATATTTAAACATTTTTGTTCATCCATCACGTGTATTGATAAATATGTCTTATATAAGAGTACAAACACGACGAAACAAATCCACAAAAATTATGTATCTTTTTAAAGTGCTCTAACAGTGGCTGCGATTAGTTGGGGGGGGGCGATGGGGGCCAGTTGCTCCCCAATGTTTTGCCACTTTTGCCCCACTGTGCTAAACCTTATCAACAAAGGAAAATAACCTGTACTTGCCCCCCCCCCCCCGGTTTTGGAACCCAATCGCCGCCATTGGCACAACTCCTAAATACTAGCGAACAGAAAGGCTTTTGTTATAGAAGAGGAAGTGTACCAAATGTGGGCCTCCATTTTGTTTTTGCCGCATATCAAGGAAGCAACCAAGCCAAAATGAATGTTATGTTACTAAAGCTTGAATAGCAAGAAAAAATAGCTTCATTGTGAAAGTCCTATTTTTTTTTTCTTTTGGAATAGACGTAATTTTCTACATTGGAAAAAAGCGTTCCTAAAGTGGGCTTCCTCAAATTTCGTACAATTAAAAACAGTAACAGCATGAATTATAGTGATTTAAACTAAAAAACAACACCTTGAAGGCTGTATATTTTCTGAATGTTAAACAGACTGTATTACAAACATTATTTAAGTCCATCATTTATCTTTCGTATATCATCTATGTGGACACGTTCCTTCCCTGTTCTCTTGGAACATGTACCAGAAGGTCATGATTAGAAATTTGGCGAAAATACATTCTGTGCTCGTTTCACAACAACATAAGGGGGCCACTTTAGGAACGACATGGGGCTCACTTCATGACCACCATAGTGGCTATTTTTTCATGATAATTATCTCTCACGTATTCCCATCCATTACTTACCAATTTCATACCAAGATCGCTCCTATATACTTAGAATTAAGTACATGAAATAATTGACGCGTTTACCCCTCAAATTACTGAGGTACGGCAATTGAATGTGGGAGTAATAAAACTTTCCTTTACTTTCTGTAACGTAGATAACACTTCCACAAAAAAATCACTCACGGGCTGACAAGCACTGCATGGGGCAATAACGTAAACTACCAACTCCATGTATCTCCGCCAGGCTACAGCACCTTCCAGAGGAGAAATGTAGGGGGGCCGCTTTAAGGACGGGGCCCGCATTTGGTGCACTTCCTCTACTTATATGAAAAAAGTTTTTTTTATGGATAATTCGGGATTTAATAATTGTAATTGACAAGGCACGAAATGCAGAATACGTACACATACGTATATACTTATTACTGAAGTGAAATTATGTCATGTAAATCCATAATTTACAAAATTAGTCATTGTAAACTGTTAATTCAACAGACATTATAATGAATAAGAGCCAAGGAAGCTATTGTTCGCGCTTAAATATACGTAATTGTTCATAATTATACACAATGTTTGTTGCACTAGTTACGATGCATCCTCACACGTGCATTTTTCGAGTTACGCAACGTGTAGGTAACATTGCTCTTTTTAACTACAAAAATAGTAACATAAAATGAGAGTTCAAAGCAAAAAAAAATATTTTTTGAATTTGTACTAGAACTTATACAAAAATAATAAAACTGGTTGTAGCTACACAGATTGAAAAATGACACTATGAGAAATGGTTGTTTGGTTTGGTGTTTTAAGTCCACTTTATGCACCGTAAGGCTAATCGGGACTGGACCTACAGTTTAAAGTGGGATCCGAACTACTATGTGCCTCCACCGGGTATCGAACCCAGGACCCCTTGATTACAAGGCGATGACGCTACCACTGCGCCTTCGGGGAGACCCACTATGAGAAATGATGAAAAGCAAGAAACAGGAACAATTTTATTATTTTGTATCAACTATTTCAGATACGTTAACACAAGTCTGTTAGTTTACGGACTTTTTATAAGTTTATATAGCTATAGTGTAAACGGAAATTGACATTTCCACCAAGTTATAACCCTCCCCCCAAAAATACAGTTTTTTGCCATCCCACAGACTGAGAACGATTAACATATCCACTGGGAAATGGTCACTAAAATGTTGACATGTCGAATGACATTACAAAGGCGGGGGTGGGGGGATAAACAGTTTAGAAGACTATATTTTTTTAAAAAATAGAAAAAAGACTAATAGGCGATTAGAAAATCACGAATAGCGACTTTTCTGCAAGGGCTTTTCTAAAGAACACTAGATGTCACAAGTACACTAAATTAATTTTAGGTTTGCTGTTTTGCTAAGTCTCAACAGATCATCCTATTCTCTCCTTACAACAAATGGTTTCTAATACTTTGCTAAAGTTTAATGAAATTCAAATGTCAATATTGTAATGCTCCCTGTGTTAATACTCTCATTTGTTTAAATTCATAATAAAGCATGCATATGATTCAAAAACTAAATAGTAAGTAATTTCTGAGGCCATTGAACATATTTGGATCAGTAACATCGTACTACATAATGGAAAAAAGAAAACACGAGAAATATAGTATTCAAATTGGCAATGAAAGATTTTACGACTGGTAGCGGTCATAAAGGAAAAACACGAACATTTTAAACAAAGATTCTAGCACCTACAGAGACTGTATAATAGGAAAATTAAGCACTTGGAAAAATACAGCCAATAGATCAGACTCACTGAGAAAGGCAGAAACTTTTAAAAAATAATAACGGCTTAGAAAGGAAGTGAGACATTCACCATAGGGTGGGATTTTTGAGCAACACATACTTGAAGATATTAAAACTAAAAGAAGCAGGTACCTTAAACTGGCTAACTCTGTGGTATTTCTAAACCCGAAAAGATTTGTTTTGCACCCCTTTGGAAAATGTCTGCACACGTCCATGACACCAAAGCTTACGTATTACCAAGAAGGAGAAAGAATAGGCAAATTGTGGTAAAACCTCCTCGTGGATAGGTAGATACGTATTATAAGACGAATTATTGAATCATGTTTAGTAATAAATCGTCAAAATATCAATAAGCCCCATTTTTCATTAAATGCGGAAATTGTTGGAAAACTTGATTTCTATAATGAAAATGCGTTTTACGTGTACAATATAAGATATATTTCTGACGTTAACATGCTTCACTTGGATATACAGAAAGGATGTACAAAAGAAAAATCATTTTCCTCTAAGGATAAATGAATGAAAAGAACTGATGGACATAAAACACGGAAATGTCCCGTTTTCCTTGTGTATAAGAGGCTAAAAATAACTGTTGACGAGTTATACAAAGTTACAAAAAACATTATCTTTGTGCAAAGAAAAAGTGGACAGTAAAATATATGATAGATCCCAGCCGAATGGTTAATGGTGTGGTGTGGGGAACGCGATTGGTTCGTCAATTTTTCATCGACGGAACCTTAAATGCTGAAGTATACTTGAATTTGTTAAGTGAACAGGTTTTTTTTTTCATCCTTGCTTACGGAGGAAGGTACTTCTTACTTTTTTCAACAGGACGGAGCGCCCCCACACTATGGAAACGTTGTGATACAGTTTCTGTCCAAAGTTGGTTATCAGATGACAAATATCGCATATTATATTTATTAACTTCCACACGAACGTAAACATTAGCCTTGTCAATGTGAAGGACGTTTCATTCCAATAGAACCATTCATAATATTTAACTCTTCGGACATGTAGCTGATTAAAATAATGTGTAATGACACGTGAACTTAATCAGTACGATCTCGAAAAGGAGAAAATGGGTACACGCATGTATACATAACTTTTTACTGGATAAAGATACGTCGAAAAAAAATCATTACTGTATTTCTCATGAAATTCTAGCCTGATTCATATCACCCCCTTAACATTTAAAATTTAGGAGATGAATTCAATATGGCGCCCAACAATATGGGAGACCTCGGCTTGACACACACAACTATGGTTCCCTCTGGACCTAACCTCTTTCTATCATGACCAAATGTATAACTCCTTTACATTTTATAGGGGTTCTTAAGGGGTGTACTACCTTCCACGTAGTACACCCAAAAGTCAACCTCACTTCCACGTAGTGCACCCTGGACTAAAGACTAACGAGGCTCTGGCGACTGGCACTATGGCCAGTATAATTTTGTTTGTATTGTCCTGTTTTTTGTCTTTGTGTGTGCTGAGTGCTCATTTACAGCCTCAGCTTTTAACAGAAGTCAGAACATTTTAAGATTTTTAATGCAACGTTAGAGTTGTTATATGTAATGGTAAGGGGCTGGCCCCCGTGTACTGTGAAGGGAGCAAAATAGCCTAAGTGCTGACGCTCCCAAAATTTTAAATTCAAATTCAAATTCAAATAGGGGTTCTTAAGGGACATTTTACTCTTCCTGTATATTAAAAATCAGGCTCCAAGAATTCTCGCTAAGGTGAGAATCGTGCTTTTCACGATATTACTCTTCACTTCTTCATTTCCTTATTTAAACTTATACTTAAACATTCCAGAGGTATTTATTTTCAAAAAAATATTATTTTTCCTGTAACGTACGTTCTCTGCTTCTCCAAAACAAGCTTTGTTCAATGTTCTATGGCCTCAGTAATAAGTTAGTTTTTTTTTTTTTAATATATTCCAATTTCTGAAAAAATCGTTCTGTTCCGACTTTCTTTAAAATTCACGAGAATCTTTATGTGAACATGAATCTAAAATAAAATCTTCAGAAAAATAATGAGAGTAATCACTAATTTTCCAGGAATAAACAGGAAATTTTGTTGTTGTGCCTTAACTGCAAAGTATACACTGTAGAGTCAGATTATTTTTGGAACATCTCCAGTCAGTCTGGCTACAGAGCCTACGAACTGTGTAGAACGTGAGTGGGAGGGTTAGCAATAGGTGCTTAATTGAGATAACGTCAGCGGTTCGCTCGTTGATTGGTGCTTTCTGGAGTTATGACTCGCTCCAAAGCTGCAATGCACAACAGCCAGAGATGTTACCAAAATAATCTCTTTACCTAATATTAATTTGCTATAAGTGCAGATAACGTGAAATAAATATGTCAATGAATAAAAAGTAATGATTGAAATAATTTCCCATTTTATCTCATCGGTTGTTCAGAGAGACACAATTGAATATTTTTATTAGTGCATATCAGTGTGTCTCAGCTAAATTATTGTACCGTCTTTGAAAATAAATCTCTCCATTGACATTTCTGTAGTCCTTTCATGTAAAGAAATAACATTTACAAAATTTCAAGCTAACGATTCCTTTACAGTTACGGCCAAGAAATACTTCCGACTTTTCATTTTATTTTATGCATGAAAAATGTTTATTTATTTATTTATTTACCTCTCTTACGTTGCAATGTTCACTGTTATTTCTGTGTGTATATCTTGAGGTGTTTCTTTACTCCTTGTGAATACAATCTTTAGTTATTACTGTAAAAAATTACACTTGTTTCAACAACGACATCATAAGCACAGGGAAAGCTATGCTTCAGCGTTCTTTGCCCTTCATTTGTTCGCATGTGGTGCTCTCTGGTGGCAGCAGCGCAAACCCGTTGTTAGAATATAAACTTTTAGGATATGTACTATTACGTAAATAATTTTTAAATTCAGTATGCACGCCTCACGTTAACAATAAACATTTTACAACAGGTCGACAATGTCCATTATTTGCCGAGCTCTACGTTATTTGTAATTTAGAAGTTGGATTCAACGATTTTAAGTTTCTCTTATCTACAGTGAAAATACTATTGAATAAAGTATAACGGTGAACATATTTTACGGTTCCACCACCGTATATTTTTATAGGGAACAATAACTTCTTTTTGTATTATTCTTAAGCAAATATTTACATAATACCTAAGCATAAAAAATAGAACTGGAAGATATTTCTAAGAGCTTAATTTCCTTGTAGCATTGCACCGGCCCCTGTGGCGGAGTGGTTAGCACATCGCGCTACGACGCCAGGGGTCCCGGGTTCGACTGTTGTTGCCATGGATGTTTGTGTGTCTATTCATAAATTTCATCATATCATCACTCATCCCCATCTTCGCAAATTAGCCAAAAGTGGCACAAAAGGCGAAGTAAAATAAAGCAAATCAATCAATCTTGTAGCATTGTGGGGAACGAACGAAATGTTACTATGAAAATTTACTAACATGTACATTTTCAATGTGTGTAAATGTTAACAAACCATCACGAGGAATATAATAATCGTTAAAAGAACCTTCAATTTTGGAAATTGCGTAGTAGAAAGCAAAGTTCCATTAGTATACTGACATAACAGATTGTTGTAATTGCTAATGCATCTAGCAAATAAGAGCAGAAAAGCCGATGAGTATTACCGTGCAAATTGTCCATCACCATGTTCGTGCACTTTATTTGACACAATAAGAGCTTCAAGAATTAATAGAAAACTCAAAACAAGCTGTTGACAACTTTATGATGTCAACACCAGCATGTTGTTTATATCAACACCAGCATGCATATAAGTTCATCGCTTAAAAACATTTAGGATGTAAGAGAAAAATTAATAAAAATAGTCACGGACAATTTGCCGAGCAATACTACAAGATCCCACTGTACATGTATAATGCTAATACGAATTCGATTGTAACTTTAAAATCTCGGAAAGATCAATGTCAAATAAGTCGTTTGAACATTTTAAAAATATTTTTTTGGACGTGAAAAAGATAATATAATTTCCAGTTAAATAATTAGCCACAGCGTGGTGGCAAACATCACGTACTATTCTTTGAAATTTACACATATCATCGCTAGTAGAAATTTCAATTTGTGTACGTGTCTGAATTTTCATACATTTAGAAGATTTATATCGATTATACAAATGCAATATATTTCGATGAAATGGAAAGATGAAGTTTTAAATCAACATTTTTGTAAAGGGCTATTGGAAGTGTTAATACGTAGTACATTGAAATTATATCAGATCTCCCAATCACGCACTATTCGAATTAATCAATCTTGAGTTAGGTTTCTGCAAAGTCTGTGCTATAGGGACGATACCCATACCGAAAGAGGCGCAAGAAATCAAGAAGAGAACCATTACTATCCGATATATTGATACAGAGACTTAAATCCGATATATCAATATGGAGATTTCCTATCCGAGAGTATACTCTTTCCAAACTAGTAAATTTGATTGTAAACTACATGTAAATTTCACTAAATTAAAAATGTTTTATTGTGTGACTTATTTAGACACATCAACGGTGTGACTGACAAAAGTTACATGCGTTGTTTTACATACAAAATCATGGCCGTGTATAAGGGAAGGCTTTAACGGGTCCAAATCCCTTGATTAGACATTTTGCATTAATTACATAATCAAATCAACAATTAATAAATTCATTAATTTACCTGGAAGAAATTTGAAAAAATATTTATAGTCTATTAGTCACATATAATATACCAGGTGAACATTGATACCGTTTAATGGTAATAATAATTAGTAGCCTTTTTACATTATTATTAACATGAAGTAACAGTTAATACTATTATTTTTCCAATTAATAATTTTACTATATCCTTGGGGTGCTAAAAGTCGAACCCGTCTAATTATTTCTCTACATCGACGGTCATAGCTATACAAAATCAAATATGAGGGATTCAGGGCAACTCCATTTTTTATGGAAATTGATTTACATGCATAACTTAGAACTGTGAAGTATCAACATTTCAGTACTAGAAGTATCTCCTAAGTTTGAAATTCTTGCTCGTAGAGGCACCACTATGGTTGTGCTCTAATATCTAAACATAGTGCTAAGCTATGTTGTGCTATACATGGAGTATATCAAACACATCGCTAAAGATATGAATTGAGATAGCTGCAGAGTGCAGAGAAACGAAGATATTAGTAGAAGACAATTAGTGAATTACAGCCAGAGGAAAGAACCAGTTCCACAGCCCGGTTTCCATAAACACGAAGGCACAGGACACAAAGGAACAAGGAAGAAAGAAAATATGGAAAATGTGAATTTTTTTTCGGATGGAAATATTCAGTTTCAACACTAAAATAGAAAATGTTAACTGGACTGCATTCTAGAAGTTACCGTAAAAATTTGATTTATACAAACAAAAGGAACGCAACCGTTTTTTATTTAAATTTGCATATTTTGTCTGCATAAATATGTATAATGATTATGAATTGTATTTGCGTATACCAGTGTACCGTAAACATATATTTTAAAAAAATGATTAATTAAAAGTATTCTAATAAGGTTAACTATGTAGACTCTAATTACCGTTAATACTTTAAAGCGGTCATAGTTATCTTTCACTGTAGTTTGTCATTTATACAGTCACCTTTTTACAGTATGGATCACAAATACTTCTAAAAGTATTCTAATACTTCTACTACCCCGTAATATCGTCTATTCGGGGAGAAGAATTTCTAGCCAGAAAGGGAAATCCTTTGTTCCCCTTACAAACACACCCCTGTACATACAAGTAACAATATAAACTATTAATGCTATAGTTCATTACAATAAAACCCTTATTAATTTTCGTTCATCTACTTTCGGCACATTACGTAAGTTTTGTGATTTTATTTACAATCATTGTTCCATAAATTTAGTTTGATATTTTAGAATAATATACATTGTCGCAAAATATAGGCTACTGTATACAAAAGAGGCCACAGACGTTCACAAAAATAGTCATGAGATTTATAAAACAAATAATTACGAGATTAATGAATTTTCTTAAAAACTAAATGAAGCTGCAATGTACAAGTGAGTGAATAATTATGAGCAATTAAACCCAGAATTCTTGACTAAGTGACATCAGGTAATTACAGGTTTTCAATCTTGTCCGGTATGAATATTTGACATGGACAATAACCTAAACGACTTAATTGTAGAGATGTTTACCCGATTCTAATTTATAACTAATTTATATTTTGATTCCCAATCACGTTTTAATTTGGACTTATGACTAAACTTTCTGCTGTTCTTTAAATTTAAACAGAAAAATATATTATTAGCTGTATTAATTAAAACATGATCTCTACTACTACTAATGAAAAGATTCAAATCTAACTGATTTGAACCCCTCAAAATTGCAGACAGGTTTCAAATGTTCTGACATTTAATAATCTTACTGTGTTTTATACATCATAATCATGTCCAAGAAACTAACATAATTATTGTGTGCTTCAGTCCTACACAAATTTCTTTCTCTCTGAAACGTCAGTCTAATGAAACTAGATTTTTTGTGTTCTATTAATTTTGCTGAAAGAAACAGCAAAATTAATTTTCTATTAAAATATTTGGCTAAAATTATTCACTTTAGGAATTATTTGGTTTAGCGTTGCACTTCGATGATACTGAAGTACTACTTTGATTACAAAAATTAAAATATTAGTTTTTTTTCCAATATTTTAGATCTTCTGCTTCAAATCTACTGTCAATAATTGTCACATTTTAAAAGTATTGACTAGCAAATTTATTACTATGAAAAGAATGTAAGATTTTAATTTATCGTTAATATTAATATTGACACGCACCTTCTGCCTTTAGGGCTTTATGTTAGTTACAACCCTTTTATCGGACTTCTCAATTGCTTCTAAGGGTTAGTAGGACCAAGCCCTTGCGAGGTCTGTGGTGCAGGATTTATTTTTAATTATCACCTATGTAGGTTTGAAATGAAAGATCATTAAGATCTTTTACTCGAAGATTTTATTAAACTTCCGATGATATACAAACACTTTTCCAACAGACAATTCACCCGATACAACTTGTAGGCCTAAACCTATTAGTTGTACCGAAGTTTATAACCCTGGTCTTTTTGATGATGCAGGAGAACGCCTTATTCAGAGTTGGGTTTGTGGAATATCTGCCAAATGGAGTACAAGTACACCAGCCAATCCGAAGATTGAAGCAAGATATTACCCAACGTCCCCTGAACCATCAGCCTTACGGCAACCAGGAGAATGTCCCGTAGGCTTACAAGAGTCTCTTTTATATCATAATTTTGTTTACAATTTACCATGGTTACTACATAGTTGTTTTATATTTCCATAGTTTCAGCATTTTTTTCTGATTTAAGTTAAACAATTCATTACCTATTGTAACATTAACAATAACACATTTTTAAAAGAAAAGATTCCAACATAGATTAATACAATACAGATTGAACAGTTTTGTGCTTGAAAAAGCATGTGTTGACAGGGGCGACACAATATTATGCCTGCTACTATGTCAATCAAAAGTCTAGTTGTATTCTAAAAATATCTATTAGGTTCTGATTTTCTCTGTTATCATGCCTCTCAGAAATTGATGTTGATGTAGTAATTTTATTTTAACTATTTACAACTGTATTACAAAAGAAGACGTATTGTATTTTTGCATTTATCGTTCTGCGTCCCTTTTCCATCACCTTGGTGTGTTCTTTAAATTTTATGATGAACTAACACAATTAAAAAACATATTCACTAATATAATTAACTACAGATCTGCCGGACGGGTGCGTGTGTTTACTGGAAACGTATTTCTTTTCCACGTAAAAGTAGGCGCTTGATGCGAAATGAAACCATAGCATTTTAACAATCGCATTATAAAGTAATTTTAAATGATTACTCATTAGGCTTTCGGGGGACGGGGGATATTGTGAACCCTTAAAACTCATATAACCTGTCATTTCATCATTGTGGTCCCAAATTTCATTTTTACACAATAACTCATACTTTTGCACTGAATGAAGACATTTCTCATTTTTGTCTTTTCTTGACATAAATTATAATACTTTTTAAAGTTGTTTGAAGGACTATGCTTACCTACTCCCTTGAAAAAAGTTGATAAGAGCAGTGTCTGGTTTGAGGTTTTGCTGTGATGCAGGGGGCTTCCCTTTTCAAATTTTCAAATCATTCGAAAACTGCTCCAAATTTTATTCATTTAAAAGAGAGGATGTCCTTTACGGCATCCGAAATCACAACAAAAGATACAAACACGCGTCACTGTGAATAGCTTTCTGGCAATAATAAATGTATTTGGGATGCATTTTTTAAACAAATAAATTGTTAAAATATATCCAAAGATGCAAGGATATCAGTGATTCGAAAATATTTTTAAAAGAAATTGTCTTCTCACGACTTCGACGGCAACTACAAATTATTATTGTATTTCATCGATACTGTATTGTATATTTCTCAATTTTAATATTTGGAATAAGCATTATACCTTGGACATAATACCATATCGGGCCAACTATAAAAAACAAGGAAATATTCTTTTTATATATTGTGATATACATGAAAATGAACCAAAAACTCAATATGCTGACCAAGGCAGAATTTATTTTATTTTAAAACATAAACTAAACGTTACGTTTCAACCTTCTAGCAAGGTCTAATAATCTTGTGTCTGGAAGGAAGTGATTTATATATATATATATATATATATATATATATATATATATATATATATATATATATATATATATATATCTTCCTGTTTTGTACCTTGCTTCTTTTGTATTTGGTACAGAGTCTGAAGAAGACCTTGCTAGAAGGTTGAAACGTAACGTTTAGTTTATGTTTTAAAATAAAATAAATTCTGCCTTGGTCAGCATATTGAGTTTTTGGTTATCATGAAAACAAGGCTTAATGGTGTTATCAATGAAAATGAAAAATCAATTACTGTACACTTACATGTTATTCGAAAGGTTGATGAACATTTTTATTTTGAAAATGAATAATTGTTGCAAAACTTATATAACTGTGAAAAATTATTACGAAAGCAAATGTGTTAATATAGTTAAAAAAAATCATTAAGAAAAATGCTTAGCCTGTATGGTTAATGACCATAAATAATAAAGTTTCATCTAAGTGTGCTAACCGCATGAGGGCTACAGGTACCAGAACAGTACAACATGTCACCTAAACAGATGAAAATTTATAGTGTTCCACCCACTAAAATAATGATTCTCTGTATGGGCTTTCCAACATGAAAGGTAATACATGTGAAGCTTTTGAACTAGAAATATCAAAAATAATAAATCTTATAATATTTTAAACATTTCTGAAGGGGAAAATGTATGATCATTTAAAAATATTCTATATTCCCTCTGCATAAATATGTGATTTATCCGGAGACACTTTACCTGCACAATTCAGAGGAACAAATATAAAAATGCACATGGGGAAATTTGAAGTTTTTTAAAAAAATAAATTCAATGTATTCGTTAACATTAGGTATTCAGTGTAAATATGCCATCAATACCATGATAGAGTAAGCAGAATGTTAATGGGAAAGAGAGTGGGAATCACATCTACCGTTCTATATAACAGAGTTTTTCTGGAAGTCTTACTAATATTATTAAATATTTACAAAATTCCAAGTGCTTCCTTTTTATTTCACAGACTTCGTACGGTTATTTTACAGAAGCATAAATCAACTAGGATTGGATAAATGTTTGAATTAAATTTATAACATTCATTATTACTTTGTTCAGTGATCAGATCAGCAAGTCTAATGTTCAATTAAGTACGTATGAAAATTACTTTTATTTACTCGAATACGTTGTTTTATGAATTCAAAGCATAAATTGCCCGCGACAAATTTATACGTTTGCATGTGGTGGTTATAGGTAAACCATGAAAAATATTATACGCCTCGATATTCGAAAATTTCTGCAAAATTCTTGATTAAGACGGTTTCACATTGCAATTTTTTTAATAATTTGCAAAAATATCAATATAGTGAACAGTGTAACCAACATAGGTTTTATTTATCTGTTTCAGTATTTCCTTGGTACGAAAATGTTTGTTAGCTAACTAAATTCAAGGAATATGCAACTCCTTTCTCTCCTAAATGGTTCAAATTTTGATGTTACTCACAAGCTACTCATGAATTGATCAATGGTGCAAGTTTTAACAATTACTCTTGCACACAAATGTAGTAACACAACGTATTCCTGGCGAACCGTATATATGCTTAAACCATGTGTACCATAGTAACTATAGTTTGCTAGGCGAACAGACGAATACAGTCGTATTTAGATTCAATAACGTTTGTTCTGTGAATGCATGGGAATAACGTGTTTCGAAATATGCTTTTTTTTGCTGCAGAAATACAAGTCTTTTTCCTAAAAGAAAGCTGTCAGAAGAAACTTAAATATTTTCCCACACTACGCTGAATCAAGTGTGGGAATTAAAATTATTTTTCTTTGGGAGGGGTTAGGGATGGATCACATCCACTATCGGTTAAAGTGTGAAGAGGAAATTTGACAGGCTAATTCATTCTTGGCACTTATCATCATTATCATCATATCAACAATAAATATTAAAAAAAATATAGACACCGAATTTATTTTATCACGCAAAATGCATTTATCACTAATTCGATGTATTTGCATTGGCAAGATTGGGTTTTCATATTTCAGGTACACTAACCGACTCGAATTTAAAATGCCGTTGTCATGGTAGAATCAAAATAAGTGCTGCCCCATGACGAGTATTATTTGCTCGATTTGCTGATTCGATAATTTGTGGCAACTTTCTTATTCATATAAAATATAAACTTCACTTACACTAATTAAGAATTTGGAAACGTCTCTTTTTGGCTTTGGTTGTGGATCAAAAATTTCACGAGGGTCTCTCAATTTATGCTTACTTGTGGCAAAGGAGTTGATAAGGCCCTCATAATTTATGCTTACTTGTGGCAAAGGAGTTGATAAGGCCCTCATAATTTATGCTTACTTGTGGCAAAGGAGTTGATAAGGCCCTCATAATTTATGCTTACTTGTGGCAAAGGAGTTGATAAGGTCCTCTTCATTTATTCTTACTTGTGGTAAAGGACTTGATAAGGTTCTCTTAATGTATGCTTACTCATGGGTAAAGATGATAAGCTCCTCTTAATTTATTCTTACTTGTGGGAAAAGTAGCTGATGAAATTATTTCAGTTTATGCTCTTTAGTAAAACTAAAGACAATTCGAGGAATGTCTGCAAAAGGTAACGCCCAATGCAAATAGCTGGTAAGTGAAAAATGAAAAATATTGAAGCTAAAATAAAATAAATTACCCTTGTATGGTAATTTTTTCACCCCAAATTCGTGCACCATTAGGTTAGGCCCTGAATCTGATCCTGCATATTATAACAAACTTAGTTCATTTTATATTAATGAAATTAAATTATCATTTGCTGTATTTTTACATATAAACTTAAACAAAATCAACTCTGCATTCTTGAACAATGATATGCATGAAGACTTGCAATGACGTATGGACTGACTGGATTCAATTTAATAAATACATGATAAATTCTTAAATATTGTTACTTGTCACTTGATAATTATCTGAGGACATACTGCCAGTTGCACATTAGTCAGTAAGTCAGACGAGTTTTTAAAGACTACATTAATGATATTCGATGACGACCAAAACTGAATAATTTCGGTTACCTTTTTTGGCACACCATACTTATATTTGTATAATAAATATGACTATAACATATATAATTATATAAGTGATAACATTTCTGGTGGCGATAAGAAATCACCCTTGAAAGAGATACTTGGTTTTTGTGACGAGGAGGTGGAATTCCTGGCACGCTATGAAGTAACGATATTTATTTTGGTTCGTGATCTAAATAGAGCAAATTGTTCTAAACTAGTGTTGTTACGATACTTTGCACTAGTACCGGGGTCCGTTTTGCACTACTTGAATGAAAATCAACTAATATTACGACCTGTCAACAAGTATGAAGATTTTCAAATTATAAAATAGTGGTATATAAAGATAAACAAATTCTAAGATTATAAATCAGCCAACATTGATGGTAAATTGTGTTGTTAATTTGTTTTGACCTTGTATTTACTGCATGTATCTGAAAAATTTACGGTACATAAAGCATAATTTAATTTACTACAAGAAGTGAGTTTCTTAACTTCCATAACAAACTGCTGTATCTTTTTGTATGAGATAATATTGTTAACAAAGGAACTATTTCATTTCAGAAACCTTAATTCTTGTCATATATTTAGAAGATTTGTAGATCAATAGCGAACATTTTAAACTTTTAAAAACATCGATTGTGAAAAAGCAAACAAAAGAATAACATTTAAAAAAATATATTCATGACGTTGAAAAGATACACGAATTTTCCTTATTTCGATCTTTCTTTGTAGGTTTTAGTCTCTTCCTCCCTGAACACGCAGAGTAAGTAGCTAGAACAACATTGCAAAAATCATAAGACGTGAGTAAAAGTATATTCGTGACGTGCAATTGCATTGAAGTAACCTAGACAACATTTTCACAATGCGCCCACGAAACCCGTCAGAAATAATTTAATGGATTAAGTGCTTAGAACAATTTTTTTTAAAAAAAATGTTTAGTTTACTTTGTGATAATGGTGCCATGGTTTGCGATGTCACGTTCAAAAATGAATTAGCTACGTCAGGAGATAAGCAGTACGAAAATTTCAAAATTTTAGAAAACATTAGGATTATAACAGGAAAAAACTTTCCTCGATTGTTAACAGTCCAATCGTTCATGAGCAAATGAGTTATGGAAGCTATATTTAAGTAGGATATTTTATTTAGCAGCGAGGAAATATTTAAAAGTTTTTGAATAGCCTATCAATTTATCAAAGTTTATAAATTGGAGAAGACATTATATGTAAAGCTTTACAGCACTGCTCTCTTGTGGAAGAAAGGTAAATTAAAGAGTTCGACTCCAACCTAAAGAACATTTAAACAGTATCTGAAGTTCTTGTTAGAGTTGACACTGAATTGACAGACTGTGCTGACATTTTACGTTGCAAAACGTACTATAAATTACAGAAATGTTTGCAATTCAGGAAGAACACTCTTGCAATGAGTATCTAAACATTCTTTATTACATAAATCGAAAAATGCTATTGGTTCTCATGTAGCTGATAACATTATCACATATGTTCTTAACACAGATATTAAGGGATGTAAGCCTAAGGGTGGGAACTTTGTATTACAACATTTGCCCCCTTCCCACAAGTTTCTCTACACCCCTGAAAAGACGCACACGTGTGCAAACTCACCGGCCTATCCACGTAGTAGACTCCATAAGTGTTCTTAACATCCACAATCGTCTGCAAGTCGGGATTAATTTTGTCTTGCACAGCCCAAAAGGTCGTTCGTTTCACTACGGTGTCTGGCTTTCACGTTGCTAGGCAGACGGGGAGAGGGGGGAATGTGTTCTCTGTAAATGTGAGTGTATGTTGTTTTTATGTGCGTCATGGGTTTGGGGGCATGTGTACGTTTCGGTGTTCATGTGAATAATGTGTACGTGTATTTGTGCCGCTTCTTTGTGGGTGAAAACTTGTGGAAGCTTCTGTTTTCTGCACACTCATTCCTGCTTCTCGAACCATATGGGGGTTAGCAAGTAGAATTTGCACCAGTATAATATCGCACTCGACACACAAAACACAACCCGAATCACCACAAGGTTTGATCGTACCAAAAACGACCAATATACTGCTATCTTCTGCACGGCATTGTTACTGCGAAACGACCGATCCGCGAAACTCTGTATCTTATGCAATGACCTAAATCCGCTCGTACTCTCTTTCGCGAGCCATGTAATCAACATTCTGAAACATGACTGCGCCTGCCATCTATTGGGGACAGTGAGAACTTCTAGCACACACAAAGCGACGCTGTGCTCCTCAACGGATGTTGGGACTCGACAGGATATTTCGGATCACACAATCTGGCACTTTAGACTTGTATTTAGCACACGGAGAATGACCGCAGAACCATTTTTACACATTTCCCGGTCACATGTCTTTCTAAAGATTAAGATTTCGCTATTTTGACCGTAAATTTAAGAAATGTTTCTGACTTTCTCCCCGATTTGATCAGAGAATATCTCTAATTCGGTCTAGAACTTTTTTCTTGTATTTCTGCAGTCCAACTTAATGACGGCCATAGAATATAGATGACTGCTTCCGTCAGTCCTATAAGAAGTAGGTTGCGCCAGAGAGATTATCCCTGGCGCTAACCACTCAAGAAAGCAGCTATGCTTTTTCATAGCTATGGTCCAAAACTCTATAAGCCATCAGTGCAGAATTGAAGCTGATAAACCCCCCCACCCCCCCCCCACTCATCAAAAAATAGAAAAACAGTAATATAAATGGAGCAAAAAAGTTGTATAGAAAATTACGGGTCTATCGTATGTTCGATCAGGAAAGGAGAAATTGTGCACCTGTAGACTAGCGAAGAGCTGCTCTCTCAAAACATAAATGTTAAAATAAGTACAATAGTAGAAGAACTGACAATGGATATACCCAATTAACATTGCATGCTAATAAAGAACCATTGTCATTGATTCCATCCTCTAAATCATACATAGTACAGTAGGTACAATGATATAGGACAGGTCAAAATTTACAAATGCAAAAGTTTTAACATTGATTGTGGTATACCCTTACATAAATTTTTACATAGTAGATACTCATGAAGTTCCAAATATTATATTTTTGGAATGTATATACTAATATTATCTTAAATTTCTGTTTGTTTACTTTTATATGTTACAGGTTGCTTACATATTATGACAATAAAAAATATAATAACCAATATAAAATAACTGTGGATATATATGTAAAAAAAAGTCACACTACATAAACACAAGTTTATTTCTAAATTAGCAAAAATTAGACATAATTTGACTCTTGCAGAGATCAGAAGAAAGGGATGATCATATCATATATTATTGCTTATTAAATTCATGGTTCAAGAAGTCCTCAGTTTTATAAAATAAATGATCCATTAGTACTGATTTACTATTTTCCTGGAATTGATGATATTGTTATTTTTATTGTCTCTGCATGTTTGTTGAATAGATTAACATTCAGAGAATTATCTGTTCGTATTTATGTAAGTCGTTTTCTAAATGAAGAATGTGACATAGATAAAATACACTTATTATACAATTTCTGCTGTACATATAGTAGAATGGTTCAGAAAAATGAAGTAAAAATGACTATCACCAATTTTTCTAAGAGGTATTTTGTATTGGAGAAGTGAACTCTGTAGTTCTGACATTGTCAGATTTCTCTATATTCTAAGTGCAACAATGAGAGACTGAAATAATATCCATGCAATTGGCATAATTTTGTTTCTTTTGTACTTACTGTATTTTATACGTACACTGAAAAAAAAAACACTGGTGTGAAAACAACACAGACAGGTGGCGCTCCACACAGTTTGGTTTACGTTCAGCTTCAGTGGTGTTATAATACCACAGATAAATGGTTGTAATCAATAGTATTATAACACCACTGTGGTTAAGCGTTGACCAAAAAGTGATGTGAACCTCCTAGGTCAGTGGCGTACCCAGGATTTTCGAAAGAGGGGGTTTACGTATTTATTTTGTTAGTAGTCAGCCCTCATTTGGCAATCTTTTCCTGCTTTTTTCAGAAATACTGGGCCAAAGAGGGGGGTTATGACCCGCCCCCAACCCACCTTGGGCACGCCACTGTCTCAGGCCTAGTTTCAGTGTCGCTTTAACACCAATATTGTTTAGAGTGTAGCTTGATTCCGACAATGAATATGCACAATTTATGAAACTGATGGAGGAAAAATCACATCGAAACAGACATACACATGGTGGGGGTAAGGGGGGGTATTAGCCCTTCAAAATTTCACAGTTTATTAAAATGTACATGCGCTAGGGGTATTTTTTTTAACCTTCTGATACTTGAGGTTCATGTTCTGTCCCCCCTCCCGTACTGGATATTCGAACCTGAGACTTCTTCCTTCGTGGCACGCTAGCCATGTCACGAATTCTGGTACAGCTGAGAAATGCAGACAGAGAAGGCGGTAAAAAGCAGACAAACAATGATATAACTGAGTTTTTTCAGTTGTAAGTTTACATACAAAGTGAAGCGATGAGAAGAAGAGTGCACCCTATATGACAATTGAAACACTTCCAGTGGGAGGGGGTTCGGATGTTAGTAACTATTCTGGAAGCATCTGGATAGTGTATAAATTATATACACCCACCCGCAAGGAGCAAAAAAAAAAAAAAATTAGCAAAAGTGGGGGGGTCGCCCCCATTCCTCCAGAAAAAATCGCTCTGTGGACACCGAAAGTTACAAAGATATTCAAAAAGTGACGAAGAGACAGTAAGGACTTACAGGCACCAGGGCGCCGCAGAGGGGGGGGGGCAGGTGGGGCACTTGCCCCCCTCCCCATGAGATATCTGGAAAGGTTTCATATATTTCGAATGATGAAAATATAGCGTTAAAATACCGGGTTCCCAGAAGTCTTCCCCTGATTACAAACTTTATTCATGTCCGCTATATGCAATGTAGAGATGTGAAAGTGGTGCCAAAATGTTGAAAAACTAACCAAGTTTATTTGTTGCAGGTTTCAGTAATGTGGCTGTAGTGTAGCAGTGTCAGTACCAAGGAATCCGGAATTAATGCTCTTGACATCGGGTGGCATCTTTCCATACAATGTTTCTTGGACTTGACAGGATTTGGGAATGAAGATAAATTCCATTTTTTAAATACCAACTTATTGATGGCAGATATTCTAGACGAAAGAATTCTGTACATTTGAAAGTTCCTCTGCACTGTTATTGGTGACCGGGTCTTGTGATACCAGAGGACATGATGAGCTTTTTCCTGATTTGTGAACATTTCCGGTTTTCTGGGCACTGACACTGCTACACTACAGCCACGTTACTCAAACCTGCAACAATAAAACTTGGTTAGTTTTCCAACATTTTGGCACCACTTTCAAATCTCTACCTTGCATATAGCGGATATGAATAAAGTTTGTAATCAGGGAAAGACTTCTGGAACACCCGGTACATCGCGCTACGAAGCCAGGGGTCCCGGGTTCTTCTGGGCACTGAGGGGGTGGCAACTCGATCACTTGCTCCAGGCCATTCCAATACAGAATAACAATAAAGTATTAATCCTCATCGGCACATAAAATTTTAAAAATATTTGTAATATGATAATTTTGTTTTACATTTACAATGCTTAAAGGTGCATGGCTACGGCGTATGACTCAAGAAAAATTAGCCAAGCATTGTTAAGGATTTGCAGTTCAGTCATTTCCTATGTACATACTTCGTTTGTTCAGGTTAAAGAATTAATGCTAAGGACCAGTTTTTGCTAATTACTATCATTATTTCTATACCTCATCATTTATATGCAATGCGTGCCTCATATGTTTTTCCTTGGTTGTTTTGTTTTTCTCTGTTACAATTTTTGTCATATCCTGGATAAGATTTAACCTCACTTGTCAGGTTGCTACTTTCTATTCCTTTTTCATATTAATTTTTATACAGTAAAACCTCGTTAATCCGAACTAATGGAGGGATAAGTTGATCGGTTTAACGTAAGTCCGGATTAACTGAAATAACCTAAAAGAACAGTAGAAAGTGCATTAAAATTCCGTTTATAGCAACAAAACATGATTATTATGGTGTATTTAAAGGGCATAGGCCTAAATTCGAGGCTACCTAGGCTATCTACGAAGTAAAGACTCAGGAAATAAAATACGGAAAAAAATATCTATCAGAAAATGTGCATAAAATTGTTCATTTCAATAAGAAGATGAACCTGACTGCCAATTTTTCCTACCATGTAATTTCCCCAGGATCGGTGAATTGTGGAGTCAAACTGTTACAGGAGAGAGAACAGGGTTGCATATGGCGGGAAAAAAACCCTCTGAACTTCCTCAACAGTCTGGGTCAATGTTGCAAACCAATTTTTCCCAGCTTGTAATTCTCCCAGGATTGGGAAATTTTGAAGCCAAATTATCGCGGGCAAGGGGAAAGTGTCATGTGGCAGGGACAAGAACATCATTGAACGCTTGCAGAGGAGTTGAAAAAGAGGTCGTTGACCTTCAAACAACTAGAGATACAGGGGGGAGTAGAAAATTGTTGGCTGAGCGGGAATGGTTTACCGAAATGACAAGGACCAGTTCTAGTCTAGATCGCGTCGAGTGGTCTTGATGCTTGGAATTTATTTAGAGGCAGCGTGTGAATACAGTAGTGAGTGGATTATATTTTTGTGAATGATATGTGCTGTGTTGTGTTGTGTAGTGATCTGAAATGAGGGACATAATTAACAAGCTGTCTTTCCGGCTTACGAATGACGATTGTGGGTTTTTCTTGTATGTCCACTATATGAACAGATAAGCTAATGGGGATCAGACCTACAGTTAAAGTGGTATCTAAACCACCATGCATCGAACAGAATTTCATCAGTGGTTGACTGCCTTTTCTTTAGGAAGTTCTCTTGTTGACTTCTAGCCAGATTTAAAACCTTACATCCTGTTTTTTTTTTTTTTTTTTTTGACTTTTGCCTGTCCGGATTATGCTAAGTCCGGCTTATCGGGGTCCGGATTAACGAGGTTATACTGTATTACTGTAACGCATATTATCATAGTATTGTACCTTATCGATTCTATTGATTGCATATTCTGTGTAACAAACAATTTGATAATACAAGCACTGTAAATGGACATTTCCTTGTAGTGTCATGTCTTTAAATAAATAAATAAATAAATAAATAAATAAATATCTGAGCCATGGTGAATGTCGCTCGCAATATTGATGGCAGTTCAGAACTGAAACTGTTCCGTGACCTTTTACCTCAGGAAAGTAAAACTGTAGAGCACTCGGCATCTTTTAGACTCCCTTCCGAACATGTACATTGAGAATTTTGCTAACAATACGTGTTACTGTAGCTAGTACTGAGAGAAGTTGGAACAACGTGAATAAATGACCCAATATGCCACTTCAGATAATAAAACAGAAGCTTGCGATATTCTTATAAATATCGAGTCTCTGCATGCCTGCCACTCTCTCTTGTGGGAGAGTGCACATTGAAGCCAAAATGTAAAATTGACACAAATATGAGGGGAGAGTAAAAAGTTTGAGCCTCCCAGGGAAGGGGTGTTTGATCTACAGTTTCTCATTATGATTTCTGTACATAATCACATTATCTCCATAATCACCCCCCAGATCAATGCACTTATGCATTCTGAGCTGCAATTTCTTTACAGTCATTTGGTAGAATGATTTGTCCTGAGTCTCACACCACTGAATAACCGCCTTCGTCCGTGTGGAAGTGACGTCCTCGAAGTGAATTCATCATAGTAGGGAGAAGATGAAAATCTGACGGGACCAGGTCGGGGGAATAAGGTGGATGGGGAAGTGCGGTGAAGCCACACTCGACCAAAGCAGCCTGTGCAGTGAGGCCTTGCCGACAGATGTACCGAATCACGGCCCTCTCGGCCACTCTCATTCATTCGTTCATTTTCAACCTGACAAGAAAATAGAAGAAAACCTGTGAATTTCATAAAAGTTCGCACAGAGTGTCCTAAAACTCACACCTTAAATCCTCCAAAATTTTAACTACCTAGCATCACTCCTTCCATGTGGGGCTCAAAACTTTTCACTCTCCCCTCGTGCAGTCTGCGCACAAATTATTGGTCGATTTTGAAAGACCATATTGAACAGAGAATAGATGATATTACCACCATTTGAAAGAGGCATATTTGCAGTTTCATACAGACTCTAAATCTAAATGCATTTGACGTGTGCCAGCGTGTGGTGCCACAGATGTCCAGACGTACTCCCATTCTCACCAAGGCTTGTGCGAATTTTCCGATGACGATGTTGATGCGCTGTCACAGTTCAGTGGAAGTCGAGGAACGTAGGATGACACGTTATTTATCTTCTTTATTCGTAATGAGAAAAAACGTGTACTGGAAAAGGGTAAATCTCAAAATATCATTGTCCTGAATATGTTTTGTGGAAGTTTGTGTTTTCTCTCGCGGATTTTGCTAATTATATTGGGAACTATTGGGGCTGCAATGTTATACCATTTTTTTTGCTCTACAAAATGAGACTATAGGATTTTATGTAGCTGCTCAAGAAGAGTAACTTATTTTTCTGTCCAATTTTTTTAACAAAACGTGAAAGAAAAGGTAAAGGTGCTGAAACATCAAAGAGGGTGTATAATGGGGATAAATAAATGTGCTAATCTCACGAAATGGTGCTAAAAGGTGGAACAAAGTGTGTTAATTTTATTTGATTTCATGTCCTAAAATACATATCTCAAACGATCAGTATGAAATAGCTATATTTTTGGAAAGGTGCTGCGCCTTAAAATCAGTTCCCTATATATATATATATATATATATATATATATATATATATATATATATATATATATATATATAAATCCGCCGCCGTACCAACCTGACTGCAATCACAGCACGGCTCAGAACGGTTATTTTGACAAAATCCTGTTTCCCTACTGGCTGCTTCGTGGAGGGGATATTTTAACGTTGTCGTCTCTTGCGAAAGCTGTGGACCTAATTGGTTGTTTCACCAGGTAAAAGCGGCAAAACAGGGTCACTGCCATAGAGGCGGTTTCCGCGCCTGTTCCTGACCCAGCGGAACTTGTAGTAGGTAATCATTGTCTTAATGAAATCCCATACTGTGAGGTCCGGTGACCGGGGTGAGCATGTGCAAAAGATACCTGTGACCTTTGTAAAATTCGGCGAAAATGGGAGTCCCGTCTGAACATCTGTCACACCACACGTATAGACCGCACATCTAAAATATTATTAAAATGAAATATTTTATTAATTAATTGTGAAGCACGTTCTGGACTACAGAATTATTATCAAAAATAAATAACTCAACACGAAAATATTAAATTCAAATAGACTCATAATTACAGCAACACTCTATAAATATTCATCTTTATCATTATCTCAGTATAACATATTAAGACTAATAAATTACGCAGAAGGCCTGTTCTAGGCACCAGAATGGGTCCACACTTTGTACTATTTGTATCGCCTTTATATTATGTATTATATATGTTCTGATTGTTTGTATATTAGATAGGCTATATGTATTTGTATATTATAATTGATAAATAAATAAATATGAAAATTAAAGGGCGTGGGAACCGAACAAATTCAATCACCTGACGTCCTGGTTTATTTAAAGGCACCAGGACTTAAGGGCATACCCTCGAATGTATGCGGGGGGGGGGAAGTGGGCTTACTTTGGGGGTCCCCCAACCTTTTTCGTTTTCGTTATGTTGAATTAATTGTGAACTTTTTAATTATAACAATAATCATTACTAACAATTATACAAATACAATCAGTATTATCAAGCAATGTTATTATTAAAATTTTACTACCTTTGTGTTGCTGAAAGTTGAACCCCCTTGTAAATACGGGCATGGTATAAGTACGCACTGCATAAAACGCACCGTATTATTAAATTCGTTGACCCTGTACAGCGAACATGAGGTGTAATGCGTTTCATTTCAAAGTGACTACAACGCCATCTCTTAACGGCAATGCTCACTTACAGACCCCCTTCTGACATTCTTCTTCTTTGCCTTATCCTCCTTTCGCGATTCATTAAAGACAGAAGGGATCGAGAAAAAAGAAGATCCTGGAAGTAGGGGTCAAGCAAGATGTGTGCGTATGACCATGTGGGGGAAATATTCTTTTAAGGCTAACAGTCAGCAGCTGTGTTACGGTGGGAGGGGAAACAGAGAGAGAGCTCTTGCTGGCCAGTGTCCGGTTGCGGAGTGACCAGCGTCTTCTTCCTCTCCTGTTTGCCGGAGAGCTTCGACGCAAAAGCAGTGTTGTCACACGTTGATTTAATGTACAAGTTTCCATCATCAAATTTAATGTGCAGTTTTCTGGGTCTCTCTCTTCGTTTCGATGCCAGTGATTTATTCTGTTTTATGCTTTTCTTCAATGGTACTCTACGTTATGTATAATGATCAGTGATGTGCCGTAGACTATGCGTCTACATGCGTTGTCTACACGTAATCTACGCGTAGATTACATTGGGTTGTAGTTTACATAGACTACGTAGACAATCTAAAGTGCATTAAAAATAATTTTCAAGGGTTTCATGAAAGGAAAGTGACATTTTCAACTATATTGGTTCCAAACGAAATAAAAAGAATCCTATTTACAACAAATTTCTCTTCTCTTCTATTATCAACTATGGAAGAAGATAAATAGTATGCAAGAAACAACAACAGATGGCAGTCGTGAGGCAAAAGTGATCTTTTCCCCATAAAACACTAGAATATTTCCTATATTAGGTTTTTTCCTAGGTGAGAAATTGTTCGAATTTGGAAGAAAGAGTATAAAAATTTCTTCTCACACATCAGCAACTGATACGCAGTATAATTTTCTTCTAATTCCACGGCGCCCTTTGCTAAGTTATCACTAGAGACCGGATGTTAGGCAAAATGCCTATTCTTTCCTGTTAGAGATATGATGAAAACGAATGTTGCGAAGGCCAGGGGGGAGGGATTAGCTTCATTTAAAGGCAATTTAATTTTGCCTATTTTGTCTATTTCATAGGATATTGCCTATTTTAGGCATTTTCTTTAAAATTGGGACATGACTGAACTCTGTGCATACAATTTCCTGTTCCCAGGATTAGTTTCCGATGCTTCCAAGAAATTTAAAAATAACAGTTAGCGAGTTATTGCAGCTAATAAGGACTTGGACAAATTAAGGGCAATTCAACATGTTCTGAAAGGTGAAAATATACAAACTGAGTTAGATCCACATGTTCTCGCGTGCTTTAAGTATGCCCCGGTAACATCTGTGGAGGTTGAAAGATCATTTTTAATTCTAAAATATGTGTTGTCCGATCGCAGACATAACTTGTCGGTTGATCACTTGAAGAAATACCTTGTTGTGATGTGCAACAACAATTAGTGCTTCTTATTCAGAGCCTGCCAAACCGTACAGTACGAGTACAAACTTGAAATGCATTTAAACAGTTTCTTAGTTTGAACTGCTGTGTGGAATATATAGTGTAAATTTTTTTAACTGGAATAACCCTGTGTGCAGTGATAAAGTGTATACTTAAATAATTTGCGTACTGGTTGGAAGTAGCCAACAATTTCTTTTGTCAGACTATTGTGTGTAGCCATTATACAATGGAAATTTTGGGCTGACGTTACTCCTGTTTGCAGTGATTTATTAAGTACAATATTGGACTCCTGTCTCTAATGATGAGCTCCTGGTTTATTTTAAGCAACTATAAAGAATGTACAGGTATGTTTCTATATTTTTTAAACACCTATTTCTTTTTGTATGCCTATCTTCATTATTTTGAGTTAAATTTCATTGCCCTTTTTATTGCCTATTTGTATTTTAATGCCTATTTTACTGCCTAATTTGAAAATTATAAGTGCTTATTTGCCTGCCTATTTTATATGTTTTTAGTGCCTAAACATCCGGTCTCTAGTTATCACCTTTCGCTATGTTGTTTACATAGATTACGTAATCTACGTGTATAAAATAGTCTACGTGTAGAATGTAGACTATCGTTGTTTACGGGTAGATGCACGTCACTGATAATGATAGATTAGTTCAACATGGCGGCCATCCACTTCCGGTTTACTATAATTCCCCTGTTATTCCAATTAGCGCGAGCAGTCACCTTAAAAAATATCAGCTTTCTAGTTCCAAAAGTAAGGCTAAGGAAGTTCAATATGGCGTCCCTCTACATCCGACTTATGAAAATTTATTTATTCGAATGCATTCAAATTAATATAAGAAGTCGTCATACCCAAAATGAACCTTTTAGTTCCAAATACTAATAATTTCAATATGGTAGCCGTCTACTTCCGGTGTAGTGCCATGTAATAAAGTGTCTCGGGTTCGATACATGATGGAGGCACATTGCACGGTGGTCCTTGTCTTGCATTAGACTCTAGGTCCAGTCTCGATTAGCCTAGCTGAGCAAATAGCGGATTTAAAAATAAACGTTGACAAATCTTTCATCCACTTCCTGTTTCTAAGATTTGTTCGAATTAAGATAAGCAGTCGTCATACGAAACACTAGCTTTCTACAGAAGTACCAAATACAGAGCATTCCATAACATTCGCTACGAGACTCGGCGGCAAACGGCCCGGCGTCAGCGCTTGTCTTTCCCGGTGAACGGGATCCGCGACAGTCACACGCTACAGTCTGTTTTTTCGCTCTCCCTGCCTTCGCTCTCTTTCCCTTTCTGTTGACGTTGAAGACTGACGCCAGTATAATCCTCCCTCAGAAGTTGTGTTGTGTCGTGTCCGTGTGTTGAAGATTGTGGCTTAATATGGCACCACAAAAGTTTACATTACAACAAAGGATTTATCTTGTCGAGTGTTACTTCGGAAAGAGGAATTGTGGAGAAGTGCGACGACGTTTTGCAACGAAATTTCCTGGTGTTCCCGTTCCACATAGGACCACTATATTAAACCTCGTAAAAAAAGTTTAGAGTAACAAGGTCAGTTCTGAATAAAAGTGGAAAGAAAAATGGGGAAATCTAAAAAATAAAGTATACAAAGACAAACCATTCGTGAGTTAAAAGAGAGTATTGTACGAGAAATCGGGAGAATTACAGTAGACGAACTTGCACGTGCAAATGCCAATTTCCTTGGGAGATGCTAGGAATGTGTTGCAGCAGAGGGACATCATTTTCAACACCTTCTGTAGTCAAGATTAGTACACAATATGAAAACTGTAATTTTGAAAGCCGACTCTAGCGACTGTCGCTGACCCGTTCACCGGGAAAGACAAGCGCTGATGCCGGGCCGCTTTGCCGCCGAGTCTCGTAGCGAATGTCAGGGAATGCGCTGTATAAGAAAGTTAAATATGGTTGCCATCTACTTCCGGTCTTCTAAAATTTCCCTATTCAAAGTTATTTCAATTAGTATAAGTAGTCGTCAAGCAATAACATTCAATATGGCAACCACCTACTTCCGGTTTTCAACAGAGTGGTTAGAAAACGGAGATAAGCAACCATTCCGTGTTTTACCCGGAGGCCTAGCAAAGAACAGCTAAAAGTACTGTTTATAGGAGACATAACACACCTTTTTTCTGAACCCTTCTGTCTTCTTACACTTCCTTCCTGAACTATCACCGTAATTGATAAATTTTAGAAGAAAAAAACTGTAAATGGATATATTTTCTATCGTTGAGCTGGCAACACTGACGGAAAGGGTGACTTCCTTCATTCAAACCTGCATGGATGCCTGGCGCGTGAGTTTCCCCCCCGTTCTTCCTTATCATCTTCACACCCGACCACTCCAGTACATGCGTGGGACTCAGAAATGAGAGAAGATGAAAAGGATTTTCGCACAAGGGAAGGAGGGAGAGGGGGGGTTAGCAGCAGAAGGTAAATAGCAAGAGGGAAGAGAACGGGAAATGAAAAGGCAGAGAAGAAAACTCTTTTCCACATTTTTTTCTTTCCTGGCCAATTTGTCAATCTCGTAGTGTGTGACACGATCGTAGTTTGACGGTACTTTGTGTGTGTGTCTGGTAGGGAGGAAGGGGAGGGGGGGTTACTCGTCCAGCATTTGAGTTACGTCTATCAACCACCTTACCCACCAGGTTAGGAAGGGTGGTGGTTGAAGGGGGTATTTAAATTGAGAAAAGAAAGTACAGTCACTAAACACGTACGGTGTTACTGCTGTAACAGTGAGCAGTGAGGCGTGTGGAAAATTTCCAGTTGGGGGTGTGCTTTTTTTTTTTTTGCTTGTAACGACTTCCCCATACGCTTCCCCATGGGAAAACTTATGTAATCCTGCTGCTATTACACGCATCAACTTCCCCATTAATTTCCCCTGCCGGCCCCCGTGGCGGAGTGGTTAGCACCTCCCCCTACGACGCCAGGGGTCCCGGGTTCGAATCCCGGCCCGGGCATGGATGTTTGTGACTGTCCATTCATCGATTTCATCATATCATCACTCATCCTCATCTTCGCAATTAGCCAAAAGTGGCAGAAAAAGCGAAGTAAATTAAAGCTAATCAATCAACCACTATTTTCCCAATCATTGTTGTCTGGTGGAGAGAGAGAGAGAGAGAGAGAGAGAGAGAGAGAGAGAGAGAGAGAGAGAGAGAGAGAGAGAGAGAGAGAGAGAGAGAGAGAGATAGAGTCTTGTGTTCAGGTTGTGATCCGCATGCGCAGTCCGAGAAACCACGTGGGCAAAATGACGGAGCTATTTACATGCGCTTTTCTTCTCATGAGCTCCGTCAAAATAGCGCAAACTGATTTCATCTATGTGTAAGTTGAAATGGACTTCCTCACGTCGATATAGTCCTACTGCACACTGCTTTCTGATGAGGAACACCACGCCAGAAAGCACATGGGGAAGTCGTTACGATAAGGCCGCCTTTAACGACTGTATTATATTTATATTCTTTCCCTATTTTCTGTCGCTTTTATGCCTGTGTAGGGTAATCGTAACGAGAGAAAAACAATGCTCACCTCAGGACTTCAACCCAGAACCTTCGTGTTGCTAGAGCCGGCACATGAACGAAGCTTGAGTCACCTTCCTTCAAATCCCCGAACTTTTACAAAGTTAAATCCGTGTTTGCTTAATTTCTTATGCATTTTATAATGCATTTCTTCGAGGAAATCCTATGTACCTCCCTCCTCCCCCTTGAGAGGCCAGGGGATAAATATTTGCAAGAGACCAAGTATTCAGAGGGGTGTAATATCCCCCATATCCGTAATAAAGACCAGTGTCCGGCCTAGTGGCAAATTAATCAAAATCAGTAGCAACGCGAAGCATTTTCTTTCCTTCTGCTCTCTTCATTTCTACATTACTAGGAGCTCCTATCTTTCTTCATCTGTTCTCTCTCTCTCTCTCTCTCTGTCTCTCTTCTGTCAGTGTTTTCTACCTATCCAGTTCTCTGTATTTCTTAATTTGTTCCTCAATTCCTCCCATTCTCTTTCTTTTCTTACTACGTTTCTCCATCTATCTATCTCTCTCTCTCTCTCTCTCTTCCTTCTCTTTTCCCTTCTGTTTCTTTCTTTCTGTGCGTGTCTCTCTCTTCATGTGTTTCTCCTTTCCTCTCTCTCTACCTTCTCGTCTTTCTCTTCCTCTTTTTCCTCTTCTTCCTTCATTTCTCTGGTTCTGTTTCTCCCTTTCTTCTTTACTCTCTCTTGTTTTCTTCCTTCCTTTCTCTCTTTTGCTACTATGTTTCTTTTGTATTATCTTCCACATCTTTTTTTCTTCCATTCTGTCTTATCTCTTTGTGTGATTCTCGCTGTAATGTTCTGTCACAGATTGGTTTATTTAGGTGAAAGCAAAAATATGTCAGTGGCGCCCCTCGGCGGTGACTGGCAGAACTTATTGAATAGAGTAATTCATAGCCAAGATGGTTTACTACCTGAGTTCAATATCTGCCTATGATACGTTTATCTGTTTTTCTGTTGTGCCCCATGGACAGAAGAAATAGCTAATATAATTTCACAGTGCGGTAGAGGGTGTCCTAGTCCATTCGTCCAACTCACCGACCAATTTTTTAAAAATATTTTTAAAATCTGATGAGAAGATTGAAATTATACATATTTCCTTGAGGAGGAATGCCCATTAAGAGCTTCAATTTATGTCTAAACAGAAAAAGAGTACACGTGCAATACACAATGATCATTCTGTTCGAAAAGTAAAATACTATATTCATAAGAAATAACCTCTAAAAGTGAGTAACGTTCAGCAAAGTTTGTTAGTCTCTATTGCAATAATCAGTAGGCAAACTGATGCACGGTTATTATATGTTCGTACACAAGAATATTGAGTACTAGGTAAATTCTTGCCTTCAAATACAAAACTTCAAGCGACCAGAAACTAAGCTATTCATGAGATTTGGAAAGAAAGTCGGATATTTTAATTTCTTCATCTGAAGCACTGGTAAACTATAAACTTGTAATAAATTATGAACAGACAGTTACCCGAATTGTCCCTCCCGAAGGCCAGCTCTATTCATACCGGAACTCGAACCGAATACTTTCGATTAAACCAGGCATGTGGAAGTAGTTCGTACGGATTGTACAAGGTGACGCCACCGTGCAGCAGCAGGCAGAGACATCTACGGCGAAAGTGTAAACTCGTTTCGCATCCTCGCTCCATTCAGGAACTCTCTAACCAGGAAATGCCTGAAACAGACACGTAGCCAGCGAGAGGGCTAAGGGGGCTCAAGCCCCCCAGGAAATCATACATATATACATTAAATAGTGTATAGTGGTAATTAATTTAACTTCCTTAGCAGGATTAAACATTAGATCGAAAAACGTTTAGTGTATAATAGAGGAACCAGATTATATTTTTATATTCTACCATTTAATCCAACAAACAAATGGATCCACAGCTCCAAAAATGTATAGTTTTCTTTGTGAGTGGTCACACAATATAAACTGTATGAGTAAAATTTGGTCCTAACCCTTAAAGCATTTTTTGAACGAAATGTGTAAATGTTAATAATAAACTACAAGAACTTTGAATTTCACCACAGTAACTGTACAAGATGTAAAAAAATAATGGATAACAGCTGTGTTGGATATTCACTCATACGGTGGATGAAGTAGCGAATAATATTACTAACAACAATAAATTTGGATTAAAATTGGTTTATTTCTTATAACTTTTAATAATTATTATTGCAAAATGACAATTATAACCGTCGTAATAATTATTATTGCCATTATTATTTCTACTAATCAAGTTTTATCAGTGGCCGGATCCCCTCTACAAATATTTCTGGCGACGCCTGTACTGATAAGGGATGAGCCCCTCCGGAAATAAATTCCTGGCTACGAGCATGGCCTGAATCATACAATTCTTTTTATATATATCTCCTGCTGGATTTTCCAGTTGGACGTGTACTAGTTGTGTAGTACTGGCTCAACTGCTAGTTTACGTCTCACACGATACTTGTTTTCGTAACTAGTCGGTATACTTTGTTGTTTGTTCCCGTAAGATATTGCAAAGAAAGATCAAAAAGATGCACAAGCGATTTGATGTAGTAGGAGAAGAATAGCTATTGATGTTATTAAAAATTAAAATAATTGAAACAAAGTATGCACTAGAAATTGGCTCGAAAGAAAATATGGTAATTAATGCGTACTGAACAAGCTTTTTAATGAACTCTGGCATGAATATTCATGCATGAGATCCTCAGTATTCATTCATAAGAAAAAAAAATGTTCAACTAAATGTGTCAAACATTAATACAACTAGTAAACTAGCAACACTAAAACACAGGATTTTCATTTTCGGCTTATCACATTTGTCGCTTTGAATATACTATTTAATGAACTGAATACGGTGAAAAAAGATAAAGTGCTCCCCTGTGCTTAGCACCACGCCATGAAGGCGTATAGGGGGTGTGGGGGTAACGCCCCACACTTTCTTGATCCGGTCGTGAGTGGGGGTGATGTGATCAGCATCACGCCCCTGACCGCCTTTCCCCCAGGCATCCATGTCATTCGACGCTGGGTGGGCGCGCGGTGCCGCTTCCAACGTTAGAAAAGTTCCCGGATTTGAACCGGCCGGGGAACGAACCCGGGACCTTTAGCATGGTAGCCAGACGCGCGCGTTACCGATTGAGCCACCGCGAATGCACATAATCTCTGTTACTATTTCTTTTATCGAGAAGCGAAAAAGAAAAACAGTACTCGGAAACCACAGAAAAAAAAATACTTTGCCAAACTCACAGATTATCTTCACGTGGCAAAACTTTCGTTCTGATTGGCTGTTCCACAGAATCCAAGAGAAAAAGCTATAATTAGAAAATGGCCCTTTCGTCAAAACTAGTCAAGCAGCAAGCAGCCATGATTTCCATCCACGTAGCCAGACCAGCGCCAACAAGGACATTCCTACTGGGAATCCAGTTCCGTGTTCAACCTTAATTGAACACTGTGTCAAATCACTAAGTAATGAAATCCAGTTTTGGCATGTAGGCTACTTACTTTTTCCTCTAGACTCAACCACATCATGTGACTTCTGCCTCAGGAGATACGACAAGAATAGTCAAAAGTTTAATACATGGGAAGGTAGGTTAGGTTAAAAAATGATTAAAAAGATAAGAGACACTGCAGTGCTCCGTCACTTTTTTTTTACTTCATCTCTGACTGGCAACTGATAGTATACTTACAGCATGGAGTCTCCGAAACATTGCAAGCTATCAACACACCTAACCTCTTTCGAAAATCCGAGACGAAAGCGTCTGTCACCACACTTCACCACACAACTCACTCAACACCTATTGATTGTGGGTGGTTAGGGAACGAAGGGTCAGTCCAACCCCCGCTATAGTGCTCGGAGGGTGCGCACGCACTTCGAAGGAGGTGGAGTTAGAGAGCCAATCAAAGGGGGCCATTGACGTCCTCATTTTTCAGTTTTCCTGTTCAACCCCAAATCCCACCCACTTTAACCGCCCGCCCCCACCGTGAGGGTAGTGGAAATCCAGAAGCGGTGGAAAAACAACCACCCACTCCTTGCCATTCGTTCTGTTCCGAAATAAATCAGTGTTGTCAACTACAGATTTTCGGAACCAATTTCGGATTGCACAAGAGGTTTTGTCGTTGAACCCTGTAATGGTGGTCAGTAATTCTTAAAGCGTTTTCAAACAAGGGCATCTCTATCTTGATACCTTGATTCCTGGTCCTGGCCTGAGCAGGGTTGCCAGGCGCTAATGGACAGTCCCTAACTTATTGTAACATGTCGCGCGTCCCACATTTGAAACTTACAGTCCTGACGTCCTTAGATTATATCCGGCGCGTAGACCGCCTTTATGGCAGTGACCCTCTGTTGTCGCGTTTACCTACGAAGGCACTCGCGGTCAAACAACCAATGAAGCCTATAATTCCGCCGTCTTAGGAACCAGTGTCCATTCACAGAGCAGAAGGGCTATTTTGACAAAATCCTGCTTGCCTGCTGGCTGCTTCGGGAAGGTTGGCGCTTGTTGCCCGAAGAGGGGGAAGCGGTAGGCATAATCATGGCCGTAGGCTGGAAAAATTTTCGGGGGGGAGTTTACTCATAATTGTTTCCATGTGCATTGTAAGAAATTTGAATAATAGAAAAATAACAATAATAATTAAAATTTCATAATAATAAAATAATTTATTATTTATTTCAACTGTATTATTATTATTATTATTATTATTATTATTATTATTGCTGTCCTTATATCTGTTAAGTGTGCATAATATCTGATTCGATATTCAATTGTTTGTAAAGTTGTTATTGATAAAATTGGGAGTTCAGCCATCTTAGAAATGGTTATTGTAAGTTTAGTATTAAATCGTTATTTTGTATCCTCGTTTTTATCTTTATACTGTGAAGTACCTACGTGTGCGAATCAATTAACCTCTGCGTGTGAATACACGACAGAGATTTATACATGGCGACGAGAATTTAGTTAGAAATCGAGGATAAGTATATTTCACTTCTAAGCTTTGTGTTATAGTGTAAATGTATAATGGCTTTAAAAGCTGGTTTTGATAAATATGATCCCCAAGATGGATCGATAGTAGCGTACTTGGAGCGCTTTGATAATTATTGTCAAACACAAGCTATTCCAGAGGACAAGAAAGTTCCTAGATTAATATCTGTCATTGGAAACAAGCCATATGAAGTTCTGCGTGAATTATTTGCACCTACATTGCCTCATGATAAATCCTATCAGGATATTGCACAAAGATTAAAATCTTATTATAGTCCATCAAGCAACTATATTGTGCAAAGGTTAAAGCTTAGAAAATGTGTACAAGAAGAAGACGAACAAATAGAAGATTTTGTAAGGAGATTAAGAAAGATCGGAGAGCAGTGCGGTTATGGTGAGTTTCTTTCCATTGCTTTATTTGATTCACTAATTAGCGGAATCAGGTCTAACACTATTCGTAAGAAACTCATTGCTGACAATGTAATGGAATTTCACAAAGCTTTTGAGGTAACTAAGCAGATGGAAAAATTAGAAGCAGATATGAAGGAGTATTACGTCCAGTCCAATGTAAAATTTGTGAACACTAACCGCGCAAAGGTAAATAAGTGCAAAGGCGATACGCGTTTGAACTCCGGTGCCAATTTTAATCCAAAACAGGATAGCTGGAAATTCCAAAATACTGTGTCAAGTGGATCCAATCTTAGGTTCAGACAAAATCAATCGGATAATGAAGGAAGTAAAAATGAACGGGAAAGAAAGCAACAATATTTCAAGCATTGCAGATACTGCAAGAAATTCGGTCACGATGTTTCCCAGTGTTTCAAGTTACAGCGCAATAAATAAACTAATAGTACTAAACCTTATAGCAAGTACAAGGCTAACGCTGTACAGGCTGTTGAACCTGTTTCTTCGGATGATATGGACAGTGAGGTGTTAGATGTAAATGAATTAAGGGTTGGAATGATTACTATGGAAGTAAATGGAGAAAGTAAGTTTATGCAAGAAAGATCTATTGAGTATAGTTTGTCCCACTGTAATGAAAGTTCAGTTTCGTCGCAACCATATCTTAAATCTGACCATTCTTCATTGCCTATGAAAATAGCTCATTGTGATAAAGCTACTAGTAAGTTTGTTTCTTCGTCCGAATATGTAATTGCTCTCAATATTAATGACTCTATGTTGAACTTTGAAATAGATACAGGTTCACAAGTTTCGATTGCAAGTAAAACATTTTGTGACAGTCAACTGCATGGTTTGCAATATCTGGAAGCTGACTGTGTTTTACGATGTGCTAGCAATATGACTTTGCCGTTAGTAGGAAAGGGTGGCCGCGGTGGCTCAGTCGGTAACGCGTCTGACTACCATGCTAAAGGTCCCGGGTTCGATCCCCGGCCGGTTCAAATCCGGGAACTTTTCTAACGGTGGAAGCGGCCCCGGCGCCTACCCAGCGTCGAATAACATGTGTACCTGGGGGAAACCCTGGGGGGTAAAGGCGGTCAGGGGCGTGATGCTGATCACATCACCCCCACTCACGACCGGATCAAGAAAGTTACCCCCACATCCCCTATACGCCTTCATGGCGTTGTGCTATGCACAGGGGAACACTTTACCTTTACGTTAGTAGGAAAGGTCGCTGTAAGAGTTCGTTATGAACATGTAGATAAAACACTAGACTTATATGCAGTCGCATGTGATTTAAAATATCCACTCATGGGAAGACAATGGATTAAGCATTTATTACCTGATTGTCACATTAATCTATCTCAACTTAGGCCATCGTTGGAAGTGTATGAAGACAAGACTCGTGTTTCGTCTATGTTAACATCTGACAAGTTGAAATTTGTTCAAGGGCAAACTTTGGTTAAGTCGAAGGATACGTATAATGCTTCGTCTGTATTAACAGCTGACAAGTTGAAAATTGTGCATGGGCAAGCCTTGATTAAATCACAGATGGTTAAGTGTGAAAATCTGATTGCATCTTGTGATGTGCAAGGATTAATAAAATTTATTAGGCACGAATATAAAGAGTTATTCGATAATGATTTGTCGCAGCCAATTAAACATTTTACCGCCACGATTCCAATGAAACAAGGCATTACACCAATTTTTAAGAAATTTTATAATGTTCCGTATGGTTTACGTGAGAAAGTTAAGTCTGAATTAGACAAATTGATTGAGCAATACATTCTAGAAAAGACTGACTCAAGTGATTGGGCGAGTCCTATGGTCGTTGTGTGTAAGAATGATGGTAATTTTAGACTTTGCTGCGATTTCAAGAACACAGTGAATAAATATGTAGAAAACGTAACTTATCCATTGCCCAGGATAGACGAAGTGTTTCCAAAAGTTAATGGATGTGATGTATTTGTTACCTTGGATCTCAGAAGTGCTTACCTTCAAATAAAACTTGATGATCAAGCCAAACAGTTACTAGTAATGAATACCCCATGGGGATTGGTACAACATACTAGATTGCCATTTGGTGTACGGATCGCATCACAAATATTTCAAAGAACTATTGAAGGCATACTACAGGGATTAAATTTTGTCATTCCATACCAAGATGACTTACTTATTGTTAGCAAGGGTTTAGAACAAGCAGTATCCAGAACACTTGAAGTTTTAAACCGTTTGAATGAGTACAATGTTAAGGTTAATTGGAGCAAGTGTTCATTCTTCTAAAACAAAATTGATTATTTAGGATATACTTTAAGTAAAGAAGGAATACATCCTTCTGAAAAGAAGCTGCATGCATTGATACAATGTCCAAAACCTTGTAACACCAAACAATTAAAGGCTTTCCTTGGAGGTATTAATTTTTACAGAAGATGTGTGCCTAGTCTGTCAGTTATCTTGTCAGATCTTTACAATTTATTGAAGAAAAATGTGCGATGGCAATGGACAAATGATTGTCAGCGGCAATTTGAGGCAGCTAAACTGGCTTTACAAAATTCCAAGGTCCTTGTTCCATACGACCAGAATAAAGAAGTTATTATACAGTGTGACGCATCTCAAAATGGATTAGGTTCGCAATTATGCCATAAAGTACAAGGAGAATTGTGTACGATTGAATGTATTTCATGTACGTTAAATAAGCATGAGGTTAAGTATCCTATGCATGAAAAGGAAGCTTTATGTATCGTATATGCAGTGAGGAAATTCCAAAAATACGTACAAGGTAGACCGTTTGAAATATGGACAGATTCAATGCCAGCTAAGCAATTGTTAGCTATGGAAAAACCAATTCCTATTATGGCGTCGCCACTCATTCAAAGGTGGTGCTTATTTTTGGCTTTTTTCACATACAAACTAATATGTACTAAAAGGGTTGAACTTGCAGACATGTTATCAAGGTTGCCACTTCCTGACGCACATGATGATGATCCTAGGCAAGAAGAATTTGTGTACCAGGTTACGCTTACGCCGAATGCAAAGCAGGCGATTTTGACGTATTTGAAACGAGATGAAATTCTTAAGTTAACGAAATCTTATTGCAAGAATGGATGGCCACAAGATGTGAAAGGGTTCAAAGGAGATGAATTGAAGGAACTGTTGGCGTACAAGAGAAGACAGGCAGAATTGAGCATTACGGATGAGTTACTGTATTGGGGTCGGAGACTGGTTGTTCCCAAAGGAGTGCGAAATTACATTATTCAGAGAGCCCATGAAGATCATTGTGGTATTGTAAAAATGAAAGTAATGCTCAGAGAGAGATATTGGTGGCCAGGAATAGATAAGGCTATTGAAGAGTATGTAAACAAATGTGAAGTTTGTGCAGCAGTCAAACCAAATACAAGTTCTAAGAACTATAGTGCATGGACTGAATGCAGACATCCGTGGGAAAGGATGCATATGGATTTTTTTGTGTATAGAAGTATTACTTATATTATAATAGTAGATGCCTACAGCAAATGGGTAGATTGTGATAGAGTTTCGTCTACTTCATTTAAAGAAGTAAAGCGTTATCTAATCAAACATTTTGCTATTTTTGGGCTACCAAAGTGTATTGTGGTAGATAATGGTCCCCCATTCTCATCTTCAGAGTTTAAAACATTCTGTGATGAACGTCACGTCAATTTGTACCATTCTCCTGCGTACCATCCTGAAAGCAATGGTCAGGTCGAGCGCTACGTGCAGACAGTGAAAACAAAGCTAGACTGTGCTGTACGGGAGCAATTGAATAAGAATACGCATGTCAACGTTGAAGAATTGTTGCAGAAAGTATTGGTAGCTTTGAGAAGCAAATATAACGCATCAGGTGACAAAACGCCACAACAAATGATATTTTCCTACATTCTCAGGAATGAATTTGATGCCCGAATGGAAGAAATAATAGATCAAAACAGCGAAAGGGATAAAGCATAAGCAGATGAAAAGGTGAACCAAAGAGGCGATTTTGTATGGGTTATGTTACCATTTAAGGACAAGAGGAATGCTATGAGGTATGTCAAGGGAAAAATTATAGCACGGAAAGGCAAAGTTACATGGCTGGTAAATGTTGAAGGTAGAAACCGGGTCGTGCATGAAGATCAGTTAAAATGGATGCAAGACAAGAAAGATAGATATCATTTTGGAAGTCAGAAGAAGGAGGAGGATAATGATGAACGAATTCATGGACCAGATACAGGTCAAGACGGCGGATCAGTTTTCTGCGATGAAGACTTATTCATTACAGGAAAAAGTGGAAGTAATGACAGTGGTTCTGTGGCGCCGGAAGCATCTACGCCAAATGACAAACCGTCTACATCGTACTTGGATGATTCCTGCAGCCCACATCAGCGACAACAGCAGCATCAGTGTAGGAGGTCCTCTCGACAGAGAAAACCGCCTGATAGACTGAAATATAACTAAGTCAAATAAGGAAGAGGGGGAATGTTAAGTGTGCATAATATCTGATTCGATATTCAATTGTTTGTAAAGTTGTTATTGATAAAATTGGGAGTTCAGCCATCTTAGAAATGGTTATTGTAAGTTTAGTATTAAATCGTTATTTTGTATCCTCGTTTTTATCTTTATACTGTGAAGTACCTACGTGTGCGAATCAATTAACCTCTGCGTGTGAATACACGACAATATCCTTGAGGAGACTTTTCTACTCTATCTATCAGAAGTGTGAATATGCAGTACAACTGTTTTTATTATTATTATTATTTTTGTACGTTTCATGCACTGTGTACTGAAATGCACAGTTATTATATTTTGTTATTAAATTTTAGATTCCTTCAGGGAAAAGCTTTAAAAGTAAGAGAAATTTTAATCATATACTTCATGTTGTTTGACCATTCACAAACTTACTTTTTGGAATTTTGAAAACTGTGGAACCAGATATTTTTTGGATTAAATGGTAAATCATAACCTGGTGCCTGTATTGCAACCTTAATTTTTCGATCTAACGCTGTTTTTCTTTGGTTATTCTGTTCGAATACTAACTGGACTTTATTTCTGTTATTAACAATAAAACTAACAAACGTTCTGCTATTTTGTAACTTGCAATAAACGGAGTTCCGACATTTCCGACACAGTCATTTGCGACACTAAGGCAAAAACTGTTTTTTTCCCGTCATAAGCGACACTGCTTGGATTTTTCCCTCGATTTCTAATTTGTTTACCAGAATTAGCGACATTTGCGTACGTGCAGCAGCAATAGCGTCTCTGAAGAAAGTATTTCCCGAGGCTCAAATCAGTGGTTGTAATGATCACTTTAACCAATGTTTGTGGCGAAAGGTGCAGGAGTTGGGACTGACAAACGATTACAGAACAGATCCAGACGTGCAGCTGTGTATAAGAATGTGTTCAGCTCTGGCTTACCTCCCTGTGGCTAACGTCGATGATGGATGGCTGTGTGTGATGGAAGATGCGCCAAACCACAAAACATATTGAGAAAATTTTTGGATTATTTCGTTGAACAGTGGATGAACAACTCTGTTTTCGACATTTCCATGTGGAACTGCTCCCAACAGCGGCACAGGACTAACAATGCAGTCGAGGGATGGAACCATACAGTTAATGTATTGACGGAAAAGTCAAGTCCTAACGTGTACCAATTAGTGAAAACTTTAAGATTAGAAGCTCTGTACAACGACTACTAATGTGAGAGGAGGGCCTTGAATCTTAAAGGGAAACGTAGACGACGTCAGTACGTTACATTAGATGAGATAATACAAAGAGCGTTTGCCGACTATGAAATGCATAGAGATCTTAAGCGCTTTTTGAGGAGAATGGCGTACGAATGAAAATAGTAAGATGTTGGTTCAACTACAAGAGAAACGACGCATTCTACATTTCTACATTGACAAGGGATTTCAGTGTGCTCCTATACTGACAAAGGATCTAAACAATCCGTCATTGACAAAGGATAAATACATCCAGCTTTTAAACACCCAGCTTCCATGATGCCAGTGTAAAGGAAAACTAATAAAGATTTTCAAAAACCCACCAGCTTCCATGATGCTGCCAGTCCTAAGCCTGGATAAAGTGTGAAGGGAAGCTATTTACACTTTGCGTCGCAACTGTGATGGAATGTATTTTCCATACAGTGTCGCATATGACGGCAGAAATGCTAAGCCAAGCGTCAGGTTAACCTTGCAGCAGGTTTTATGTATCAATCCGCGCGAGAACTGAGCTCAGAATCTTCCGTGCCAGTCTTTCCTCAACCGCCGAGCTGCTTACATCGGAGACACTGAGAAAATCTACAGTATTGCCAACCGCACAACACATCAAAACCCGCATGCATGTCAAGTGGATTGTATTTTTGCTTCTCTTTGTCTCCTGAAACATAACATTTTAAAAGTACTTTCTGCGCATATATTATTTAATAAATGTGTCATTAATATAAGAGCGAAACAACTTCTAAACATGAGAGCATGTGTGTATATTTCGAGCACGCAAAAATAAAAATAAACAAAGATAAAAGTAAACAACGATAGGCCCCTCTTGAATTTAATGACAAATTATTGTTTTTGGTTTAGAAAGAAATAGATTTATGAAAAACTTGGTTGCTTCGTTCGCAATACATCCGTTACTGTAAGACACACGCACTTCAAGTTGTACCACCAAAAAAGCATGATTTGTTATTGGTAATATATACAATCAGGTGCATTGTCTGTCGCTATTACTCTGGTTTCAATTTATGAATCACTTCACTAAACCAGGATTCAAATCTTGGTCTGTCTATTTGTTGCTGATAATCACCCTTCCCTTTCTTTGCGCGGAACAGTAAATATGCGCCTTCAACAAAGCTTTCATTGCCGCCAGTGGGTGAAACAATAAGCCTCCCCCTTCCCCTCATCGTCGGTTTCTTCAGCCCTGGCGGTGGTTTTGCATGGTGGTATCCTTCCATGGTTTATTCCCCCTTCCCCCACTCACCGAGTTGAAGGACGTCTCGTCCAAATAATAAACATGTTTCTTCTCACTGCGATATATTTTAATACCGCGGAGATTCTTTTGTCGTCAAACAACAAACAATCGTTTCCTCTTGCTAAACTCAAACCGCAAATCATTCAACACCCGTGATACAATTCGTGTGCACATTGACGGCAAATCACCTCACGCCCTGTTTTACTTTGATCTTGTTGCCGCAAGGAGGATTATGCATTTAAAACAACTTGCTTGACTTTGAAGAACATTTCCTTTCGGATGAAGCCCAAAATAACATTCGGGTAAAACCGCGCGCTGAACAGGAGATTCAGCCATTCTCGCCGCTCTACAATAAACATAGGGTTAAAATAGTGGGATGTGCAACACTGGTATCAGCGATTTCACGCGCTCTGCAACGCATTCAGTCTCGCTCGACTCGCTCTAAAGTTTCAATGTCTCTTCAACGCAATACAGATTCGAGTTGGCGAATCTGCGGTTCTAAGTTCGTCTGCACAGTGATTGCAACCAATTAAGTCCATACCTGCTAATCAATGTATTATTTTGTCTGTATATTACAAATTAAATAACTGTTTTCTTGCAAGTATGCAGTTGTGTCGGAATAGAACCCGTCTCAGTGGAACTATATTCTTGCGCGCACGTTTGGATCTACATATGCTAAAACCTGCTGCAAGGTTGACCTGACGCTTAGAGCCAAGCGTCAGGTTAACCTTGCAGCAGGTTTTATGTATCAATCCGCGCGAGAACTGAGCTCAGAATCTTCCGTGCCAGTCTTTCCTCAACCGCCGAGCTGCTTACATCGGAGACACTGAGAAAATCTACAGTATTGCCAACCGCACAACACATCAAAACCCGCATGCATGTCAAGTGGATTGTATTTTTGCTTCTCTTTGTCTCCTGAAACATAACATTTTAAAAGTACTTTCTGCGCATATATTATTTAATAAATGTGTCATTAATATAAGAGCGAAACAACTTCTAAACATGAGAGCATGTGTGTATATTTCGAGCACGCAAAAATAAAAATAAACAAAGATAAAAGTAAACAACGATAGGCCCCTCTTGAATTTAATGACAAATTATTGTTTTTGGTTTAGAAAGAAATAGATTTATGAAAAACTTGGTTGCTTCGTTCGCAATACATCCGTTACTGTAAGACACACGCACTTCAAGTTGTACCACCAAAAAAGCATGATTTGTTATTGGTAATATATACAATCAGGTGCATTGTCTGTCGCTATTACTCTGGTTTCAATTTATGAATCACTTCACTAAACCAGGATTCAAATCTTGGTCTGTCTATTTGTTGCTGATAATCACCCTTCCCTTTCTTTGCGCGGAACAGTAAATATGCGCCTTCAACAAAGCTTTCATTGCCGCCAGTGGGTGAAACAATAAGCCTCCCCCTTCCCCTCATCGTCGGTTTCTTCAGCCCTGGCGGTGGTTTTGCATGGTGGTATCCTTCCATGGTTTATTCCCCCTTCCCCCACTCACCGAGTTGAAGGACGTCTCGTCCAAATAATAAACATGTTTCTTCTCACTGCGATATATTTTAATACCGCGGAGATTCTTTTGTCGTCAAACAACAAACAATCGTTTCCTCTTGCTAAACTCAAACCGCAAATCATTCAACACCCGTGATACAATTCGTGTGCACATTGACGGCAAATCACCTCACGCCCTGTTTTACTTTGATCTTGTTGCCGCAAGGAGGATTATGCATTTAAAACAACTTGCTTGACTTTGAAGAACATTTCCTTTCGGATGAAGCCCAAAATAACATTCGGGTAAAACCGCGCGCTGAACAGGAGATTCAGCCATTCTCGCCGCTCTACAATAAACATAGGGTTAAAATAGTGGGATGTGCAACACTGGTATCAGCGATTTCACGCGCTCTGCAACGCATTCAGTCTCGCTCGACTCGCTCTAAAGTTTCAATGTCTCTTCAACGCAATACAGATTCGAGTTGGCGAATCTGCGGTTCTAAGTTCGTCTGCACAGTGATTGCAACCAATTAAGTCCATACCTGCTAATCAATGTATTATTTTGTCTGTATATTACAAATTAAATAACTGTTTTCTTGCAAGTATGCAGTTGTGTCGGAATAGAACCCGTCTCAGTGGAACTATATTCTTGCGCGCACGTTTGGATCTACATATGCTAAAACCTGCTGCAAGGTTGACCTGACGCTTAGCTTAGTGTCGTATACGACGGTGTCGCAAAAGTCGTGGATTCGCAATAAACGATGTCAATCCGGGGGAAGGGGGGGAGGGGATTCTATGGATCAGTTCGATCTAATTTTCCGACGCTTATACCTAGGTATTGTTCCTATGCTTACCAAACAGCATTATATACAACCATTATGCACTATACAAGTATGTGTTTTATAGGACCACATATTGGTTAAATGCATGTAGTATATCGACCGCTGGGCGAAGCACAGTGAACGTAACGTAAGGGGGATTTAAACCCATATCGAACAGGGAATTATAAAGTTGGAACAGGAATTTTGGTAAAAAATAAAACATTCAAATGCTGACAAAGACAAATTTATTGTATAAAAAAAATACACTACGAAACGTTTCCACCCTCTGACAGGGTGTTCTTCAGCCAAACTTTATTAATATGGAAACAAGTCTTAACAATGGGAATTTTGGGACAATCACAAGGAAATTTTCAGTCTGTGCTGATCCAGGAACAGCACTGGAAAGAGGACAGCAGAAGCGAAAATGAAAGGGTTGCAGGTGAGCTGCAAGAATGGGGCTGTTCACTGGCAAACTTTTCCGCTAGAGGCGCCACCCCTGTTGTGTCCCTAAATAATTTCGTACGTCTTCTGGTTGTCCTAAGTTTTACATTGAAGCGCGATAGGATGGCTATTCAAACGTTATTTTCAACGAAGGTAAACATTTCTCGTGTAAATCGATAACAAAAATGTGTTTAGCAAACCTTTAAGATTATGTAGCAAGTCATAAGTTTCCGAAAAGTACATTCTCCTGAACCTAAGAATGAATATATTAAAGCGCAACGACAGGGTAGCTCAGACGGGCTTATTTATACACAAAGAGCACTAAACTTGACGTAATTTTGGTCGTCCCTAGCTGCCATGGGTCTATAACAAAAAGAAAATAGATTTTTACACTACGCTTTTATGTTTCCTCTTGTTGCGACTTGCGAGTATGTGCAATTCAACGGCGGGAGTACGAATAGGAGAAGCTACCCAAATTACAAAGAAAAAATGTATTAAGTGAGTAAGCGCATGATATTTATTATTATACACTATGCCCTTTCCGATAACTTAATATTAACATATGTTTTCTTTGTATTAGGCAGACATTTTCCCCTCGTATTTTCGTCCTTTATGTTTTGTATTACAACAATTTAAAAATTATAATTCATATAAATAAGAAAGCACTAGAGGTTGCGAGATATGAAACAGAATATTTTAAAATATTTCTTGTAATTACTATTCTTCTCGATAAATGTTTATGTATAATATGTAGAACCATATTTACTAGCCATCAGGAAAAGTATGACATCACGTCAGGTATTAATAACAACTATAAAAATGAAAGTCCAGTCTCGTGGAATTATTCAGATTCACAAGAACAAAGCACTAAATTGTGAAAATTCAAAGTGACGTAAACAAGTGCTGTGCAAATTGTAAGGCTTTTTTGAGTTCCGATATGTTTTCTGTTCTTGACGATCGTGTTATTAAAATTTTTAGTTTCACAGCACTGATTATTTATCTATCATGTTCCGACATAATTTCTGAGGTTAAGATTAAACTAAATTTGCAATTTAATGTAATAGCAGCACGTTCAGCATCAAATTCCATAATGAATTTAAATGAGAGAACAATTGCCCATCAAAGCGTGGAGACACAACAGGGGTGCTGCCACCTACAATAGTTTGCTTTAACCAGACCCATTAAACCAGTTTCCCTCAAATTTCAGTATTCAAAATGTTTGAAAATTCTAGCTCGATCATTTCAGCATTGTCTCCCTGTTGTATTTTTGTGAAACTGCGAATAATTTTTTGAAAATGTGTTACAAATTTTGGTTTCTGAACTTCCATTAATTTAACATGCTAGAAGTTTTGGGGCGGGGGGTTTAACCCTAACAACCCCCCCCCCTACATACGGCCATGGGCATAATGACCGCAAGTTCCTTCGGTAAACAGAGGGTCACTGCCATAAAGGCGTTCCCCGCACCGTCTATAAGGGCGGTGGGACTGTAGTGCTTGGGCAAAATAGCGGCAACGTTAAAAATCCACCTCCACAAAGCAGTCAGCAGGGAAACAGGATTTTGCCAAAATAACAGTTCTCTCCTGTGAATCAGTGTTGCCACAATCTGATGGCATAATTTCCCTTTCCAAGTGGCAAAATTTCCCTTCTTGCACTCAGTTTTCCCTTCACTAAAAACCTTTAAAAATAATAGTAATAAATAGTACATAAACTGCACTAATCTGTACTATTTTTGAGTTTGGTGTCTTAAAATTTCCATGGATTTTTGGTAATTTTCATCTCATTTCGTTTAAAATTTGGTTCGAATTTCCCTTCATGTGGCAACACTGCTGTGAATGGACACTGGTTGCTACGACGGCCGAAATATACATTTGCGCCGGTCGTATTTGTGTTTCTGAACGCCCATGTCATCAATGTCACCTGTGGTGGTGCATTGTGGGACAGCTAGTAATCCCAGTTCCGCTTCCCCACCTATTTGTGATCGCTACCTCCCCTGCAATTTTTCTTCCCATCCCAATGAATAGGGTACGTGGATGCAGTTGAAAGTTGAATGTCTTTCGAGATGAGTGGTAAACGTGGTCTTCTGATACCTACATTGACAGGGACGTCGGAACTTATTTTGAAGTGGGGGGGAGCAGGTTTTTCAAATCCATCAATCAGCTTTTACAATATCTCTTCTCCGTATATAGCTATATATATATATATATATAAATTATTATTAAATAGCTTATTATATTTTATTGTTATATTTATATATTTATTACATAAATAATAAATACTCCCTCTGTCCCATAATAATTGTCCGATAGGCAAACTGTGACATTGGTGTATACAGAAGAAGAAAATTAAACACGGGAATGAACCACACAACTTTATTACTCAAGGATCAGTACAAATTTGCCGATCAAGTATCCAAAAGAACATAAACAAAAAGTCACCATTTTGGCATACCGGACTATAATTATGGGACAGAGGGAGTATATGGTTATTGAATATATGAATGTCCTCAGTGGCGGGCGAAGCCTCATAAGAGATAAGAGGAGGCTCAGAGGCCTCTATTATGGACTATTTTATTAGTTAAAATTCCATTAAACGGCGCTTAATACGTACAAGAAAACTAACATATAATGTCTTACCTACGATAATTACAGCAAATTTCCATCCTTGCCTGGTACTACAGTTCCATCGTCCTTATAGACGGTGTGGGGACCGTCTTTATGGCAGTGACCCTCTGTTGCCGCGCTTCCCTAGGAAGGAACTCGCAGTCAAACAACAAATTACGCCCACCGCTTGCGCAAGATGTGACAATGTTAAAATTCCCCCTCCCCAAAGCAGCCAGTACACAGGATTTTGTCAAAATGACCGTTCTGCGCTGTGATTGGCCACCGGTTCCTGGCTTGACTCGAGAATGGATCTTCGCATGCAGTGAGGCATGATGGTATTGAGGCATTCCTTTAATGATTAGTAACAACTAAGAACACGTTACTTTTAAAAGGGGGCAAAGTACACGTGAAAACGTATTGAGAAAACCCATGTTTCTGAAACTTTCTTGTCAATGTGTTGCAATGAAAGTTGCTCTTGTTCTCATTTACCATTTCATCATTTTATAAATCTTAGTATAATTTTAAAATTTCAAATATTTTCAAATCTCATACTGCTATTGAGAGATTGAGATTAAGAAATGAAACTATCAGTAATTTGAGAGCATTTGCTAGGCTAAAGTTTTGCAACGAAACTTTCAAATATAGTGCATGGTTGAAGAGGGCCGAGGTGTCAAATGTGGGACAAGTCACCACGCTACGCCAACTGCTTTAAAATGAGATATTTTGATCTGTACTAGGTACCTGGTATTGGTTTTGAATGAAATCAGTCTTCAGACTTGAGATAATAACCTAGGAGTGAAGGCGAGAGGGGCGATCGTCCCCCCTCACCCCCTCCATCGAGAAGTCGAAAATATCGATCATGCCTCGACCTTGCCACCTAAAACTAAACAATTACTCACTCCTCCCAACGTAAAAATAAATCAACCGTGAACATAAGAATAAATGGTGTTACCTCTGTCTGAGGTCTAAAACTAAGCCACCAGCCCTGAACATGACGTTTCAAACAAACAGCAAATTTTTAATAAATCTAGATGGCCACGAAATAAAAGTTCTTCTCTTTCCACGAGAGGAGATGGTTCATACACCCCAAAGTTTGCAGAGTTAAAATCCGAAAGGGCAGAGAACTGATGGTATATCGAGACAATACTTGTCTGTCTCTAGTATCTTTTTTTCTGCCTTTTAACAAAAAATATAAATTAGTATAGATAACGTAAGGAGAGAAGTAAAACTTGCCAGTCATTTGATTCTATATCAGAAGACTAAGTGCAGTGCAGTGATCTTCCGACGCGACCTTGCAGTTGGTGTACTTTCTACAAATGATTTACACGTATACATGCACAGTTGTATTGCTTGGTGCGGAAGGAAATACAAATTCATTCCTGAAATTTCCAGGGTAAATGCCGGAAACACACCTTCTGCTTTTATTCTACTCCAAACAATAACTGTGTCGTCTGACCAAGTCTAAATTTGGAAAGGGAATGGGAGATTAGCGTAGACTTGAATTTCCAATAACTTACAATGTGCACCATTTCTCATGGCTGATAACACTTTTGACAGCAAGGGGTCTCTAAAGAAAGCTCGTGTTCGGAAAGAGCACCGGAAGATTTAAAGTTAAGCTGTCCTCTGTGCCCCTCCCCTGTGTATTGTTATATGCGAGCGCATTAGGTATTAAACCTGGCAGGCTTCAAAGCAAAACTGAAAACAGAAGCAGCGAATTCCTACGGGGATACTTGATTTACAGACAACTGGTTGCGATGTCACGTGCTTCTTGCTATTAAGGGAAACTTGAGTGCACGTTCACAAATCTAGTGCAAAAATAATTTCTCAAATATTCTTCAAAACCAAGATAGGCTAAGTTGAAAAGATACAGGTATAGTCTATATTTTTACGGCGTGACTATGGAGGGGGGGGGGAGAGGAAGCAAAAATACAATCTTGCCCCTCCTCTGTGGTTTCTTCACATCATTCAATACTGATAGCACTTGTGGGTAAAGGCGGAAGAACCAAGGGAGCAACTTTTGTTTCTTGGCCATTCAGATTTTTTTAAAAGTTTACTGTTTGTTTTAAACGTCATGTTAGGGCTGATGGCTTAGTTTTAGACCTCAGAAGGAGGTAACACCGTTCATTCTTATGTTCACGTGCTATTATTTTTTTTTACCCGTACATATAGCACCGTGCCATGAAGGCACATTTAGGGTAGGGCCCACACATTCTCGATGTAGGACATTTTGGAGATATATGGTGATCAGCACCATGCTCCTGACGCCTACCCGGGATACCCACAGGTACCCATTGATTTGAGGCTCGATGAGCCCCTGAGCAGCTTTATGCTTGGACAAGGCTGGAAAAATTACGACCTTAGATCACCCACCCCAAAAATCGAACCCGGGTCTCCGCGTGGCAGTCAAATGCCCTACCGACTAGACCACCGCATCGTCTCGTATTCGTCTCGAATTTTCTCCACCAACTTTTCCGACGTCCCTGTACATTGATTGATTTGGTTTATTTTACTTCGCTTTTCTGCCACTTATGGCCAATAGCCGGAGGTGAGGATGAGTGATGATATGATGAAGGAACACTCACAAAGAACACCCATGCCTAGCCGGGATTCGAACCCGGGACTCCTGGCATAGTACCGCGCTGTGCCAATCTCTCTGGTCGGCAAGTCTTTTGAAACAAAGAAGATTGGCAAGTATGGTTAACGTATAAGAAGATTTTCACCTGTAGTTGAAGGATATATAGTGGTTTCAAATAGGTGCAAAGATTTTTCAGGCAGAACAGCGATAAATGCAGGTTCCAACACTACTCGAAAGCATTTCTCTGGCATACCGTTTCATTACTCCACCAACTGAGCTACTAAGCCACTTCTGTTTCGCTTGAATTTTCTCTTCCGCTGCTTTTACCTGATTTGAAATTGTCTCTGTCACTGATATTGGAACGGCATCTGTTGCCTTGGAGTGACTGAAACCTTGTCGTTAAAACTTCTACGTACTACATCGCCTGTGTGTGCTTTGTCTCTGTCACTGATATTGGAACGGCATCTGTTGCCTTGGAGTGACTGAAACCTTGTCGTTGAAACTTCTACGTACTACATCGCCTGTGTGTGCTTTGTCTCTGTCACTGATATTGGAACGGCATCTGTTGCCTTGGAGTGACTGAAACCTTGTCGTTGAAACTTCTACGTACTACATCGCCTGTGTGTGCTTTGTCTCTGTCACTGATATTGGAACGGCATCTGTTGCCTTGGAGTGACTGAAACCTTGTCGTTGAAACTTCTACGTAGTACATCGCCTGTGTGTGCTTTGTCTCTGTCACTGATATTGGAACGGCATCTGTTGCCTTGGAGTGACTGAAACCTTGTCGTTGAAACTTCTACGTAGTACATCGCCTGTGCGCGCTAAATTTTGAGATAATATACAACACCACACTGGGAGAGTAGGCACCGTCGGCGTCACCGTGGTGGAGCGGTTAGTACAGCGCGCTATGGCGCCAGGGGTTCTGAATTCGAATCCCAGGTAAGACTTGGATGTTTTGAGTAGAAACTGGTGTAAGAAAGAAAATAATAACGGGGAAACTACCACTCCAGGGTTTACTTCCTAAGGAATAAAATGCTGTAGTCAGGCCTCCTCGATGGCGTAGTGGTAGCGGCGTCGCCTTGTAATCAAGAACCCCAGGGTTCGATACTCGGGGACGTACACAGTAGTTCGCATCCCACTTTAAACTGTAGGTCCAGTTCCGATTAGCCCTTTTCTGCATAAAGTGGACTTTTTTTTTAAAAAAAATGTTGGTAGAGCAATGACACGGTATGCCAGGGAACCGGGTTCGAGTCCTGGTCGAGTCTACATTTATCGCTGAAACTTCTATGTAATATATTACCTGCGTGTGCCAGATGATAAGATAGAGAATTTTCAGTAGGACATGGCGGTGGCCACTGCAATCTAATGCAGCCTGCTCGAGGAATGGAGCACACGATTGAACGAATGACAAAGCATCTTCTATATCTACAGCACACAATAAGTAATAAATAATATGAAACAACGAGTAGTTGTTTTCATGAAGGCTACACCTGAGCCAAGCAAACTCCCGGCGCTCATTGCCCGCTTCTGGGAGGAGGGATTCTAAGGTTGCCGCCTGTTGCCCAAACAGGGGGCAGCGGTAGGCCTAATTTGCTGTTTGGCCGCACGTTTCTTCGTAGGTAAACGCTGGAACAGCGGGTCACTGCCATATAGGCGTGACACGCAAATATTATACGATATACAATATCTAGGCTGTACGGGAAAAAACCCACTAAAGCCAGAAAATGCAATTTTACAGCAGACAATTATTTTTCATTCTTTTAGAAGCAAACATTCCAGACATGATATACATATTGGATCAGCAATGTTTAGTCTTTTTTTACATGTCCAATATAAAAATATACTTACAATATTTAGAATTAAGAATTGTTTGAAACCTTTCTGCCTGCATCATACTAAATTTTCATCACGATCGGACTTCCCGTTTTTTGTTTATAGAATTTCAAAGAGAGCAATAGTTTGCGAAACTAAAAAAAAAAACGACACACTTGTTCTCACGACAATAAAAAATAGAAGGCCTACTCGAAAAAAAATAGTTAACATAGATTAACGCGGAATTGAAGAAGCTAAATTTTGATGTAACTCATTCTTGCGTAGGTCTACTGGTTAATTTTTAATTGGAGTCCAAACTCGAGTATCTATAATTTTTAATCCAACAGTAAGCTCTCTTCATCACCCTGGGGGCACATGCCACCTACTATCTAAGCTATGGTCATTTCACAGTGACAGCACCAGAAAAACAATGAGTGAACGAGGAGGCAGAGGTGGCTGGAATATTTTTTGAGAGTCGCATTTAAGGTAGTCCTAAATACTACACAAAAGAATACCTATCTGGGCTTAGAGAGTATTTATTTCTGCTTTCACCCTCCTAGGCTCGCTGGCGACGTCACTGTTTTTGCCACACAAGTTTTAAAATGCATCCATATTTGTTTTATATTATCCTAAGTGGGTAAATAATTTATCAATATCTGAAAATATAAAATAAGGCCCTGGGCAGTTGTGATCTGCACCCCACCACAGGTCCTCTTTAGTCCATCCAAGCAGCAAACTAGTCCTTCACCTAAAGTTCTTTTCGTTGACCCAGAGATAAGTTACAATTATAAATAGGTAACCAAATGTACTGAAATATTAACATCTCCAAATGAGACATTTGTGTTGTAGGGAATTCTTGTTACCTTTTTCTCCAATCATTCCATATCTTTTGTTGCCCTCTCCCCTACACATGCCCCAGTTCCCTTTTAGCTATGGCCTTGTCAAGTGTGAAGGAGCAGTTGCTCCCGTCCCCATTCAATCTGCCGCAGTGCTTGTGGAAATTGTTAGGTTGGGGAATCATTGCTTGAGCCTTGAGGCTGGGGTGGATTACTTCTATGTTTTAACATGGAAACAGGGGTGGCGGTGCTTTTCTTAAATTTACCTGCATCATCCATCCTCCACTTGAAGCACTGATCCACCCTTGTACACTCACCTCACTTAGTACTCCGGCAGTTTCTTTCTTTATACAGCATATTTGCAGAAGATACAATTAAACCTACAATTATACACTGTATAAAACACACCTTATTACTAACTTCGTTGTCCATACAGGACAAACTTGTGTTGAGAACAATAAACACAATGATGTAATATTCTTAAGGCTTCAATCTATTTATTAACAAAAATATCTAAATAAAAATAAATGTTAATTATAAGAAAAATATAAAACATTTCACAAAATGAGATGAAAATACAGTTTATTTGCATAGGAAAACTATTAGCATCAGATATTACCTGTATAACATTTTATATATGTACATATAGTACTGACCTATTTTTCATATAGGTACATCTATACTATGTGTTTTATGTGTAAACTATTCCATACAATATTGTGGAAAATAAATATATTTTCATTTTTAATGCTTATATTACTTGTACTGTATCAAGAGATGTTTGTTCAGAGCTAATTTTTATAGGAAGTTTTATGTTAGAAAAATAGAGATATACATCATATTACACAATATAACACAGTATACTGCTTCAACACAGTACAGCATACATTCCTAGAATTATATGCCTGTAAGTAACAGAAATCACTCTCTCATTTGGGAATATAATGCAATCAAAATACACAACACTGTTGGTTACATATAATTTGTCCTTCATAACTGTTGATTAACTTTCTGTATACCCTGATATATAACAATGATTATGTACAGTGGCATGCTCAAGGTGGGGGTGGGGGTGGGGGTTATGGGTGCCCCTTAGGGGCAGCATAAGAAATTACTTTAGAGGCTGTAAAATATGGCAATATATACTAAAGAAAATGACACAACACCTCTTTTCAAAAATTCTGAGCTCTCCACTGATTGTGTAAATATTTGTTTTCACTGTTAATAAAGTTAATTAAACTGAACTTTCCAATAATAATGATGCCAGTCCTGTGGGTTATTTTTTTATTCATACATCTTTGTTGTTTCACGTTAACAAAGAAAAATGTCCACAGCAGCACTCAAAGTGAAAATTCCTAAATGGTGAGGCTTGTATGACTCAACATGGAGACAGTGAAGCAGGTGAGGGGATACTTAAGCACATTTTCCTAGCTGTGGGGATGCTACACTCAAATTTTCTTAAATGGGGACATAGCATCCCCCTTCCTGTTCCCCCTATTTCGAGCACTGGTCCTCATAAAGAACAAAACGTAAACAACAGATGCATATCCTCAAGTACCTGTTGTCATCTTTAGTTACTATCAGACAGTAGCTGTCATTCAGAATGTCAGTTGGTATTTGTTTTCATTGGTGCCACTAGAAATGGATTGTTCGAAATATAGTAGGTGCAAGACAGAAGCAATCACCCTTTTCACCAACAAAATTTAAGCCTAACAAAGAATTTCAATTGACAAATTTTGTGGTACAGATAACTGCAGCAACCTTGATTAACCCCTCTGACATGAAGTGAACCCTTCAACATTACCCAACTTTACTTAAGTATGGTTACATAATGTCATGACTAGGGAAAGGATTTTAAGGTGCAAAATTATGGCCAGGAAAGAGTAAAAAAAAGTTCTGAAAATGTTTTCAAAAAGATGCTGATAAAATGCCATTATTGAATGCTTTTTCTTCTGCACCTGCTGTATGTAATGCAAGCAGACCACACAAGAGAACTGTGGTTCTGCTGAATAATTTTTGTCGACGTTTGTGTTTTCTGTGACAGGTTTTTCTACATTATATTGGGAACTATTGGGGCTGCAATTATTACATTATACTATTTTATAGCTCTTGTTCTGCTGTAGAAAATGAGACAATGGAATTTTATGTATGCTAAAGAAGAGTGAAAATCATTTACTTTTCTGTCCAATTTTTCAACAAAAAATGAAAGAAAAAGAAGTTAAGAGGTGCTGAAGCATCGAAGAAGGGGTAAAAAGGGGATAAATGTGCTAATCTCATAAAAAGGTGCAACAAAGTGTGTTCATTTTGCTTGTTTCATGTTCTAAAATACATATCTCAAACGATTGGTGTGAAAAAAGTTCTATTTTTGGAAAGGTGCTGCATCTTAAAATCCTAGACCTCGGATATTTAGGTTCTAAAAAGTGTGCTTTTAGGTTTCTAAAATAGGCTCTAAAATCCTAAAATAGGTTCTAAAAACCTTAAAATAGGTTCCTAAAAACCTTAAAATAGGTTCTTAAAATCCTAAAACAGGTCCTAAAAATCTTAAGTTAGGCTCGGAAAAAAATTGTTCAAAATTTCTGAAAAATGCTGATTAGATATAGCCACCGGCAATGAAAATGGGACACCTATATCCTGAAATATGCACTATCTTGCATAACAGTATGTGTGTTGCCTAACCCTACGGTGATGGCAGAAGTTACCATGGAAATTTGCTATTAAAATCCACTCTTCGCAGTTTAGTTAGGCAACAATCGTTTTTCATGTTATTCACAGTCAAACTCAGCAATTTTGTCTGTGAGGATCATCTTATGTGCTGAAAATAATATTTCAACAAAAACCTAGTCATTGGTGTAAACTTCAATGCTGAAATGTTAGTTTGCAAGGCGTGAAGGCCACAAAGCACCGAAGTGACGCGAAAGTGAGCAAGACCACACAGATCAGAGGAATTTGTATCGTACAGGTGGCACCAGACATTTTGCTTTGTTTAGAGCTTTGAAAAATCTCCATGGAATTCGAGCAAGGGAAATCGAGAGAGAGTACGTTTCAAAAACACGTTTGTAATTTACTTTTCGTGACCAAACAAAGTAAATGCCTCTGTGTGACATAAAAATCCTGTAAAACCTTAAAAAATATATAAAAACAAAAAAAAAGGTTTGATTTAGGCGCATTAACCTAAAATAGGTTTTATCAAGCAAAATAATTTTTTTAGGTACTATTAAACTTCATCAGCTGTTGCTTTTTTTTTAACGAAACGCTGACATAACTTATTATCTCTTACATACCTATAACGGAAAAAACAGGTTAAAAAGTTAATACTTACAGCTCTCAGAGTTACTGTTTTTAAAAAAATAAACACAATTTCTTAACATTTTACCATGTTGTTTTGTATTATCTGCATGTAATTCACTAGTTGAACACTAGGATGGAGTGTGAGTGCTCATTGGCTTAACCAGGCATCGGTTTACACAGAATTACCATGTCCTCTTTTCTTAAGGACATATCCTCTTTTTAGATAACACGATGGGTATCGGGGCAGATATTCTTTTCAGAGTAAAAATGTCCAAGTTTTATACAAATCCATAACAAAATATTTTGAATGTTAAATATAAGTATAGATGTCACGCAAGTTCAAGTGTGAATATCATCATTGCTAAAATCGATACTGAAGCACAGTCAATTTTAATCAATATCAGAAATCTACATTAACCATCTTTCTTATCATGTAATCTCAGACTCGGATTCATATCTACATTCATTTGAACATGCTCTCACGTTGAGTTCAGTTGATTTAGCATGTTTTGTTGTTGTGTGATTATAGTTACATTGGAGAGTTGTAACACAAAGTCAAAGTAAAGATTAACAAACATGCTGATATGGAGATGTAAAACATGTTTAAGTCATTACAACAAACATTTTTTTTGCTGAAAATTGAAAAAAAAAGTATGTTCTTTTTATTCCACAAAATATGGTAACTCTGGACTTAATGAGCCCGGGCCTAGGCGCCCGCCTGCCCCCCCCCCAAAGAATTTGCACAATTACACTGCTCTAGAATTCAATTTTTACAGAAGGAAAAGTAGCCAATTTTGTAGATTTTGAGGTGCTGAATTCGAAAAAAATGACATTAATGTTGTTGACTAGCTCTTTCTGATTTTCATGTTTGTTTACTTATTTATTTGTCATCAACAGAGGAAAAAATCTCGAATTATGCAATTGAATGCAAATTAAACCAAACCCACAAATGTTGTATCGTATGCTCTCTATTTATGTCTATGGACATTATTTTTTGCAATCTCAATAAAGATAAAGTATGTTAACAGTTGCCTGAATTTGCTTATAAAATTGCTAATTTATTACTATTTTTCCCCAACAATTGTCCAATACACTTCATCCAAGGTTATTTCCTCCCCTCAAAATCCTGACTACACCCCTGTGAGTGCTCCAACGCCAGGAGGAATCGATTTCACTGCAGTGCCATTGGCAGCTGTGGTGCCCTATCCCATGTACACTCTTCAGAGGGAAGACATCTTTGGCCAGCCAACAGTATTGGCACCCACCGCTCTGAGACAGAATGGAAGTTTGACTCTGCGATCACATGAAAGTGGACAGCAGTAGCTCATTACCTATCTTAAATTACTAACACCCTACTCATTTCCGTTGCATAGTGGGATCAAAAGTGGGAACCATGTGTGAATAACTAAACTAAGCTCATGTCCACACAGTAAACATTCAACTGAAATTATTCTACCCCTGATTAACCAGTGGGACTGACTAATGTGGGTGTTTGCCTACCCTGGGTCCCTGTTATGCTATGCTGAAAGGGTATTGTTTCATAAATATGTATACAAGCACTTGCATGCCATATCTGTTACGAGTGTTCCTGTCCATGCCAATTTGCACCAAGAAACCAGTAGTCCTTGGTTCAAATCCTGGTACAGGCACTGTACTTGCCTCCTCATCCATTTTGTGTTCATCATTCATTCTCATAAAAGTGATGTAAAATAATAGAAATATTCCTGCCCACACTTTATTTCTGCTATTGTGTATTGATCGGAAGGACTGCGCTCTGAAGATGAAGGTAAAGGTCAAGTTCCCTGTGCATATAGCACCATGCCATGAAGACACATTAAGGGGATGTGACGTAGGGCCTCACACATTCTCGATCTAAGCCATTTTGGAGATGCTATGATCAGTACCATGCTCTGGCTGCCTTTACCCCCAGGATTGCACCCAGGTACTCATTGATTTGAGGCTGGGTGAGCCACAGAGCTGCTTTATGCAGGAACAAGGCCTTCCTTATATCACCCACCTCAGGAATCGAACCCGGGTCTCCCACATGGCAGTCAGATGCCCTACCAACTAGACCACCAGGGGGGATAACAAAAAAAAAATAAAAAATTCTGACAAAATGTGGCAAATAGGTATTTTATGAAAGACTGACAGGATGACTGAGGCAATCTTAAAATAAGAGTTCATCATTACTTTTTTCTTTACAGGTCTTTACAGGCATTTTCAAACGTAACTTGTCATATCAGGATCTGACTCGGAGCTAATATTCTTGAGCCTTGAAAGCCTAAGAAATGAGTAACTCCTCTTGCACTAGCACTTATGGAGCCATTACCTGAGCTCATGCTGCTTGACAATTTCATTAAACCACTCTTCAGCAACTTACTGCACTGTACAACATATTTTAGTCCGGCTCATGCACTGTTCCATGGAAGATTGGAGGGGGCGGAGAATTGGTTTGTTGTGCTGAAGGCGATCCTTTGGCGATGGGCGAAGATCTTTCCATAGGCAAAGAGGATTCTTCTATTATTGGAGAGGGCCTCTGGATCATTGGAGAGGTCTGTAACAATGAGGGATGCCTCTGTAACATTGGAGAAGGAGGTCGTTGTATTACTGAAGGTGGAAGAGGTTCTTCTTCATTAGTTTGTAAAGGATGTATAGCAGGCTGTGAATAATTCTTGTCTTCTTCTTCATCCTCTGTCTTCACTATATTGTGAAGCGCACCATTTCCTACAGCCTGAAAATAAAGAACTTAACTTAAAATAGATTTTCGAAAATAATTTTTTTCTTTTGTTTTCATGGTAGTAAAAAAATCATATTTATAAAACATAAAAGTTACAAAATACATGAAAAATGAAAAAATAAGAACTTGAAAGTGTATTTTCTAAATTGTGTTCTCCTTAACATATGTGAAATCATATATTAAATCAATAAATGTTAGTTTGAAATCATATATTAAGTCGATAAATGTTAGTTTGACCACACATATTTAATTTAGCTCAATAAACGTACACACACACACACACACACACACACACACACACACAGTGTTCAAATAGAAAGAGAAGTCAAGGAATTCCCCTTCACTACAATTTCTTTTCTAACCTCTACATTGTTAATTTATTTCCTCACCAGAGCAAAATTTTTTGGTATTTCTAAAGAGGAATTTAAAGTAATAATTTGTCTTCATTTGAAGTTCATTTTACACTAAGTTGCAAAACAAATCTTTCTGCAAGAGTCTTGTCAAAGTTAGTAGCTACTAGATAGCAGTGGTGATACTTTTCGTTGGGGAAGCAGTTTCAGAAAGATAAAGAAAATCAAGAATTCATTATTTCTGCATGTTACATTGTACTGAAATAATGAGCACTTTATCTGATTTCTTATCCTGTGTAGTACTTCAAGACAGTTTTCAATCTCTTGACTATTTGAAGGGGAAAGGTGAATGCCCTGGGAGGGTGGGAGGCAGTTGTTCATTTATTCGAACTTCAATTTGTTGCCAAATGTATTTAATGCAACAGATTTAGGCAGATGATTGAAATAATTTTCATGATTTTTGCAAATTGCAATATTCACAAATCCACTTTGGCATGACGTAGTTATTTCTGTATAAAATAGTTAACAATGCCAACAGTTTTTTTAAGGTTTTGGTGTCCACACAACAATTCGAGCTTCCTGTAGTTTGAAGGTTGGTAATATGTGAAGCTTTTTTTTATCCCTGCAGCTATAATTCAGGAATATATGGACTTGGTCCTTCAAACATGCAAGTTGCGAGTGGTTTCTTTTGAAGCTCTTCAACTAAGAAAAAACAACACACGCACAGAGAGAGGGAGACAGAGATAAATATGACCACAAAAACAAACGATCAGAAATTCACACACCCGAAAAACAGTAACTTTTAACTTTGCAAAGCATTTGTAAAAAATGTGACCGTGGCCAGTGAGTGTTACCATCTATTTTTGGTGGATGTGTATATGGATGCGTTAGATATCTTATGATAGATCCAATGCTCTGAAACATTTATCTTCATGTAGAATATCATACGTATGTCAGCAATCATATTTCTGAATTTCTGTTGTTCTTTGAAACTTTATAGTATAATTTAAAATATAAAAATTATAACCTGCTTGGTTGATCTGCTACAATGTAGTAATATACAGTATAAGTGGACACTTGATATTGCAGTTTGCAACACTTAAGTACATCAGTAGACTTTGCTGCTGTACTCAACTGTTATTTTGGCCCCTGCAGATTGGGGCTCACCCCCAGGGGGCTTACTACTAGTAAGCATGTGGAGTGGCGACCACGGGGCCCCGATCTAGTTCGGCTTCAAAGGCGGAAGAAGATGGATGGTCATCTCAACGGCAACAGAGGAGGAGAACAGAGAGGAGTAATACCTCTCTAAAAAACCTTGATCCATCTGGCTCCAAATGGTAATACCTTGTAAGGGCCTCTAGCCAGAGTTACGGCGATGACCTCAATGGTAGATGTGGCGGAGAAGGAGACCTTTGGTATGGTGCAGATAGCGGAAGAGGAAACCCTCCCTCTTGGGGTTAAAAATAAAGAGGGAACCCACTGCCTTGTGGTGAGGAGGGATCCTCAAAGGCTAAGTTAGGTAAACCCTGACAGAAAATCAAGGGGAAGAGGGAACTCCAAGGCATGGCGGAGCCGATCTCTCTAAGAGAGATAACCCTAAAAAAATTCCAGGTCCTCCAATTTAAAGGGAGTTGGGCATGAGGTCGGCACCCTAGCACTGTAAAAATTATGACTGCTAAAGACTCTCAACAAAGAAAAGTCGGACAGATTAATGGATGCCGAAAGAAGCGAGTACAACGGAATAAGAATAAGGTTTATATTGGAACCTGGAATGTCCTGACTCTTTCATCGCCAGGAAAGATGCAAGAACTAGCCGAACAGATCAAGAAAACTCAAATTGAAATAGCTGTTGTGCAAGAAACCTGATGGAGGGGAAAATGTGTAATTAACAAGAAGGACTTCACTGTATACTACAGTGGTACAAAAGATAACACAGGACAGGCTGGTACTGGATTTGTGGTACTGAAAAGATTGCAAAAACATGTAATTGGATTTGTACCATATAATGAACGAACATGTAAACTAAGAATTAAAAACAAATACAACAACATAACTTTAATTAATGCACATGCACCAACAGAGGATAAAGCCGAAGAAATAAAAGAGGAATTTTATGAAGACATGCAGTATTTACTAGATAGTGCACCCAAAAGTGACACGGTTATAATACTAGGTGATTTTCATGCAAAACTAGGAAAGGAAGAAATATTCAATAACATAACAGGCAAGCATACTTTACAAGAAACAACAGGCAGAAATGGAGAAATCCTATGTGAATTTGCAGCTGCAAATAATATGGCAGTTATGAAGCCGAATATAAACAAATACATAAGGGTACATGGACATCACCAGACCAAAGTACTGTTAATCAGATTGACCATATACTAATTAATAGCAGAAAAACGGATCTAATTGAAGATGTAAGAACATTGAGTAGCTCTAAGATTGAGTCTGACCATTTCCTTGTGAAAGTCAACCTAAAACAAACATTACCAGCAGTCTACAAGAAAAAAATTGAACAAACAATAAAGTGGGACACAACAAATCTGCAAAATCCTAGAAAGATTAAAGAATACAGAACACTTCTCTATAGGAAATTGAAAGATCTCATGGAAAGTAGAAATATCAATGAAGAATGGACGAATATACAAACAGCAATAAATGAAACTGCAAATGCTGTTATACAAAAGCAATGTAGTGCACCCAGAAATGTATGGTTGGATGAGGATTGCAGAAGGATCATAGAAGAAAAGAACAAAGCAAAAAAAATGTAATGCAAACAAAGACACGAAAGCTAGAGAAATATAATACAATGTGGAAGGAAGCAAATAAATTAATAAAAGATAAAAAAGAAGAAATGGCTGATTTATAAAATTAGGCAGATAGAGGAGAGTTATAAGAAAAACGAAACAAGAAAGTTTTTTAAAGTGGTAAAGAAATTTAAGGAGCATCATGCATTCTCACCCTCATTATGTAAGGATGGTAAAGGAAACCTCCTTACACAAAAAGAGCAAGTCCTAAATACATGGAAAGAACACTTTAGCAGCATATATAATAAGAAGGAAATGGTGAATATGCAAGTACCAATGGATGAAAATGAACGTGATGAACAGGCAGTAAACAAGTTTCAATTGCAGTCAAAAATGAAAAAAATAACATTTGGTACATTACAACTCCAACTCTATCGGGAATCGAGTACAGGAACTTCTTCGTCAAGATTGTTAAGTTGATTGTGGAATGGAAACGTATTTAGTGTAACTTGTTCTGACAACAATTTGTAGGTGTTTTTCAAATCCTACCTATATAGTGAAGATCTGTCTTAAAAAATTGTGTTTAGGCTTTGATTATCTGGATTTACCAGAGCTCTAGCGAGCTGCCAATAATGCTTTAGTTTCCACAAAGGTGTAAATCTGACATAAAAGTAAATAAAACTTAGGACAATTGCAGTGAACTTCACAATATTTTCAGTTTTCTTTCCACTACATTCTTCGGTTAAAGGAATTCTGACTTCATTTAATACCCCACCCTAGTCGATCTTTCCGGGAAGAATCTGACTTCCCATATAATGAGAAATTCGAAAGTACTGTTGTGCATTTTACTGTGAATATTTCTGCATTCTTTTGACATGTTTAAATTTTTATGACATATTTTTCAATTTATATGACATATTCTTAAATTTTTATGACATAATTACATACGGGTCAATCCATATGAAGTCATACAACATGGTTGCTTGACCATTTTTAAGAAAGTTTATTTTTTGTGTGGTGTGAACCTCATATGTTGACAGTTCAGAACCACTGTTATTTTATTTTTACTATCACCGATTTGAAGATGGCGGGTATTTTTTTTATCATGGCACACGTCATTTTCACCATTCGTAAGCATCAGCGGCAACTTTTTTATCTCAGCTCTGCTAAGTCCTACGACAATCAGACAAAATCTGTGATGTTAAGCACATTATAGGCTACAATTATATATCTGCATAATTTTCTAAATATGATTCCTTTATAATAATTTTAAGGTCAAAATTGTGTATTTTAATCACTCAAAATTACATTTTCGAATATTTTTTTGTGGGGGAAGGCAGTTTGTTTGACACTTGAATTTTTTTGTGCAAGTACCTGTGTACCAATAGCGTATGTCAAAATTATTTGAAGCTTGAGACTTTAATATTTTTTTTTCTACAGGGTCATAAACATGTACTTTTTGTTAACAAATTCCAAGTTCAGGGTTAAATATCTCTGGTGGGCAGTTGTTTAAAAATCTGAAATTTGTACACAATACAGTACTCCATGATAAGTAACTTCAGTAAAAAGTTTGAGTTTGAGATTCAATTGGTTTAAGAGATACAAAACTTGTGAAAATTTCAATATTTTGCATTAAATATGGTATGCTTAATTTCATTTCGTATTAACATTTTGTGTTAAAATTCTGCAAACTGTAATTTGGAATGTCAATGAACAACATTAAAATCCTGAAATAGCTCTGGAATAAAGTATATATACGAGGGCATGCTGAAAAGTAAAGCTTCCTATGTTTTCATTTTCTTTGTTACCTTGTAAATGCATTTTGGATTTTTAGCAACCATAGATTGCACTTATAAGACTTTCCCATTTCTCAATTGAAGGTTTCAAACTTCTATTGCCAGGGGGTGCTGAACTATTTCGAGGAAAATGGCAGCATGTAACCATGCAATGTCGGTGGAGTGCCTGAAGTAGTGTGCCGTTATCTAGTTTCTAACCGCAGAAAATGTGCTACAAATTGACATTCATCTGAGACTGAAGGCATTTTATGGGGATGAATGTGTAGACAGCAGTACTGTGCAATCTTGGGCTGTTCATGCTCTTAAAGAAAACCCAAGCTGCACACGATTCCGATGACCTCCATCAGTTGCAGTTCGCTGCCTTTCATTCCATTCCCTCACATAGCTGAGATTTCTTCAACTGGGGAACATAGGAAGCTTTACTTTTCAGCACGCCCTCGTATATATACTTTATTGCAGAGCTATTTCAGGATTTTAATGTTGTTCATTGACATTCCAAATTACAGTTTGCAGAATTTTAACACAAAATGTTAATACGAAATGAAATTAAGCATACCATATTTAATGCAAAATATTGAATTTTTCACGAGTTTTGTATCTCTTAAACCAATTGAATCTCAAACTCAAACTTTTTACTGAAGTTACTTATCATGGAGTACTGCATTATGTACAAATTTCAGATTTTTAAACAACTGCCCACCAGAGATATTTAACCCTGAACTTGGAATTTGTTAACAAAAAGTACATGTTTATGACCCTGTAGAAAAAAAAATATTAAAGTCTCAAGCTTCAAATAATTTTGACATACGCTATTGATACACAGGTACTTGCACAAAAAAATTCAAGTGTCAAACGAACTGCCTTCCCCCCACAAAAAAAATATTCGAAAATGTAATTTTGAGTGATTAAAATACACAATTTTGACCTTAAAATTTATTATAAAGGAATCACATTTAGAAAATTATGCAGATATATAATTGTAGCCTATAATGTGCTTAACATCAAAGATTTTGTCTGATTGTCCTAGGACTTACCAGAGCTGAGATAAAAAAATTGCCGCTGATGCTTACGAATGGTGAAAATGACGTGCGCCATGATAAAAAAATGCCCGCCATCTTCAAATCGGTGATAGTAAAAATAAAATAACAGTGGTTCTGAACTGTCAACATATGAGGTTCACACCACACAAAAAATAAACTTTTTTAAAAATGGTCAAGCAACCATGTTGTATGACTTCATATGGATTGACCCAGTGGTCAGAAGTAGCGAGCTACTTGTAGCGTCGCTACCGTAGCTAGCTACAAAATTTGTAGCTGTAGCTGTAGCGACGCTACATTTTGAAAGTTGTAGTTGTAGCGGTAGCGAAGCTACAAAATTCCTGTAGTTGTAGCGAAAATTTCGCTACAGCTACATTGTTTCTTGGCATTTTGAGGTGAATTTTGAATGTGGCAACAGTGTCAGAAAAAATCGACAATAACCCTTAATGTTGCAGGAGGTTCATAAAGACAGTCTATTACATGTCGATACTGATTATCTAGATTGTAGATTATATATATCTGCGTAGTTTATTTAATTAGTATCTGAAGAATTCAGATATCCAGATAACTAAGTGACATATATGAATATATTCCTGCTAACAGCTACGTTTTTTTAGCTGCATCGCTATTTTGGGGAGAAACATGCCTCGTTTGCTGCACCACTGGAAAAAAGTGCCTCGTTTGCGTCACCCCCGGAACAAATCCTGTGGATATTCATGGTGTAAGAGACACCAAAATGTCATTAATTGCTGTGTAAGACACAACTTGCAGTGCAAAAACGAGCGATGGAATTTCCACTGCACTGACAAGGGAATAGTGCCAGCAATAAATGGCTCAGTACGTTAACAGCATTGATCATCGTCAGTATATAAGATCTCACCAGCAATAAATTATTGTTACAAGAATGATAGAGTTTCTGGAATTACAGTTATTTTCGAGATAGTATTTGTTCACAAATTTTAAAATTACAATATGTTTAGAACACTCAGGTTTACACGACAGTTTCCTCAATAATTTTATCATATTGCAAAAAGTATGTACAAGTTATTGACTTTCCTGCAGAAACGACAATTTTCTTTAGTTAATATACATAGTTTTCAAATTTATGTATTTCTCCTACTTTTGCGTCACTTTTCTGTAACTTTTGCTAATCATGACATCATCATCATCATCCTTCGCTCTTTCCTGTCTCTGGCTGGGTTGGCATAGAAGTCAAGCCTCTCCATTTTTTTTCCTGGTCTTTCACAACTCCTCTCTTTCCAAGGTGTTCCAATCTTGTCTCCTAACACTCTCCACTATCTGAGCCTCCCTGATGGCGCAGTGGTAGCGTCGTCGCCTTGTAATCAAGGGGTCCCGGGTTCGATACCCGGTGGAGGCACAAGTGGTTCGGATTCCACTTTAAACTGTAGGTCCAGTCCCGATTAGCCTTACTGTGCATAAAGTGGACTTAAAACACCAAATCAACCAACCAACTCTCCACTATCTGCTCTTTCCACCGACATCTTGGTCTCCCCCTTGGCCTTATTCCCACTCCTTGTGCATTGTAAGCTCTTACTGGTAGTCTTTCTGCATCCATCCTCTTCATGTGTCCGAACCATCTCATCTGTGCCTGATCTATTCTGTCCTGAAGCTTCACTACACCCACTGTCTGTCAAATCTCCTCATTTCTCATTCTATCCCTTCTAGTCTTCCTCACAAGACTCCTTAAATAATTAATCTCCACTGCCTGAATCTTTTCTTTGTCTCTTTATGTCATTGTCCAAGTCTATGCTCCATACGTAATTATTGGCACATAGTATGTGTTACATATTACCTTCTTGCATTTCATAGGTACATCCCTATTCCATATTAATCTTCGAACGCTTTGATATAGTCCACCACCATTCATTTGTCCTCCTTTGTTTACCTCCTCATCTATTCTTCCACTTCTCTCAATCATGACAATGAGGATAAATGGTTTATTTAATTATTCTCTTATCTATAGTTGCTTTCTGCCACTTTCGGCTAATTGTGAGAACGAGGAAGAATAATAATGAAATATTTATTCTCAAGAAAAGTATGTTGATGTGAACATAAATACTTAATTCTATGAAATTTTATGTGTATAATTGTAATAATTATGTAATTTGGGTAACACCCTAATTGCAATATTCATATATCAAATTTGAATTGATATGCCACTTGCATAGGTATGGTATTCTCAAAAACTATAGTAAAAATAAGTAACTGAAGTAACATTGCTATCAAAATTATCAAATGACTGGAATCATTATAATGAATAACAGAATCTATTTACCAGTAGTAGGGGAGTTTTTTTAATACCCATATCGTTGTTTTTAAGTGGTTTTTTATGCAGAAGTAGCGCAAAAAGTAGCGAGTAGCGAACATGAGTAGCGTAGCGAGCTACTTTTTGGTAAATGTAGCTGTAGCTGTAGCGAAGCTACATTTTGGAAGAGTAGCTGTAGTTGTAGCGAAGCTACTTTTAAAATGTAGCGTTCTGATCACTGGATTGACCCATACATGTTTTACAGTTTTATAGGACATAAAGTCCCTGGCCCAATTCATTACATATATACTATGTGAAAAAATAAAACACTCAAGATGATGACACTATAAACTTAATGTTTCCACCCTCTAACAGGGCCTTCTTCAGACAAAGGTTCACAATAAATTGAAATAAAGATCCAACCATCATCTTATATGTACACTCGCAGTACAGTGTCTATACACAAGACACATGGAGGTGCCAGTCCTTATCTGAGACATTTCCCATCAGGAATTCCTGAGTGTGGAGTCTTCTGACAGGTAACTGGTGAGAGTTTGATCACTTATCGATTCCTCCATGTGACTTAAACAACAGGTTAGAGATCGGTTAGTTCATATAAACTCTCCAGCCTAACCATTACCAGTGCATAGTTAGTGATCGGTTAGTTCACCGAACTCTCCAGCCTAACTACTGCCTATTTTTTGGGGAGCAGGAGAAGGTTTATAAAGACCTTGCCTTGACTCATCTCACCCAACAGGTCAGTAGGTGCCGGGTCTTGCCCCGAATTGATACCTGGAGATGAGGCCTGCTCGAGAAGGTTTATAAAGTCATTTATTTCAATTTATTGTGAATCTTTGTCTGAAGAAGATTCTGTTAGAGGGTGGAAACTTAATGTTTATAGCATCTTATTTTACAAAACATTTGCCTTCGTCAGCATTTTAAGTGTTTTATTAAACATGGAAACAAGGCTTAATAGTTTTATCATTGTGTAAAAATGTTTTTGACAAACAAAGAAAAGGATTCCGTACCAAATCTACAACTGCTCGGCTAACAGTAAAAAGTTGAATTGGTACATCTGTCATCCATTCTCCCACTGCAGGAGGTGGCGCACTGGGAGCATATGGATGATGTCCAAAATGTTCCATCGTGTTATTGCCAACAACACCTCCTACTTCCATGATTCCAATTTGAGTTGTCCTTACATGGTATGGAAAATTTTTATTTGCTCTGGATGGTCTTGTTAATATCTAGAACAGAAGAGATGATGATCACAAATGATGATCATGCAAATATATGTGTGGTCCTAATATAAAACATGCCAAAGTGGTACGCTATATATATATAAAAGAAGGTAAAATGAAACACTCACCGGACAGTAGAAAAATTCAAAATTTTCGCTAATTTCGTAGCATCATCGGTGTGAGGAGAAAGAGAGGGAACCTGAACTTCCGGAACTTCCGGTTCCATCTCTTTCTCCTCACACCGATGATGCTACGAAATTAGCGAAAATTTTGAATTTTTCTACTGTCCGGTGAGTGTTTCCTTTTACCTTCTTTTATTTTTACTTAGCCCTTTTGGCCCTCCTTGCTTTTATCCATTATATATATATAAATTCCATTTCTCTATTTCTGCTAAAACTATTTTTAATTTCTCTATTTCTGTTATAATGAACTTCACATGAAAAAGGAGAAGTAAACACCAAAAATCACTTTAATCACCAATAATTTAGCATTTCTTCCTATAAAGCAATCACATGCTCTTAAAACGAAATCACTGAAATATCTTTTAATAACATGTACTCAATAGGACATGCTCTTAATTATCAAAGTCCATGAAAAGATTAAAAAGCACAGCAAGCTACTGGTATATGGGAATTTCCCACAACTGGTTTACCTCATATCTCAAAAACACGAAACAGTTCATTAGGACAGATACACACAGTACTGAAAAGTTAATAACAATGGGAGTTCTGCAAGGGTCAGTTTTATGGTCGACATGACAAAGCAAAATTTTCATCAATTACTTTTTAAATGTGTTAATGACACAACACTTATTAATAAATATAAAGTGGGGGTGGGGATGAAGGGGGATGGTTAAGCTCAAATGGATACCACTAATCTGGTGTATCAAGTAGAAGAGTCTTCCAAAATTTGTAATAATAACATTAATAATAGTTTTGCATCAAAATTATTAATACATATTATTTCATAATAAATATTGTAGATATTATTATTATTTTATAGTAATAATACTAATACATTTTATATCTCCAAGTACCCAATGTTTTTTTTAAAAAAATGTTCTTTACTTTTAATTCTCCTCTTCTTTCTTGTGTTATGCTACTCTTCCAAGTATAATTTTGCATGTACATTTTTGAAAATCTTATGCAGCTGTGTCAAAGTCCTCAACTTGCACTTTCATATTATAGTATAAGTCCACTATGAGACCTCAGTGACTCATGAACTTTTGCTCCACCCATAAGTCCACTATGAGACCTCAGTGACGCATGGACTTTTGCTCCACTCATAAGTCCACTATGAGACCTCAGTGACTCATGGACTTTTGCTCCACTCATAAGTCCGCTATGAGACCTCAGTGACTCATGGACTTTTGCTCCACTCATAAGTCCACTATGAGACCTCAGTGACTCATGGACTTTTGCTCCACTCATAAGTCCGCTATGAGACCTCAGTGACTCATGGACTTTTGCTCCACTCATAAGTCCGCTATGAGACCTCAGTGACTCATGGACTTTTGCTCCACTCATAAGTCCGCTATGAGACCTCAGTGACTCATGGACTTTTGTTCCACTCATAAGTCTGCTATGTGACCTCAGTGACTCATGGACTTTTGCTCCACTCATATGTCTGCTATAAGACCTCAGTGACTCATGGACTTTTGCTCCACTCATAAGTCCGCTATGAGACCCCAGTGACTCATGGACTTTTGCTCCACTCATAAGTCCGCTATGAGACCTCAGTGACTCATGGACTTTTGCTCCACTCATAAGTCCGCTATGAGACCTCAGTGACTCATGAACTTTTGCTCCACTCATAAGTCCGCTATGAGACCTCAGTGACTCATGGACTTTTGCTCCACTCATAAGTCCGCTATGAGACCTCAGTGACTCATGGACTTTTGCTCCACTCATAAGTCCGCTATGAGACCTCAGTGACTCATGGACTTTTGCTCCACTCATAAGTCCACTATGAGACCTCAGTGACTCATGGACTTTTGCTCCACTCATAAGTCCGCTATGAGACCTCAGTGACTCATGGACTTTTGCTCCACTCATAAGTCCGCTATGAGACCTCAGTGACTCATGGACTTTTGTTCCACTCATAAGTCTGCTATGTGACCTCAGTGACTCATGGACTTTTGCTCCACTCATATGTCTGCTATAAGACCTCAGTGACTCATGGACTTTTGCTCCACTCATAAGTCCGCTATGAGACCCCAGTGACTCATGGACTTTTGCTCCACTCATAAGTCTGCTATGTGACCTCAGTGACTCATGGACTTTTGCTCCACTCATAAGTCCGCTATGAGACCTCAGTGACTCATGGACTTTTGCTCCACTCATAAGTCTGCTATGAGACCTCAGTGACCCATGGACTTTTGCTCCACTCATAAGTCCGCTATGAGACCTCAGTGACTCATGGACTTTTGCTCCACTCATAAGTCCACTATGAGACCTCAGTGACTCATGGACTTTTGCTCCACTCATAAGTCTGCTATGAGACCTCAGTGACCCATGGACTTTTGCTCCACTCATAAGTCCGCTATGAGACCTCAGTGACTCATGGACTTTTGCTCCACTCATAAGTCCGCTATGAGACCCCAGTGACTCATGGACTTTTGCTCCACTCATAAGTCTGCTATGAGACCTCAGTGACCCATGGACTTTTGCTCCACTCATAAGTCCGCTATGAGACCTCAGTGACCCATGGGCTTTTGCTCCACTCATAAGTCCGCTATGAGACCTCAGTGACTCATGGACTTTTGCTCCACTCATAAGTCTGCTATGAGACCTCAGTGACTCATGGACTTTTGCTCCACTCATAAGTCCGCTATGAGACCTCAGTGACCCATGGGCTTTTGCTCCACTCATAAGTCCGCTATGAGACCTCAGTGACTCATGGACTTTTGCTCCACTCATAAGTCTGCTATGAGACCTCAGTGACTCATGGACTTTTGCTCCACTCATAAGTCCGCTATGAGACCTCAGTGACCCATGGACTTTTGCTCCACTCATAAGTCCGCTATGAGACCTCAGTGACTCATGGACTTTTGCTCCACTCATAAGTCCGCTATGAGACCTCAGTGACCCATGGACTTTTGCTCCACTCATAAGTCTGCTATGTGACCTCAGTGACTCATGGACTTTTGCTCCACTCATAAGTCCGCTATGAGACCCCAGTGACCCATGGACTTTTGCTCCACTCATAAGTCTGCTATGAGACCTCAGTGACTCATGGACTTTTGCTCCACTCATAAGTCTGCTATGAGACCTCAGTGACTCATGGACTTTTGCTCCACTCATAAGTCAACTATGAGACCTCAGTGACTCATGGACTTTTGCTCCACTCATAAGTCAACTATGTGACCTCAGTGACTCATGGACCTTTGCTCAACTCATAAGTCTGCTATGAGACCTCAGTGACTCATGGACTTTTGCTCCACTCATAAGTCAACTATGAGACCTCAGTGACTCATGGACTTTTGCTCCACTCATAAGTCAACTATGAGACCTCAGTGACTCATGGACCTTTGCTCAACTCATAAGTCTGCTATGAGACCTCAGTGACTCATGGACTTTTGCTTCACTCATAAGTCTGCTATGAGACCCCAGTGACTCATGGACTTTTGCTCCACTCCACTACGTATATATACACAATTGCAAATGTAAACAACAAACAATATGAATTTCAAAGCTAGAAGGCTCAGGTTTGAACCTAGCCAAGCCACAGATCTGTCATTCTGTTTGTCTCATCATCAATTTCAACAGTTCATCATTCATCCTCGACTTTGCGATTAACCCAAGATGTAGACAAGTTACGTAAAATTACCAAAATAGAACTTCAGTGTTCTTGACTTGATTTGGAGTTTTTTTTTAATTCAGCTTTATGCACATAAGGCTAATTGCTAGTGGACCTTTAGTTAAAAGTGGGATCCGAACCACTATGTGACTACACTGGATCCGGGACCCCTTGATTATAAGGTGACATCACCACTACACCATTGGGGAGGCAAATAATTGTTTTAGACAAGTTATTGTCCATAGTTGAATGCCCCTTGTATAAATTACCTCTTTGAAAATTATAAACTGAACTTACAAAAAACATTATATGTCCACATAATGATATGCCATGTTCAACTCCACACACAACTTTCTCTCTCACCCATTTGTCAATCCAATTGTTTGCTGCTAGTATAAAGCCAGGACCTGACAAAAACCTGAAAAAAAGAACAATGAGAGTGAAGCAATAAGAAATTATATTATTAAACAATACAGTATTTGATTCATTTGAAGAAAGAAAACTCCAGAGATAGACAGGGACATATCTAGAAATACATGTTTTTTCTTGTTTTTTTGGGGGGCGGGCCCGAACCAACTGTCTCAAAATATAATAATAATAATGTTTAAACAAAAACGATTATTATATTAAATTAATTAAAATAGTATTAATTAAAATATTCAAATTAATTAATATTAAATTTTTATTACATGAATAGGTAAAAGGATGGTATAAGTGATATAACAGTACGTATTCATTATCTAGCTTACGATTAGTTAAGGTCAGGAAAATGTGTACAAAAAAACTGCCCTGGCAAGGAAATTAATGTCAAATAGATAAAGAATTGAATTCTAATTAAATATAAAAGAAAGGTTGTTAGATCCAGTTGACAAAAATTAAGGTTGCTGGTGATATTTTATGAATGCTAGGTTGTAAGTAGTAATAAATCTTGCATAAATCCACTTTGCCACTGCCATTCAAAGTAGTATGATTACAATATAGTCCTTGCCTTCCAATAAGTTTGGTAGAAATAAGTAACCCTTGATTAAAGAATAAGTACATTTCCATTATGTAACTTTAGTTATTCTATTTTTCATTATTTAATATTTGTTATTAGTAAGTCTTTCTGGTGGGGGAGAGTTTCGGACCCAATGAGCCTCCCACCTAAATACATCCTTGGAGATAGATGATCAAATAAAAAAAAAGGTTACACACATACAGCCTTGATCTTGGGGATCTGTCATGGTCATAATCTGTGAGAGTTATTCAAATTTTGAAATTGATTACAATGATAATCTAATAATAGATAGATTAATCGAGAATTTCCATCTTTCTCTAATATAATTCTTGACATGTCCTCATATATCTCTTGGGGGACATTGATACAGAAACGTTTCCCTGGAAAAGATCAGAAATCCTGAACCATTTCTCTTTTACAAGTTCCAAAACTTTAAACAGGAAAATAATGATTGATTTGGTTATTTTATGTTGCTTTTCTACCACTTTTTCCTAATCGCAATGATGAGGATGAGTGATGATATGATGATTGATGAAGGGACACTCACAAAGAACACACATGCCCATGCAGGGATTCATACATGGGGATCAATGATATGATATATGATTTATTTGCATCCAAGGACTACAATTTTGTACAAGTATGTACATCTGTAGTATAGGCAGTGTGGTATTTGTAGGGGGATGGGGGAATTCCCCCTCTCTGGACACTTGTGTCCCCCTCTCTGCTTGATAAATTTTATCCCCTGGTGGGGAATGATATTTGGGGGGAAACAAAAATTATTGGCAATTTAGTTACTTTTTCCCATTTCGCCATTCAATTGCAACATTTTCTGTCCGACAACTGGAAGCTCAATTTTGCGAACGCAGATGTGGCCTCAAGCGCTGCTCTATTCGTGGAACTGTCAAACAAGTGGCCAGGGTTGAAGACCAACTCCCCTCTTTATTTTTATTTGTCCACGGAATTTGGCAGGATAATGTAACCCCAATGAATGTGCAAGTTACAAATGAGTTGTCACACGACTCGTACTTGTCACCACAGAATCTGTCATTTGTAGGAGAGGGACAATAGTGTGCGAATATAGCCGATGTAGAATTTTTGAAGTAAGAGCAATAGCCCTTTACAAAGTCATTTTTTAAAGAACATGTGTGATATTTTTCTAGAATAATGAACTAGATTTCTTTATGAAACTAGAATGTTAGTGAAAAAAGTGAACATTACGAGTTCCAGACTCTGCAATATCAGGAATCTGCCTTCGAAATGAACGAAATGTGATAAAACTGGTGGGGGTGAAGGCTGTTTTGATCAAAGGATGGGTTCTAAAAATTTGCAAGTGCATCTACGCAAGAAGGCAGGAATATTAGAGCAGTGAGTTCCTTTTGACAGTTGGCTGCCTGTGGAAAATCTACCAAATGAAAAATTACATGGCCATGGCTTGATGTATCTAGCGATGAAGTTACACATACATTATCTTTCAACATCACGGAATTAAAATACATGGGCCAACCCCCGTGGCTGAATGGTTAGCACATTGCAATACGATGCCAGGGGACCCGGGTTCGAATCCTAGCCTGGGTATGTGTGTTTGGGAGTGTCCATTCATCAATTTCTTCATCTCATCACTCATCGCCATTAGCCAAAAGTGATAGAAAAGCAAAGCAAAATAAACTAAATCAACCAATCAATCAAACTAAAACACATTGGCCAGTTGGAATGTGGTATTTTTTGTTGGAAATATTTTCAGCATTCGTTGTCAAGTTGGTAGTTTTGTAATCTTGCGGCAAGCTAAACACATTTATAAAATATCATGACTAAAAGTACAGAAGAATCGATATTGAATTCATTCTCTTGATCAGTTCCGTAACAAAAATTGATTATGAAATTACGTACACAATAATGGGCATTAGATATATAGTAGTGGTAATCGCTATTGTCTTGTATTCAAGGAGTTCCAGACTAATTAGGGGTAAGTTGACGGAAACACTTGCGCAGCTAACAAATTTTCAGAATTAACGAGCTAATGAAACTTGTGTTAAGCTCCTGGGATCTAAGAATCAAGTTAATGAGTAATTTTTATGATTTCACAAATATAACCGTAATTTAGCAAAGTAGTCTTGGGCGCTATTTTTATGGGGTAGAAAACTTTTTGATTCTGCTCCCCACAGCCCCAAAAGTTATGCCTAAGTTCGATTCAGGTCTCCAAAATTAGGTCCCAGGCTGGAATTCTGGGGAGGAAGGAGGGGGGGGGGGTTGTCAAAATCTCACTTTAAAAATTGTAAATACTCTCCCGATTAGCTGTTCTGATCATAAAGTGGACTTGGCTCTTTAAATCGGCAATTTTCAGCAATTATTAAAAAAAGTTTTGTTCAAAGCTTTTTTTTTAAGTTGAGTGACATGAAATGAAGTGTCGAGTCATTTAAAATTATCGAGATAAACCCCTCACCATAATCCCCCTCCTCTAGCAGCTCCAACCGTACATAGACACACATATATTTGAAGCATTACACCATGCTGTCTCCAGAATTTCCCCCCCCCCCACTGGAAATTTCTTAGATACCACACTGAGTATAGGACATGTCAAATAGAAATACATGATACTAAAGATTTTAGATTTGATTTGCTTTATTTTACTGCCACTTTTGGCTAATTTGCGAAGATGGGGATGAGTGATGATATGATGAAATTGATGAATGGACACACAAATATCCATGCCCAGGCCAGGATTAGAACCTGGGACACCTGTGCTAACTACTCTGCCACAGGGGCCCGGCTACATGATACTTTACTTAAGTATTGTTGAAGCATGTCGATGTGATTTGAGAATTTCAAATGTTCATCTAAAACACTACCCAAAAATTTAGTTTCTTTTGCGTACATTAAGTCTGTATTTTGGGACTTAACATTAATATTTAACTGTTTTCTTGTTGGAGAAGCTATAAAATTTATGTAATTTGCTTTGCTTGTGTTTAGAATTAAGTTATTTCCTTGAAACCAGCTATCAAGCTTTAGCAATTTGTAGTTTACTTTATGTTTTAAGGCATGCTCACAGTGATCTGTTAATATAATGTCTGTGTCATCTGCATACAGTATAGCCTGTGCCTCATCCAAAAGTTTTGGCATTTCATTTACATAGAGCAGGAATAGAAAAGGTCCAAGTATACTGCTTTGGGGAACTCCACAATTTATTTTTTGAGCTGGAGATTGATTATATATTGTATTACCATCAGCATTTAAGTAACATATTTCTACAAATTGTTTTCTTTCATGAAGATATGATCTATATCATTTATGTGCTAGTCCTCATATGCCATAATTTTCTAGTTTTTTTTAGGAGCATATAGTGATTGACTGAATCAAAGGCTTTTGTCAGGTCACAGAAAGTCCCAAGTGTGTGTTTGCAGTTATCAAGTGATTCACCCACATGTTCAATGAGATCAATCAGGGCTGAATTTGTGCTTTTTTGCTTTGTGAAACCGTGTTGTGTCTTGGTTAGTACTGAATACTTTTCACAGAATTTTTCAACTTTTATTAACATTGCACGTTCAAAAATTTTTGAGAACACAGAAAGTTGTGAGATAGGTCTATAATTGGCTACATCTTTTGGATCATTTTTCTTGTATATTGGTTTTACAATTGCTATTTTTAGTCTGTCAGGAAAGATACCTGTTTCAAAGAAATGATTTATGATGTGTAGGAGAGGTTTACAAAGCTGTTTGTAGCAACCTTTAATCCGAAAATCTGGTATTTCATCAAATTCAAATGAGTTCTTGTTTTTTAATGACCTGAATATTTCCCTTAATTCTAGTTCAGAAATGGGTGATATGAAGATTCATTTTTCATTTTTCAGAGCTATTAAAGCCATTTCGCCTGTCTTGGACATATTTTTATTTTTATTTTGGCCAGCACATGGTACCGAGTTTATAAAGAAGGTGTTGAATATTGCTACATCATATGGATTAGTTAATTCTTTGCCTTTTACATCTAATGCTATGTTTTTTCTTGTGTTTGAGTGTGGACATGTTACACTTCTGATTATATCCCACATGGCTTTGCATTTATTATCTGATGTTTGTATCCTTATGTCATTATGTCTGATTTTTGCCTGTTTTGATATCAACTGATATGTTTTCTTATACTTTTTGTAGTAGACTATAAAGTTTGGGTCATTATTTACTTTACTTTCTGCATGAAGTAATTGTATTTTTCTGCTAGTTATTTTTATTCCACTTGTTATCCAGGATTTTTCTTTCTTTCTTATATTTACTTGTTTTACAGGAAAGCATTCATTGTGGAGTAGGCAAATTTTATTTAGGAGGACAACGAATTTCTTATTTGTGCTGGGTAGTTGATAAATGGCATCCCACCTTTCTTCCCCTAGTTTATGCATGAATATATGAATTGTCTCCTTCGTGTATAATCTTTCTTGTATTTTCTTTGTTGCTTTTGACTCGGTTACTTTTTTGTTTCTACACTCTAGTGAAATAAATTGTGCTTCATGATCAGAATAATGTACACTTACATTTTTTACACTGGTACTTGTTTGTTTCTCTGTGGATGATCATGTGGTCTATCAATGAAACTGAGTTTGGTGTTATTCGTGTAGGCAAGTTGATAATTTTTTTTTGGCACCATATGTGTTTAGTGTCATGACAAAGTGTACCTTACCTTATGTCTTTTAGGAAGTCAAGTTTCAGATCCCCATATTATAATTTCTCATTTTAGTGTTTTTAGTTCATCCAAAAGCATTGTGAGTTTTTGTATAAAAGTTGCATAATCTTCATCTGGTGTTCTATAGCAACAGATAACCAAGATTTTGAGGTCAAGGAAATATATAACGCTGAATTCAAAGTGTTTTTCGATTGCCTCTACTGTTTTTGGGATAATTTCTTTCACTCTTACACCTTGTTTAACATATATGCTGGTACCTCCGTGCCTAATCATTGATCTACTGGAGAAGTTTATTAATTGATAATTGTAAATTTGTGCAAATTTGATTTCATCTTTTGAGAGCCAGTGCTCCGTAATGCATAGAACGTGTACCATTTCGGTTTCTTCTTTTATGAGAAGATCCAAATTTAGTGTTTTACCTGATATACCCTGAACATTTAAATAATATACATTTACACAGTTTCTATAATTTTTGTCCTTTACATAGTAACTATCTCTCATTGGTGGATTTTTGTTCTCATTTACGTCGCTTATATTATTTACCATAAAAAATCATCACTGTATACTTTTTGGGCATACATTTCTTCCTGATTGCTACTCGGGGAGTTTTTTACGTTGGATTTTCACTATACACTGCACACTGCACATCACAAATTCCATTACCTGTTTTTCCATTATGTTTATTTTTCTGGGCAGCACTACAGTTCTTCATAGATAATTGTACTTCTCTTGAGGATGTTGCACTCAGGACAGTTTCTTCTTTTCCTTGTTCGATCTTTGTAACTTCATTTATTTTCTCTTCTGTGATCTTGATCGAACAGGTTGATTTCTTCTTATTAGAATATTTTGGTAGTGAAGCTGGTAGAGGTATGGGTTGTCCATTAGTTTGGAGAATTTCTGTGTTGCTTATCAGCATATGTAGTTTTTCACTGTGATGTTTTTTTCCTTTGCCATTAAAATGTTGGCCATGTTTGGTGTGACCTTCTCTTCCAATATTCACATTTAGGAGCTGAACTGAGGGGAAGTATTTGCAGACTTTGATGACTTTTGAGTTTGCATTGTTTACTTCAAGGTTAACAGTGGGTTTGTAGCACACTGTGCTAACCACTCCATTATGAAGGTGGAAATAGCATGGGACTATGTTCTCAGCTTTGTCACACTTTTGTGCATTAATTTGATAATTCACTGCAGGAATGTCGGAAAAATGTGTGCAGAATCAAAGGAAGTAAGCCATTGGCTGATTGTTGGGTGACCTCCTTACAGGAATCAGCAACTTCCATGTCCAGAGTGTTGGACATGTTTACTTCACACTTAGACAAGTCTGAGAGGAATATAAAGATTGAGTTTCTTTCTAGAACTGTATTTTTACAACTCGAATAAAATTCAGGTTATTTATTTGCTTGGATTGCATTAGTGATTTATCCCCACCAGTTTCAACACTCACAAAATTTTTGCAATGCCCTGTTAACCTTTTTCAGAGGCATAATTATGGTCATTTTAGGCTCAATTAACCTTCAACTACCTAATATTATACTTATCCCTCACAAATTGAGGAATCTTTAATGTGATGACCTTTGTTTAATGTAGTGTAAGTAAAGACAAAGCATGTAGTGTTAGTGTTAGGTAGCAAATATATTTTCATGTTATAGTCACGTATAACGGTGGAAGCGGCCCCGGCGCCTACCCAGCGTCGAATAACATGGGTACCTGGGGGAAACCCTGGGGGGTAAAGGCGGCCAGGGGCGTGATGCTGATCACATCACGCCCACTCACGACCGGATCAAGAAAGTGTGGGGCGTTACCCCCACACCCCCTATACGCCTTCATGGTGTGGTGCTATGCACAGGGGAACACTTTACCTTTTTTACCTTTTAGTCACGTATAATATACATTTGAGGGATAAATTTCAGGCAAAGCTGATACCACTTTCAACCAATACTGATACTCTTACCGATCCCCACCGATACCAATACTTGATAATTGCAATAATTAAAATGTGTTCAAAATATTGACCAATATTGGTATGAAAATATTCTTCTCCAATTATACGCATCAATTTACCAAGAAATTTGCTTTAGGATATTCACCAATTACATCAGAATATTAAAATTGATATTATGTAATCGCAAGATATAATTTTTGTGCACAATTAGTGCAAAATAAATAGAAAGTTTGAATTTTGCATAATTTTCAGAACAATTAGACTCCACTAAATGTCGCGAGGCATTTTTGTGACCCCCAATATGCCGGAACAGTATCAGCTGGTATCAGTATCGGCTGGTATCAGAAGTGAATTCCAAACGATACTTTCCTTTACAGATACCTGTGACATAGGCCGATACAGATACATTGGTATTGGCTCAACGCTAATAAATATACAACTACTGATATTATTTCTTTCTATATAAGAAGTACTTCATGTTTCTTCATGCTAATTAAAAACTGTGCAGCTATGAATATGTAAATAAACATAAATATATATTGTGCTTTACCATAGTAGTGATGACATAATAAAAACTTACCATAGTGTTCCTATAAAATTAAAAGGATAATAAAATCTTGCTTTCTCAGGATAATGTTTTAATGTAAATATAGTGGAATACATAAACATCCACCAGGCTATAAACCTTAGGAATATTAATCCATAGCCAGCTGGTGATTCATACAAGTACAGCACTTCTCCTGGGTCAAAAAACTGAAATAAAATATGGAAATGAGTCTTGAATATGTGTAAGTTTGCATTATTTTATAAATATATTAAATAAAATTATGATACTAACAATACAATTGATTGGATAGACAGACAGATGGATAGATAGATAGATAGATTGATATTGTCTTTATTTAGCAGGAACGTGTCGGCCTCTAGGGTCGCTTTTACAACCGACCCATAACACGATAAAGGAGACCAAGAATATAAGCTGGAGCAAGTAATACATAAACAAAATCAATGTTTGTGATCAGACCTTATAACTGCATAATGGCATATATGCATGGACCAGAGGTGGTCTGCAGAGCCCTTTTGGTGAGGCCCATGCCCATTTGAAAAATGAAGTACAGTACTTAACATAAAAACTGATTAAGTAAATGGTAGACGATAGCATCTTACTGTTCTTAATACCATAGTGTCGCTTTGTGGCCCGCGAGCGTCATTGAAATTGTTAATGTGAGCCTCATTGTCTAATGAGTTGAAGACCCCTGGGTTAAAGGGTTCCTTTTAACAAGGTGTAATGAATGAATAAATGGTTTGATTTATTTTACTTTGTGTTTCTGCCACTTTTGGCTAATTGAAAAGATGAAGATGAGGGGTAATATGATGAAACAGATGAAGGGACAATCACAAATACATATGAACAACACAAGTCCCATTGAGGATTATACTGATCCATGGGTCCAGACAGCAGAGCCTTGTTAGTCTTCAAAATGCAGTCCAAGCATACTGGAAGTGAGGTTGACAATTGGGTGTCTTACGGTCATCCCTTAGCAAGGTGTAAATTAATGTTTTCTTTTTTGCTGGAGATTTCCTCCTTACTATTAGTCATGTTTGTAACAGAAATATTCTCATTAGATGTTCAAATATAAACTTGTTCCAGATGCAAGTATCGTTTCATGCTTTCAAATGGAATTAGTTCAACAATTGACAACATATCTCATCTGACTGTTGTGGAACTGACAGTAATTACCCAGATTATTATTAAGAGGTACTTAATATTATTTTAAGCATTTTATATCATTGGTTAAAACAATATTAATTTTATCCAAGGCTTGCTGCAATTCTGATACCAAATATTTGAACAGAAAGGAGGAGTTGATGAACTGTTTCTTTGCATAAATACATTTAATTTCATTACTGGCTGTATAAAAATAACTAAAATTGCTGTATGAGAATCAGTGGCGTATGCTGGTTCTAAAGAGTGGGTAATCTCCGACCCTTGATCCTCAAACTCCAAAAGTTTCCGTGCAATTTATGTCAGGATCCATATTGGATTTAGGAATATTGTGTCGGAATGTTTGTCTTATTGTTACGACCACAATCAATTAATTCTCGTTATTGCAGTTTAATATACGTGTAGAATTTCAAATAATAAAACAAGACAGTATTATAAAGCTATAAAAAAACAACCTGTGAAATATAAAATGAAAGACGTGCACTAGTGAAATAAAAACCCGCAATATTAATTTAAGTGCCAAATTCAACTTACTCCAGGACCCGATTACTTGTGCTGTACCACATCCAAAGCACGCTGTTTGTCCAGTTGCACGTCAATACGTGTCTGTGCGAAAGATTGCAGCTTAACAAAGGAAGTTATGTGACTTTTGGATTTTTCATGTTTGACGCAAGCATTGCAAAGATTACAGTATCCGCCACGCGTCCATACATTCTTTTCAGCCCCGAAAAGTAAGCACGGCCAACAAAAAAGCAAAGCTTATTAACACTTATACTTCCTGTCAACCATGGTGTTTTGTCATAATTTGCTTGCGAAAATGCCTCACATATTCCCGATTTTTGTCTTTGTGTGAAGAAATAAGTTCAAGCGATGACACTGGACTACCTGTATTAACAATTTGCAACTTCTCCTGAGAAGATCTTGTTCCAAAAGGTTTCACTAGCAAATCTTGTATCACATCCATTACCCTTTAACGCAGCACTATCACGACAAACACTAACACCTAAATAAATAATAAACACGAAGCATAGCACGAAGCCAACGACTACACGCATTCAGTTTCACGTGCCAAACTTCTGTTGTTGTGTTCCTGGCTGAGAATGAAATTCCCTATGAATGATAAAAAAAATCCCTTTCCGAGCTCGAAATGACAGGTTTTAAAAGTTCGAATCATTGCAGGCCAGAGCCAGAATTTTATTTCGGGATGGGGATCATCCCTTATTAGCAGCCGCCACATAAAGTTGAAACAGTGGGATTAGAAGTCCTGAAGATGAATCTCAGATTATTACAACGTATTAAACTAGGTGTTTAATCCTGCTAATGAAGTAAAATTAATTACCACTATACACTTTTTAAATTAGATATTTGTAGGATTTCAGGGAGGGGGGTTTCAGCCCCCCCGAGTCCTCCACCTGGCTACGTGACTGATGTGTTTTATTTCGTTTTATGTTTAATTCGTTCATCTTCATCACTATTAATCTAAAGAGGCGGAATATAGCAACTTAAATTAACTAATATATATATATATATATATATAATTTATTTTTGATATCTTTCCCTTTAAAAAATATTCAGTTCCGTGAAAGAAGTATTCTCGCTGCTTTTGAAGATTAGAGAGGAGAAACAATCACTATTTTTGTAAATACAAGAATGGGGGAGTCAGCATATAGGTGCTTTAATTGCTTAAGCTTTGAATTTTAATTTAGTTTGCTTCATCTTCAATATTTAAGCTTTTTCCTTTTGATAAATTTATGTTCAAGTAACAGAAATCAGCAAGACAGAAGCAAATGTAAAGTGAAAATTAGCATAGAATTGGTTTGCCCATGTTATTCAATTTTCCTGTTCTTCGCACTCTACCGGGTATGTTTTCCCTAGTTCAGCGGAGGGAACGGAGAGGTTCTGAAGGTTGAGAGTGCGACCGGTGGACTCTCACAAGAAGGAGCTTACCCTGGCCACGGAATCACCGCGCCTGAGAAGCAGTGTTTCCTCTCCCTCTTTCCTCTCTCCTCCCTCCTCACCAAGGGTTGTAAGGGAAGAGGGAGGAATGACGTCAGGGTGAGATTCCCTGAAGTCATTCCACCGGCTGGAGAAAGGTTCCCGGACATTCAGCGGCAAATGGTTGGAAGCATGCATGCTTGTATGCTGGAAGCAAAGAAATGTATGCATCGAAATTGGATTGGAAGAATATTGTGAAGAAATGTGTATATATATATATATATATATATATATATATTTAAAAAAAGAAATACAGCCGGGTCATCTGCGATTACCTAGATGACCCAGAGTATACGCCGCTGATGAGAATCTGAATAACATACACGGTACAAAATGCAATAACAATTCATGAAAAATACAAACTCAATAGAGCCAGAAGTAGAAAACACTGTGTGCACAAAACACAAATATATTTGTGTGGAGAAACTAATGATTCATATTTAAGAAAAAAAAAAAAAGAAAACTGTATACAAGTTTTAATATTAAATTATAAAGACATTCAGACATCATTGTCTTTCCACTGTGTAGTACTTTTAAGTTTTAATTATACATATCTTAACATTACATTTTGAGAGACTCTCTTCTCTCGTCTTCAGGTGAACACATTTCTATATACTCAATGCCCCTCCCCCACCCCTCGCCAGAATTCTGTCTAATTTTTGCTCCACTTATGCTACTATTTCTATTTCATGAGGATAGGGGACCATATTTGCTTGAATTCTATGCTGGGATGACTTTGTTAAGAAGACTGCTTCTTTCATTTCCCTCAGTTTCCAATTTGGTTCTTTGTGTAGCACTGTTACGTAGTTCCCTTGAACTTTATGTGATTCATTCCATGCATGTTCGGCTATTTTTGACCTATCTATTTCATCCTTGTATGTGTGCTGCTCACCTTTCCTAAGGGCATCCAGATTCTCCTATAAAAGCTCACCTGCATTCACATGGTATGTTGCATATTCAGGTTTTGCTACCTTGTATGGGGTTTTCTGGTTTGATCTTATATCTTTCTTACTATCTTTCTACTGATGAATTAGCTTAGATTAAATTAGATTTATTTCATCCATGAATCACATGTTTGCATTTGCATGCTGTGATATCGGACATGTAAATTTTGTGTTCACATTTGAATATACTAATACAATGAAATACAGTAATATAATGTAGTGAGTTGATACAATAAAATGATACCTTAGCCTATTACAGTTTTATGCTGGAAGGAGTGTACTCGTATTAATGACACAGTCCATTCCATAAAAGTAACACCAGTAAGACATGTTGAGGTTACAATATATAAATAATATATGTGTTCTGTAATGGATTAAATGAAATAGTGTGATATAATATAAAGGTAAGACTTATAACGTCATAAAATGATACGAAAAATTGCACTTAAGTGACATAACAAATATGACGTGAACCTTTTGTAGGTTTACGAATATGTTGGAACTATTGACTAAATTTTCAATTTTCAATTGTGGATGAATCCATGAACCTCCAATCCATCAACCCACAGATTGTTGACGAATTAGGGGTTCATAAATTCACTCACTGTGTAAAAACAATGGTGTCCTAATTTGGAATTTTGAACCAATTCAAAATTTCAACTTATTTTGTTTATTTGCTGTATAAATAATAGTATAAATGTCTTAGAAAACATGTGAGATCTTATTAGACTTTTTTCTGTCCCTGTAACTAATTTTCAAACCTTCTCTCCTATTGTTAACTTTGTGCACACCCAAATCAAAAGTTCTAGCTACGCCTATGCTATCAAGTAGATAGCGCCAAACACATGGCATTAAGAGATTGATTCCTTTGAGCTTTCAGTGGTCATATCCAATATTAAGTAACCATAGGAAAACAAAGTATTTAAACATGTAAACAAAAAATACTGTTTGTCATCTATCTACACTCTACTCAAAAATAATGTGGAGAACATACAGACTAAAACATTCTTACCTCTAACTCATATATGAACAAACAGACGTACGTTATGCAGTATAAACACATAAATATTGTTAGCTTGATGCTGCTTGATAACCTCAGTCTTCCTCTTGTTACTGTATACCCTTTTGCAAGTAACAACAGCATCAGAAGAAATATGGTCTCACTTGTACTTTCACTAACTCTCCCTGAAAGAAAAGATGAAATCAGTCTTATCCAGGGCCGGCGCTAGTAATTTTGCTGTCCTGGGCAGTGGCGGCAGATGCTGCTCCCTTTCGAACGCCCCCTTCCTCCAGTCATTAAACAGCAATGGGAAATTGAAAATCAATATATTCCTAAGTAAAAAATCAAACTATAAAATAATTTTATGAGACTTGCTAAGATATTTCAATACTATTTAACACAAAAGGATATCTCGCTCGACCACAGTTAAACTTTAAAAAAATGTGACACTAATTTTATATTATTATTATATTTCATGAAATCTCTCTCTCTCTCTCTCTCTCTCTATTAAACGTATCTTAATTGTAACAAGTACTAGGAAAGAAACGAAGGCTTCACTTCATATGATTACCGTTGTAGGTCTGTGATATATGATTGGATTTTTAAAATGTAATATTCCCGGATCTCCCGCGTGGGTTATCTAAGGTCTAAATTCTTTCCTGCGTTGTTCCCGCATAAAGCGGCTCTGGGGTTCACCCAGCATCAAATTAATGGGTACCTGGGGGCAACCCTGGGAGGTAAAGGTGACCGGAGAGTGGTGCTGATCACATCACCTCCAAATTGGCCGAGATCGAGTACTATCTTGCAGTGGCGAAGCTAAGGCGTAAATACTGGGTAGGCTGAAAAATCTACTTATATTTTTTTTATACAACAGGTTCATGAGTTGATTCTTGTTGGTCGCAAAGTATCAATTACTCTTTCCTTGAAGCCTTGATCAATAGAAAGTTTTTAACCAGTATTTTTTTGTCAATGGGTATTGTACTGAGAGAACTTAATCCTTCATTTTTCATTGAATTACGGAGATAATTTTTTACTCTCTTGAGGGTGCTCATACTTCTTTCGGAGGAAGCTGTTGTAATGGGGAATGTCAAGACCAACTTGATAAGTTGTGTTACTTCTTTGTAGATTATTTGAAGATCATTGCTAACTATGAATTTTAGAAGGTCTGCAGGAGGTAAATGCTTTTCTTCATCAGCATAGATATTCTTTAAATCATTTTTTAATCGTTCTTTGTTGAAAAGTGGATATGTGGACAGAAGGTTATTTAATTTCATCACAGGAAAGTGTAGTTTATATCCCCCAAAGCTATTTTGGTCTACCAATTCAACAAATTTTATCTTTTCAAGATCTCCAAAACATATTTCCATTTGTACAGTCAGTGTGTCCAAGATTTCGTAGGTTAAGCATCTGAGAGCCACTAAGTCTTGTTCACTTACATTTATTTTACTGCAAATCATCTTAGAGTTTTCAACACATAATTTCACAGTATTATATTGTTATAACATAAATACACTATGTGACACACACACACAAACACACGCGCGCATCCACTTGAAGTAAATTAACATTCAACAATGCAGCGCATGAACGACGCATTTTGCAAAAGAAGACTAGCAGCACAACAGGTCGGTTCTGAGGCTAGCCGCTTTCACCCAGTGAATCGGCCGCCCCCTCCCCTTACACTCCCCTTCCCCCTACGCAGAGCTCACGCTGTAGCTGCCCTTTAACGCGAGGCTTTTCGTCAAAAGCCTCACAATTCGGACCGAGCGCGCTCTCTCTTTCTGGCCTGACTGACGAGATATCTGGAAGGATCGGCGGAACCAAACATTCGGAAATTCGTTTTAATGAACTTTGATTGTTACAGGGTACAAGAACATTTTAATTTCAACATTTTTTGGGTAGGCTAAGCCTCAAAAGCCTCATAGGAGCTTCGCCACTGCTATCTTGCATAAAATGGAAACGAGCGTGTTTCAGACATGATTGACCTAAGATAGCACAGGGTGCGGCAGAACCGACTAAGCAGTTTCTATCGATTACCACATCAGCTGTGGTGGGGGTAGGCAGTTGCACGTGGTCTGCCTTTGTTCAGGCGTTGACCCCATTTCAGTAGCTAAGATGGTCTGGACCGGTGCACATCGTGGTTTTGCCGTTCACGCGCAATATGAAAACAACAGATCTGTGATCGCTACACAACGAGCTTTTCGGTGCCAGTTCAACATTCCACGCAACAATGCCGTTTCTAATGCAAACACAATTCGGTTGTGGGTTAGGCAGTTGGAGGAAACTGGTAGCACACTAAGAAGAGATACACATGGCTGACGCAGATCCATCAGAATGCCAGGAAATGTGCAGTGGGTGAGAACAGCAGTTCAACAATCGCCGGAACGTTCTGCTCGAAGACATGCTGTTGCATTGGGGATTTCAGACCGCAGTTTCAGAAGGATTCTGCACTGCGATTTGAAGTTCCATCCTTTCAAAATAATGATTGCTCAAGAATTACGCCCAGCAGACTACGCCAACCGTAAAAATCTGTGTGAGCAAATGCTTGCTCAGATCCCTCCGAATGCAGCTTTCTTCAGTAGTGACGAGGCACATTTTCATCTTTGTGGGTGCGTGAATAAGCAAAACTTTCGCTACTGGGCTGAACATAACCCCCGCATTATTCATGAAAGACCGCAACATTCTCCTAAAGTGACAGTGTGGTGTGCCATATCACAATTTGGCGTGGTAGGCCCTTACTTTTTTGAGGAGGAAGGAGTGACAGTGACAGTGAATTCCACACGTTATGTTTCAATGTTGCAAAATTTTCTGCAACCCAGAATGGACGGGATTGTTGAAGAACATGGACTGGGGGACTTGTGGTTCCAACAGGATGGAGCTACTGCTCACACAGCTCGAATTTCACTTGATGTTTTGAGAGAAATGTTTCCGGGACGCCTCGTCTCTTTGAGGGGTGATGTCTGGTGGCCTGCGCGGTCACCAGATTTAAGCATTTGTGACTACTTTCTTTGGGGATATCTGAAGGAAAAAGTTTTCAAAAGCCGCCCTCACACCCTACCAGAGTTAAAAGAGCGGATTATTGATGAAGTGAATGCCATACCCCGCGATATGTGTGCAAGAGCTGCTCGAAACTTCAGGGATCGTCTACAACAATGTATTGATGCTGACGGCCGCCATCTTGAGGACATTATTTTCAAAACTAAATGAATGTAAAATGGTATATTGTACTAATTTAGAAAACAAATTCATTTTTTCTCTATATATCCAGATTTACTTTTTATTGCTCCTCAAAACTACTTAGTTGGTTCTGCCGCACCCTGTATATTTATTAACCTTAATTTTTTAAAAAATTGTTCGCCACTTGCCATGGTTGCTGACAAAGTTAATAAATTTGAAGTTCTACACTCACATTAGGTGCAAAATCATGACCCTTAAGGTCTCGTTTGGTGTAATTGTTTTATTATAGCCGAAAGCAAATTTAGTTCATCTTCATAATTCAGTAACCTTCATGTGTTAACATTCCGGCAAGTATTCTACACTTTTCAGACAATAGATCAAATGGCATGTCTTTATGGTTACTAATATCATAAAAGAAATTGAAAGATTCACTATGATGTTTAAGCTGCTCAAATCTTTCTCTTACAGCTAAAATAATCATCTAGGACTCGGTAATAAACATCAACTTTTTCCCGTTTTGTGGATCTTCAACAATTTCATCATAGTGAAACTACTACATCTTTCGATTTCGACCCTGTACAGTGTTGCCTATCTTTGGATCATCTATATCTAAATTCGATGCCAATTCTCTATCAACAGGACTCACGGGTTGCTGCCCCCCGATGCCTCTATGAGTGGAAGGAGGGAGGCCCTGCCAGGCTTCCAAGTGACGCCTAAGAAACTTTGATATATTTCATCAATCCTGCTTTTTTCAAAGCGCCGATATGTTTGCAAGAAATCATCTAACAGCATCTAACAAATCGTAGATTAATGTTTTGAAGACATTTGCTCATTACATTACGTGGAGTACAAGTCATACCAGATAACTAGTGAGCAAAGAAATGTAAACCACACAACTGGTTTGCGATACACTGAGCCTCATGTGCGACCATTTGGACAGTTTTATTTTCGCCAATTATTTGAAGGAGCGCATCAAAGACCTCTCCCACTTGATATCTCAACAGAGTTAAGGCATCGAATCTGCTTTCCCACCTTGTGGCTCTCAGTGGTTTTCAAGTGGGTTGGACTACTGATATGTTCCTTCAAAACGGTGGGTTGGCATATAATAACTTCCAAGTTTTAATATAATATTATAACTTTCAAGTTTTCAATAGGCTTATTTTTTTCTTCTCTTCAAATTTTGCCACCCTGAAAATTTGCTGCTCTGGGCGGTGGCACGGTTCGTCCCCCCCTTCCGTCAGCCCTGGTCTTATCTTACATGCCTAACATGAGGGTTTATACGAGTTCAATACCACCCCCCAAAAAAAGAATCTTCTGACATGTTGGATTAATACAAGTTCAGAAACAATTTTCAACCGTTTACAATGGTTATAATTAAAAATTTACAATAATAACTATTGTAAGTTATTATAAATAAACCAATTTTAATTCAAATGTGTTATTGTTATTATTAGTATTATATTAATGGAGAGACTTTGCTACTCAATGCACAGTATTAGCAGTGGCGTGCAGTGATAAATCAGGCAGGGGAACAGGTCACTTGCACTTGCCCCCCCCCTCTCCTACGCATGGGTGTCTTAATATAATACAGTAGATCAAGTAAAATTCAACCCTTATTGAAATGAACCAAATAAATATACGATACATATACTGTATTACAAATTGTCAGAACTGACAAATATGAGGCACGTTAAAATTATATGACAATAATAATTTTAAAGCAAATGTGACATAATATAAAGGAAACATTAAAATTAAAACTGTTGATGCGCAATGAAGAAAAATTTGATAGTATAAATTTATGAGTGATCTGAGAAAAAAAATGTTTTGTCGGAACCTGTTTCTTCTCTTTATTCGTAGATAAGTTGACGTTTTTTCATAGAGTTGAGTATTCTTGAAATTCAAACGACCTCAATGCAATAATGGCACACAGATAGCTGAGTTTTTTCATGAGGTTCGCTAGATTAGTAGAAGTTGTTAATGTGACAAAACCCGACCTGTTTCAGACTCCCTTCTCAGGATTAAACAAGGAAAACAATATTATTTGCCACTGGAAGAATATCCAGTTAATCATTTTACAGAGTTGTAGTAACTCGTTTGAAAATGCCTTGTGTATGATTTCGTTTTAGTTTTAAATTCAGTTAGGATGTGTGTTGGTTTGTTGTATTATCTGCAAAGTTCAATGAACTAAAGGCTTTCGTCCTCAGCCAGTCGATCATACGACACTCGCAACATTCGCTTTCTTGTCCTGCCGCTGCGTGTCTTGAAACTTTGGTCTTGGGGTTGGTGGAACAGGTGGATGTGAGCTGTTCCCTCAGAAGCTATTTCCCAGTGTTTACCAAAGCATTTAGCAGACGCTTAGACTGTAGAAGATTTTTCCAGTTCGTTATGAATGTCAGACGCAAGTTCTCAACGAGATTAGGAAGTTATAGACTTTCTACACTCAAAAGTATCACTTATGACGCAATTAAACTTCAGCACATAGCAAAAACTGGAAGAAAGGCGAATCTGCAATATCTCTCTGAGGGAACAGCTAGAGTGTTCAGCTTCCCTGGTGCCGTGGGGATCGTTTACCTTCGCGCGTGGTGAGAACCATGATGCGTTGGGGGTGGGTGACGTAAACAAACGTCCAGCCACGGTGAAAGATTTTCTTTAGCGTTACTTTTGGAAACGTTGATTTCGGGAGAAAGAAGTGTTCTTATTATGTTAATATAAATAATTTAAATAGCTCAAAAGCGCGATAAGTAAGAGGGGACAGCCTGTTCCCTCTGTTCCATGGAGGGACCGCCACTGAATATTAGTGAATATCTTAGACAACTGTTGTCCATTATTTTCTTACATTTTGTGCAGTTAGTATACTGAAATTCATAATTATTGTATTTTGTTATTAACTTTTACACATTCTGTTAAAAAAGACTTTTAAAATTTAGGGCCAAATTTTACTCATAAAGTTTATATTGTGTAACCTCTCACAAAGAAAACTTCAGTATCTAATTTTAATAGTGTATAGTGGTATCCAAAGAATAAATGGATCCACATGTTCCAAAATGCTATAATATTAGAATATGTAACCTGGTTCCTCTATTATACACCAAACTTTTTTAGATCTAATGTATAATCCTGCAAAGGAAGTAAAACTAATTACCACTATACACTATTTAAATTAGATTTTTGACCGATTTTTGGGGGAGGGGCTTCAGCCCTCTGGCTATGTGCCTGCTGAGAGAACCTTTCTTTGAAACTATTGAATCAGAATTTTCAAACATTTGAAATTACTGAAACTTCTGTGAGACAGGTTTCAATCTTGGGATTTCAACCCACCTGCTTTCATATCTTGTCATCCTGTTTCCATTGTTGTTCCTGGTTCAAACTGAAATTTTCCTTATGATTCCCAGAAAATTCCCATTCTGGTCCCAATAAAATACATGCTTGTATACTGCATAGCAATTCTATATAATGCTGCTAAGTATAGGCTAAATTATGTATTTTTTTTAAAAGAGTAGTCCCGGTGCCATAGTCAGGTGACTATTTTTTTTTTCAAGGTGAGTGAAAACCATAAATGGCCCTGGCCCTGACTGGCCCTACATTTTAAAGTGAGGCCTGAACCACTGTCCAGTATCCAACCCAAGATCTCTTGATTGATTTGATTTATTTATTTTATTTTACTTCGCGTTTTATGCCTCTTGGCTAATTTGCAAAGATGGGGATGAGTGATGAAATGATGAAATTAATGAATGGACATTCACAAACAACCATGCCAGAGCGGGATTCGAACCAGGGACCCCAGGCATCGCAGCACGATGTGCTAACCACTCAGCCACAGGGTCCGGCCCAAGATCTCTTGATTACAAGGTGACGACATTACCACACAATCAGCGAGACCAATTTGTAAATACTGCTGTGTGTTTTTTATCGCACACAGCTGTAAAATGAAAAATGCTTTGTATAAAAGCTTGAATCTTTGTAAATGCTCTTGCCAAGGTTGCTTTTTTTTCAGTAGCTGGGGAAGTGAACGGTTAGTTTATCCCAATGGCTTTCTTGTTTAAAAGGTAACAAAAGGGGCCTTCGGTCCAGTGGTTGGGGGTGGGCCAGTTTTGTCAGAGGTATAAATAACTGCTTCTGAGTCATTCGAAACACAGGTGGATATATAGACCCAGATGGACAGGTGTCTACAGATGGATTAGGTGCAGTGGCGTGGCGCCTCCCCACCTCGTGCTACCCCCCCCCCACTCCAATGTCTTCCAAGTAGTTCATATAATATTAATCTGGTACGTCTGCAATTCAATACTAGATTTTGGTAAAGTTATTAATCAGGAAAAAAATGTTGACATAAGGACTGAAGTGAAATCGCAAACACTGGTTGTTTACACAATAATACTTAATTTGATACTTACAGAAACATCGAAGGCTACTTATAGAGCAGGTCAATCTGACGACTCTTCTTTCAAAATAGTTATATGATGCTGGGTTCCCAGGTTCGAATCCTGGCTTTTGCATGGACGTTTGTGATGTCTATTCATCAATTTCATCATATCATCACTCATCCCCATCTTCTCAAATTAGCCAAAAGTGGCACAAGCGAAGCAAAATCAATCAAATCAAGTCAAAAAAGTTCTATGATGCTATCATAAAGTGAAGTTTTTAATTTGAATTTGAAATTTTGGGTGCGTCATGGTCATGGTCCATGTTATCCACACCTGAATTCCACATGTTTTTTTTTCATCCGAAAATAGAGTACATGGTCAACAAAAGAGTTTCGACAACTGCACACATCCACATAACCACGGATAGTCGTTATACCATGAAACATTGAAATGTCGGTCATATCCAGCAGACGACTTGGTTTTTAAATCGTTCAAAATAGTCTTTGGCCTCCCTTTCGCCACAATTTTGCTCTTTTCTGCAAAAGATATTTGCCTAAGGAGGGTACAGGATCAGTCCTCCTCTTCGATTTTGCCGGTGTCAGAAAAAATGTCAGTCTGCAATGTTTACTTTATGACAATATTACCAGTTTATGTATGTAATAATATTTTAAGACAGGTTCTCCAATTCTTTATATTTTGGTGTTACCTGCGGTAACAGCGGCTACATGTATGCCACGCCTCTGATTAGGTGGGAGAACAGCGTATGCTGAACCTCACCCACTCAATAAAGATATATTATTATTATTATTATGGATACATAAAGATACACAGAGAGGTACACAGAGAGGTACACAGAGAGTGAGCGCTCCATCTAGGGACATCTGCATGATAAACTACAGGGGTGGGTTAGCTCTATTGTAAATAGTGTGCTTGTAGCTTGAATTAGATGTACAGCACTTAATGAGAGGACTGCATAGGGACTCTCGCATGATAAACTGTGAGAGTGGGTTAGCACAATGTTAAATAGTGCGCACGCAGAGCAAAGTCTACTAAAATGCATTCCTCTGTAATGGTGCAAAAGGCAACCTGGAGCATTTATTAATGGAGCTGTAATGTAACGATGTACAGGGAGAAGGGGAGGTTTGTAAATAAATTGTACATGCAAGATATTTCAGTGAGTTGTCATTGAGCAAGCCCTATAGGTCGTAGGTTTATGCTAGGTACTAGGAGTGTAAAGTGTTTTGGTGGTTGGGAATTGGTCAGCTGTTAGAAACCCCCAGACTTCGAGACGACAGCTGATCAGGGTTACGTAAAGTGTAGGTATATGTAAAACCACAAAACAATACAAAGAACCCCATGTCAGTGGTACACCAGAAATGTAATTTTAGATATTTTCATAGCTTTCATCTCTATCTATTGTCTATTAAGCACCATACTGTTTACCGTGATTATTTAGGACAAGTGCTTTAAATTAGAAACAAATACCGCTGACTTTTCAGCTGTCTTGAATTCGTCTGAAATTTTTTGGTTATAAGCCCTAACATATTACTTGCTCCAGAGGCATGAGCATCTGGAAGTGGTAATAGCCCCCCCCCCCTCGAATAATGATTATCAGCCTAAAATTATTTATTTCACACATATAATTTCATTTCAGCCATGGTAATTTGCGTGAATTATTATAAGGGAATGATAATTACAAGTAAGTTTGATACAGGTCATTACAGTACTACAATAACCTCAAAATGAATCAATGTTTTTTTGAGCAGGCAGTATTAGATTTTGGGTGATGCTTTGCTTGTCCCCACCCCAATGAAAAATAAATATTTCATGGGAAGGCTTTTTTCCCTGGTAAAAATCCCTGCAAACATTCATGCCAAGGGGTTTGCAACACGACACATCCTATAGCCGTGATGGCCTAGCGTCCGGCGCGGAGACTGTCTTTGTGACAGTGACCCTCTGTTGCAGCGTTTACCTACAAAGGAACATGTGGTCAAACAACCAATTAGGCCTACTGTATCGGCAAGAAGAAGCAACATTAAAATCCCTCCTCCCCAAAGCAGCCAGCAGGGAAACAGGATTTGGTCAAAATAATCGTTCTGCACTTTGAATGGAGGTCCGGTCATCGGGAGATGCGGCGATGAACAAGCAAAATAATAAAAATATTGCATTTTACATATTTTAGAGAAGCAGTAAAAATAATAAGCCAGAATACTCGCATATTTATGCAAAATTAGCCAAACAACAGCATGAAACATCTTGAAATATGCAAGAGATTCGCTAATCTTAGCGCATCAAAATGAGGCCCCAGTACTACCTCTCATGCCGAACCCTCCCGCCAAGTTTCCTATTGAAGGCAATGGTGTTCGTTGGCCCAGCTCATCGCAGAATAGTGTGAATCTCTCTGGTCTCTGCAAGTGCCAAGAACACCTGAACGCTTCCGAACAGGCAGACAGGTCTAACGACCTGTACTTTCCCCCACTCTTGAAGGTCTGGGTCATAACAGGCCATTTTTTCAGCCCCCCATCCTCATGTTTACAGCCATAGCAGGGTTTGTCTGGAGTCATCAAGATTCTTCAGAGTGTCCAGTCGCGTGCTCAAAGAGGGGTGGTGAGGATCATAATTCTATTTAGGCTCAATATTCTTTGAAAAAAAAAGAAGAAAGAAAAGAAAGGAAAAGATGGCAAAATGAGGACTTCAGGAATCACTACTAAAAAGTACACGTAACCCCCTCCCCCCACCCTCCTTCAAAAATCCTGGGCACACCACTTGAATGTCTGCTATTTCCACATGTTAAGAGGAAAAGCACACATTGAAGGATATGAATCTGCTTTTCATTATCAAAACAACAATTGGCGGTGAACCAAATGTAAAATGTCACGCTTTGCCACTGGCCGGGAGATATAGTGGCAGGACTGCAAGAACACATCAGTTAAATATACTCTAATCCAATATTGAAACTCAATATTGAAATACTTGGAAATTTGAGATTTCTGATTTGTAACATCTATTATCAACTAGATTTGAAGATGAAGGTTTCTATTTACATTATGTAAATTTACTATACATACCCCACAACCTAGCAGTTGGAAACCCAATGCCATCGACTGCATATCTGCCATATGCAATGCAGAGAAGAATGATTCCAAAAGCCTGCAGCAATATTGAGCAAATGAAGAGTTTGTATGTTGTATGAAGGAGTTGCCTGGATCTTAATTCAACTGTAAAAAATTAGAAATAAATGGTTTCATAAATTAAGTATTAAAAATAACATTTTTTTTCTTTCTAGGGGATAAGTGATTATTAGGGATACACAGAAAGTGAACACATTTCAGTATTAAAAGCAGTAAATAACATGGCATTTTGGCATTAAAGTGATGAATAAAATCCAAAATTTGATTCATAAACTATACTTATTACACAAAATAAAAATTTCCATTCTAATAGCATATTCCTAACCTTTGCCTGTCTGAAATGGAAGGAAGTATAAATCCTAAGTGTCTCCAGTTGCATGACACTACAAAACTGTATACAAGAAATGTCCAGTAATTCGTTCAAATACAGTGGGAGAAAGAATAACTTGTCTTAATAATGAAAAAAATTTCTGTCAATACATTTTCCTATTGAACTTTAAATTTTTGTTATTTAAAGTTGCTTTTCTACCACTTTTGACTGATCACAATATTGAGGATGAGTATTAGATGAAATTGATGAAGAAACACTTACAAGGAATGACCAAGTCCAGATGGGGACTTGAACCAGGGAACTTCAGTGGAAAGATTGAAAGTCAGTCATGTAAAAAAACATGCTTGGCAGCCAAGCCAGCATATTTTTATTAAATTCTGTATATTTGATCATAGTTACATATATTAAAACACATGGTACTTATTATATGAGTATTAGGAGAGTTCAGTCCAGGCCGTGCAGGCTCGTAGCCAGAATTTTATTTCAGGAAAGGGGGGGGGGGGCTCATCACTTATCAGCAGTCATCATCTAAAGGCGAAAAAGTGGTGGGTAGAAGCCCTTATGATGAATTTCTCAGTTTATTACAAGTTAATGTACAAGATGTTTATTGGAAGTGAAATTAATTACCACTATACACTATTATATATTTGTAGGATTCCTGGCTTCAGCTTCCCCGAGTCCTCCTCCTGGCTACGTGAGACCGTGGTCTAAGGTATTAGTCTTTGGGCTCAGGCTACGGGACATTTACTTGGTTCTAGTCTCCTGGGGAAAGCGTAACAATTTTTCTCACAAGATTTTGGCAGTGTATGGGACCTGCAGGTGATTTGTAATATCCATTATCAAACTCACGTGAGAGTATGAGTGTGTTGGATAAATTTTTACTTCACCAAAAGTGTCACTTTATATATATATATATATATAATTAATTTTGTGTGTAAAATTACATAAGTTATTCTTACCTGTACACATTGCAAGACCAAATATCACAAAGAGATATGCAACACAGAATCCAGTCAATATTGGAAGAATATCTGAAAAGAAGTAAAACTTTGTAATATTACACACACACACACACACACAAACACAAACATACATACATATATTTAACAAGTAAAGGAAGATTATAATAATTAGTTCTGTCAGTGATTTTTCCATCTTATCATATTTAACATGCAAGTGGCATTTCATAACTTTCCAGAAGTTCTGTTTTTTCTCTATCCATGATATCGAGGTGTGCTGATGACGAATGTTGAGTGAAACCTTTGTTTTCTAATTCTGTGGAGGTTGTGTTGATATAGTGGAAAATGATGATATTTGGATAAGATAGGTTGCTTTGTCACTCCTTGTTGCTGCTGTCACACAGCTACAGAGAGGTATCAGGGTAAGGAAACGTGCAAGAACATTATAGTAGATTAACAACAAAAGTCAAAAGTGTATATATATATATTATTACAACTTTCTACCTATAAGCATTCAATATATTTTTGTTGTATATGAGATATTGAAGATAAATGCAGTGCCAATTGTTGACACAGATATATGAATTCCAAGCATTCTGAATTTTCACTTCGAGTATCAAAATTTATCATTCTAGACCCTCCTCAGCAGTGACAGACAGTACATTAATAGCATGCCACATCAATTTTTATATACAAGAATGACATAGGGGAACCCGGGGTAGAACGGAACACTTAATATTTAAATGATAGTAAAATAGTATATATGAGACAAAAAAGGCTACAAATGTAGGTACATATCCTTTGAACATTGACAGACATTAAAGTAGAAATTACACAGAAAGAAACATTACACACATAAAGAAAAACTGGAAAAATGTAAACATATACAGTGGTCCATTCTGCCCTGGCACTAGGGCACAATGGACCTCCTGGTCTCAGAATGTGAAATGTAATATAATTGGTGAACATTCATCTACAAATGATATTATGTGGCAATTATATAACTTGTTGGTGTAGAAGGACCTACGATTTGTGTTCTTTGTTCTGGCATACTAGGCCTAACCGGGATGTCAGTGAGGCTTGAAGGCAAGAAATCAACATCTGAGAAAATATCCATGTTAACAGGCCAAATTCCAGTTGCTTCGAAGCCTTTGAGTATTATTTACACACACATCCTATTACACATGCACAGTAATGCACACAAAAGACAACAGTAGTTATAAACGGAATAATGCAATAACATACCAACATGGGGCAGAATGGAACCCTACTCCGTTCTGCCCAGTCCTACATTGTTAAGCTACACGAGGTTCTGGCAGAAAATGCCGGTGAAATATGAAACTGTTAATATGCAAGACTGTAGTACCCACCACGTCTTTAACATGCAAACCAAGGAAACCATGTGTTACATGTGGAAATGTATCTTACCTTCAGAGTCGAGACGTTCAAAAGTTACAAGACAACCTCAAAAATCCACCAAAATGTCGTCAACATGACACTGATCAGTCAACATGGCGTGAACTACCTACCTATGGATAGTTGATTTGTTTCATAGACTTCCGTTAGCTTCCGCCACCTTATGGAGAAATTAAGGGCGGATTCTGTTCTGCCCCATGGTTCCATTCTGCCCCGGGTTCCCCCATGCTTAATTTTTCCTCTGCTTTTACAAAACCATTTTTTTTCCATCTTTCTGATATATGATTTTTATTATACCTGAGTTAATGACTGCAACTTCTACAAGTGTCTTACTGTACATGTGATTGTATAGTTTAGGAAAAGTTCCAATATGAATAGTAAAATAGTTAATTGAACTAACACATAGCAAAACTTCTTAACTTTTTAATTTCTTTAAAAATAGTTTCTCCTATACTTTGGTGATTGTTATAATTCCTACACATAAATGCTTTATCTAAATCCCACCCAGATGAAATTCATAATTTTAAAATTAAAATTCCAGTGTTAATTCTGTTCTTTAAAACTATGTGGTAAGATGGTATGTACCAGTGATGGCGTCAGAGGAAATACATGTCCCCCCCCTCATCTACCAATCTGCCAATCTGTTTCCTGACACCCCTAGAAAACAATAAAAACTAAAAGAATGCTCTTTTAGCCCAAATATGCACATTTATATGGTTTTTAAGTGTACATTGAATATCACTTCCTCTTCAGAAAATATTTCTGTTTCCTCTTCCTCCCCACTCACTTTCTTTTCCTGGCACCACCACTGTACATATCACATTGAAAATTATAGGAGTTAAGTACTTACAGAATTCATCAGCAGAAAAGTGTTCATGCCAGTAATCTCCAGGAGGTCCATTTGTCATCAAAAACCTATATTTTATGTTCAAACCCTAAAATATAACAATAATTAATGACTTTTGGGTTAAGAGTGCCTGATATTTCCCTGTCATCAATAGAAAACATCATTGGTTAAAATTATTAATTATATTACTGAAAGGGACGAATTCTTTTACCCTTGAGAATATAACATGGGGAAAGCCTTTCTAAATTTTCGAAGTTCAAAGGATGATATTCAGCAAACAACTTCCCCTGCAATTCATTACACGAAATGATGATCTGCCACCATATTTCAGGCACACAGATCAGATCCTGTATTGAAAGCATTGTGCATATGATCTTTGTTGAAGTGATTCAAGGTATGATCATGAGAAATTTGTACGCATATAATGTTGCAAATTTCTCACTGTAAGAAGGTTTCTCATAAGCTTTCCTTAACACATGTGAATCTGTTTCCCTGACTATCATGCAGGCCCATAGCCAGGCAGGGGTGGGAAGGGGTAGAGGCGGGCTGAGCCCCCCTGGCACTACCATCAGCCCCCTTGACATTAGGTAAAACTATTTTGTATATTTTTTTTGCAGTGAAGAGTGAAAATGTAGACAGCACATACGAGGGTCACTATTTATATTTTGAGCCTAACAATGAAAAAACAGGAATTTGGCACTGAAAACTGCTTTATTGTTTTTCGAAGTATTCTCCTTTATGGTCAATACACTTTTGCATTCGTTCTAACCATTTGTCAAAGCAGTTTTTCCAATCTTCTTGAGACACCTCCATAATATGGTTTTTGAACGCATAAACGGCGTCTTCCGCCGACGAAAATCGTTGTCCATGCAATTTATTCTTGACATTCGGGAACAAGAAGAAGAAGTCATTGGGTGCCAAATCAGGACTGTACGGCGGATGACCCATCAATTCGATTTTTTGACTGTTCATAAAGTCGGTTGTTAGACGAGATGTGTGACAGCTGGCATTGTCTTGATGAAGAATGATCCGACGGCGTTCGTTTGTCTTCCATATTTGACCAAAGACCTCTGGCAAACAAATTGTTGTGTACCATTCAGAGTTGACCGTTCTACGTTCCTCTAAAGGCACAGTTGCCACATGACCAGTTTTCCCGAAAAAAACAGGCGACCATTTGTTTCGATGTGCTTCGAGCGCAAACAACTTTTGTTGGATTGGGTTCATCTTGAAACATCCATACAGTCAACTGCTGTTTACGTTCCGGCTCATATGCATATATCCATGATTCGTCACCTGTTACAATCTTATATACGTCTTTTGAAGCACCACGATTGTATTTATTGAGCATTTGTTTGCACCAATTGACGCGAGCGTCTTTTTGAGTTTTTGTCAAATTGTGTGGGATCCAACGAGAACATACCTTTTTCACAGCTAAATGATCATGTAATATTTTATAAATGCTGGTGGAACTAATGCCTATGGTTGCCTCAATCTCACAGTATGTCACATGACGATCTTGCAGTATTAGGTTTTTCACAGCATCAATGTTTTCTTGAACAACAACTGATTTTGGATGACATTCGCGAATCTCGTCGTTGAGCGAATGGCGGCCACGATTAAATTCGTTATACCAGCGTTTCACAGTGGCAAAGGATGGGGCTTCATCGCCAAATGTGGAAGTAAGTTGATCGATGCACTCTTGTCTTGATAATCCACGTCGAAAATCATAAAAAATCATCACACGAAAATGTTCACGAGTTAATTCCATTTTATTGTTGTCGTGCAATCTCCAAGGCAACATAAACAACACAAATGAAGCTATTGACAAAACATTTGAAGTACGTTATGGTCAATAATGCCAGACAATTCCGTGCAAACGTCAGATCACGCCTAACTTCAATTAGTGTTGCCAAGGCTCAAAATATAAATAGCGACCCTCGTATTATTTTGCTCACAACTTTGATGAAGGATAAATTCACATAACATGAACAGCAGCTATTACATTATTTATCTGTACCTTTGCTGCCACTGTTGTGACCTCCCTTTTAAACAGAACTCTGTGACTTTGACGTCATCATGCAAATTCCCTCCGCATCTGCATCAAAGGTCAACAGATCCCAAGTTTTGGTAAAGAAGGGGAGTTTCATTGCTTCGGCTAGGGGTAGAATGTACTGTAGGCACTATGATTGAATATTGTACATTTTTGTGTGATTATAAATATCTGTGTCATCAAAAGTAGTATGGATTGTGTAGTAAGGGATGATTTCAATAGCAGTCAATTAACACTTCAAGCGAAGCGAAGATTTTGTATATTTCTAAATTTTATGTAACTTTATGACCCCCCCCCCTCGACACGCACATAATTCACCTTCATTTAACAATATTAAACTTTTGAAAAATGGACTTTGTTTACAAAGTTCCCCTGATAACCTGTGAGCCCCCCTGGAGATCAATTCTAGCTACGGGCCTGCTATCATGCTGTCTCTTTCCAAAGTGCACTGGGTGATGACGTCAAGTTCAATATCAACCATTAAATCATGATCATGGAATCAGTGATATCTCTTGCTTTTATAATAAATTTCATTGGTTAAAAATTATGGATACATCCGCATGAAGACTATGTACACCTAATCACAATATGGTGACAAGTTCCATAATGAAAACATGATAGTATAAGCATCATTACTTTTGAATATCATTAGATAAGATATGCCATCAAATACTCCAATATCTTACATATACATGGTATATTTTTCTAAATTCTTGAGGAGATGATCCCTCATGTCCCCTTGCTAACCATAAGGCAATATCAAAGGCAATAGGGGGAGCAAGACAGCCCAATTGCCTCAGGGAGGATCACACCTAGTACCGTGCCCAAGGGGGGCTTGTTCGGGTTATAACCCCCCACTCTTTGGCCCAGAATTTCTAGAAAAAACAAAGTCAAAGATAGGGAAAGATGGCAAAATGAGGGGCAACTACGAAAAAATGCGTAGGCTATGTAACCCTTCACTTTTGAAAATCCTTGGCATGCTACTGATCACACCCCAACAGATGTTTCTGTTTCTATCAATTGTTGCATGGCAGCTTTCCTTGTCTAGCTTTTTGCTATGAATTAAGATAAGAAATGGGTAAAGTGGGTGTAGATCTCTGCTGAAAACTTCGTCTACTGTTTTCAGTAGAGCTATAGGTGTTTTGAAACATCTACTGTGTTCAGATTTTTCAAACAGATATAAATAAAAATTGTTAATAAGGATGAATGAAATGTAATACTTAAAGCCTCTATTTTAAGCTAAAAACACTACATACATATTAAACATAACACTAAAGAAGTTATTTTCACTTCTAGTTTCTCTACTGCACTGTTTTCAGTAGATCTATAAGTGTTTTGAAAGATCTACTATGTTTAGATTTTCAAGTAGATACAAAAACAAATACAAAATCAGGAGGAATGAAAAGTTATATTTACAGCCAACCTATTGAGTTACATACACTGTATCACAGGCGTCTCCTCAACACATGCGGTGCATGCTGCGCATGTGTCAATTGTGGGAAAATGGACAGCTTGCTCTGCGACGACATTAATGAGCATTTCTACATTCTAATTTCTTCATATAGGAGAAGTATTTATTTTAGACGAGAGCACTCAACTACGCTTATATTACATGTCTTGGATCTGAAGTGACGCATGCGTAAATTGTGGGAAAATAATTATTACTTTCTTTCACTTCAGATCCAAGAAATGTAATAATGAGCGCTCTCGTCTAAAATAAATACTACTCATATATGAAGAAATTAGAATATAGAAATGCTCATTAATGTCGTTGCAGAGTAAGCTGTCCTTTACCCAATTGAAGCATGCGCAGCATTCACCGCATGCATTCAGGAGACGCCTCTGCACTGTATACAATATTACATGTAATACTGAAGAGAATATTTCACTTGTATTTCTTCTACTGTACAAGTACAGTAGGCCTACTGAACTGGTTCAGTAGAAAACCATTGAGTTTCAGTAGATTTCTGATAACAGTAGATTCATCTACTGAAAAGAGTAGAAATTTACTCTCAGTAAACAAACTTTCTTTCATACTCATAGAAATTGCCAGAAAATTTGAAGTCGGGCTTCTGTTTTTGTTTTACTTGCCTGCCTGCAATGGTGTATTATTTGTATAATATCTAATTAATATAATACATAAGAATTGTTGTGGTAAACCAGGTCAAATTTTCACAATATGCCACTGCATTTCATAGCGATTATTTTTACAAATGACATTTATGCTTTATGTAAGCGATAATCATAAACAACCATAAGAAAGAAATTGCTCATCTGATGAACACTTAAGTTTGCAAACAAATGTCTTCATTTAAATATGCAACACTGACATTATGTAAGACATTATTATATTAAATATTATTTTTTCTAAATACAAGAAGAAAATTGGTTTACCTTACATTTAATGGCTATATATGTAAAACTAAAACTAAACTCAATGGTGTAATAGGCCTTTAAGAGCCAAGGGCTAGCAAGAAGGCTTTTTTTTCTTCATTGGATAAAGTGGTTATTACATTGAAATATCAATGCTACTACTATTTTCTAGATCAGATCTTGCTACTTATTATTTTAAATATGATGAATACTAAAAAATTTGCTTCTCAGATTGGGGATTGAAGGCATGACTGGTAACTATTTGATTATGTGACAATTAGGGTTGTAGCTGGGGATGGGGGGTCACTAGGGTGACCATAATATGTTGACCCCAAAACGGGACATCTGAAGGAAGTTAGTTTACTCTTCCATCTTCCTGAAAATTGGGTTAGGCTTAATTATAAAATTATTGTTATCATAAATGTATTATTATTTATTAAAGTATGGATCTCATAAATGATACATACAATAAAATGAAATATGGTCTCCCCATTATCAATAGGTATTAATTATTATTATCTCGGTATAACTGGTCCCTTCTGAACTGCCTTTGATGTTTGTGCTAGGCTGAAATTGAGGAATGTCAGAAGTATTTATTATTTGTGGAGCAGTGAATGAAAACAGCTTTATATTTCACCAACTGTTCATAAAATTCCCCGAAAACTTAACCCCACATGTCTGACACAACGAAAGATTTGTCTTTGGAGTTTCTGTGAAAATTCAGGATTTACATTCTTGTTGCAAGTCCATATTAAAACTTCATGTACGCTTCTTGACCATGCTTATTCACTCCTCTCCAAATAATGGAACACACAAAACAATACTTTTTTTAGCATGAATATCTCAAATTTATACTTAGTTTTCATCTAAATCCTTTATAAAGAGGGACAAATAGTGGTTTTAAATAATATTGACGGGATGACCAGGACACAACTCTGAAATGGGACTGTCCCAGTCAAAACTGGACGTATGGTCACCCCAGGCATTGCTCACCCTAAGTCAGCAGTTTGCCAACCTTGAAGTTTATAAATCGATGCACAAATGTTTATCTGATATAATAGCCCACCTACTTCTAGAATCCTGACTATGGGACTGGTGGTAGCCAAAAGACAATGTAACAGGAAGACTATCACTAGAATAACATTTGATTTTGAATAGTGACCCACTTAATGCTTTCGAACCGACTACTGTACATGTAGTGTGGTATGAGGTCTACAACTGTCTGTATGATGCTAAAAGCATCCTGCTTGGTGCTATCAAGTACATTTTCTTCCCTACTCTATGCTATTATTCTGTCAACACAGCAAGGCAAACAAACAACTCGTCAATACATAGAGCTAGTTATTGATCTGCCATACATGGAAAAAATGGGGAATTCACAATAATAATAACATGTTTTTCTTCTTAAAGCTTGCATAACCACTAATTGTAGATGCAAAATAATATAATATGGTTATTTTGTTCTTTTTTTATTATACCTGCTGCGACATTTCATCTTTGATGAAATGTCGCAGGAAAGATAAAAAACACTTAAAATAACCATATTCAAACTATGTAATGATAATACATAGAAAATGATCAAGGTTCAAACTTTATATATTCCTACAGATCAATGTGTATGTAAGGCACAATTATAAGAAAAAATACATTATGAAAATTATTGATCAATATTAATAAAAAAACAAACATAGAACATATAAGAACTACACTCTGTCCCAGGTATCTCTAAAGTAAGTGAACGAAAACAAGTCAAATAGTGACGTGATACAGCTCCACCAATGAACACATGAGAGGGAACAGGATTGCATGGAGGGGGAGGGGAGCAACTGCAGTTTACCAGCTTTCCTAGCAGGGTGTACTGCTTCTCTCTGCCCACTCAATTTCCCCCTTCTCTGCTACTATGCACAGCATTGCTCCAAAGATTCCAGGGATGGAGTATAATACTTAATACAACCACTTGAAGCATTCTTTACTGACAATTTGAATCTGTTTGTAAATAGTCCACAATCTGGTGGACTCTTCAGAGTGAAGTCGTATAAAATTAAATTTGTTGGTTTTCAATATGTGAATGTCATTTTTATCAAGTGATTATGCTATGAGCTTTATATTTACATAGCTTAGATTCACAAATAGACTGGCATAGTTTAGAAAAATAAAGACCTGCATGCATGGCAAGTAGATAGTTGTAAAGAAATTTCATTCTTCAAGAAATTTGTCATAGAAGTGTCATACTGAACCCTCTATCCTATACTCCCATTGTCTTACACTGTTATTAAGGCTAAATTATTTGTTAAGGACACTTACCTTGACAGAGTTGCAGTTACTGATAGCCAAAAACCACCACCTCTCTCTTGTACTTCGAAAACTTCGAGTCTCATGGCAAGTCCACAACATTTTTTTGTCTCTTCTTGTAGGTACACAACCTGACAATGTCCTGTATTCCACAGTGAGATTTATCACTTGATTGTGGGCCACACTAAGAATAGCTTCTCTCTGTTTGCATGTCTAGAATAAATAAAGGATATTTCAAACATTAAGTACCAGTATTTTTATGTATACACAAAGGTAAACAGTTATTTCCTTTCTTAAAGTGTTGTTAGACATGCTTAGTTGAAAGAAACTGGTGTACACAGATGTAAGGGTGCTCGCAGGGGATTGGGGGGAGGCAAGTAACTCAGTAATAGGAAATTATATTTTATCTTATTATATTATTGTTATGGTTATTATTATTTTGCAAATCATAAAATTGAAATTGAATTGGTGATGTTGATAAATTCAGGCTTGAGTCCATTAAGAAGGCAAGTATTGTAGTTGCTGTCCGTTCAACGGGCAGAAAGAAAACTTTGACAGTAAAGCTCCAGAATAATTTTTTATGTTAGAAAATGTAGGAAAAGAAACATGTATAGTAGGCAATAAAATTAATAGTATGGTGAAGGATAGCTCAGGAAGTGGCAGAACATCAGCAATCCTGAACATCTTCCATCAAAATGTTCAAGGTTTGAATATAGAAAAAATGTAATGTTAGAATACCACTTACTGGAAAGGTTAAAAAATACAGATATAATCTGCCTCACGGAACATTGGTTAAGCTCTGATGAATTAAGTTGCATTAATTTTCCAAATTTTGATCTAGCTTCAAGCTACTCTAAACATGGGGAGGGGAGACTCATGCATTTATTGTAAAAAAAAAGGCACAACGTTAGAGAATGTTTAAAATTTGCTAATCTAAATGTTGAAAAACACTTCTAATCATGTATTATTGAATTACCTAATTTTAAAACTGTGGTGATATGTGTTTACAGAACTCCAGATAGTGACCTGAATATTTTCATAAACAATATAGATATTATCCTTAATTACTACCAAAAGACCAATCATGTGGGAGTGGTAGTAGGGGACCTAAATGTAGATTTCCTAAAGAGGAATATAAATAACGACCTAAGTATATTACTCAATACGTACAATCTAGAAGCTATGGTAAAGGAACCCACAAAGATAACAAAGAGTTCCAAAAGTGCCCTTGATCAAATCTTAGTAAATACATTTTTTTCCACATGTTCAGTCCAGGTTTTGGATAGTGGGTTTTCAGACCATCTTGCTCAAGTTTTTACACTCTACAATACAACTACAAATGGGAATAGATGTAACATGGGTAAAAACAGAAACTTTCAAACCAAAAGATCATTCAGCTAGAACAATTTGGACTATTTTATGTATCTGTGAGAAAGGGAAAACTGGAGTGAGGTTTACAACCATAATACTGTAAATGAAGCATACGACACATTTCTTAAAGTTTTCACATACTACTTTAACTTAGCATTTCCAAAACGACAAATAAAAAATTAACCACGTAAAGGAAAAGTTTGGGTTACAACTGAAATTGTAGAAGCTAGTGAAAAAATGAGGTTCTTAAACAAACTTAAAAGGGAGGGAGAGATAACAAATGAATTTGAGAAATACTATGCTAAAATTAACTAAACATATACACAACGAGAACCTTATTAGAAACTCTGATGATAAAACAAAAACAATGTGGGACATAGTAAAGAGGGAGACAAATGGTAAGAATAAAAGAATGGAAAACATCACCTTAAATCAAAACAGTGAAATTGTAAAGAATCCTTTAAAAGTAGCAACAATGTTTACTAAATACTGTGCACAAAAATTGACAACTTCCCAAGACAATAAAAGCAGGATATATAAAGCAAATGTAAATTCTTGTCACAACACAATGTTTGTGCATCCAGTCACTACCAATGAAATAAAAGTTATCGTCAATAAAATGAAAAGTAAATGGTCCTGCGGTGTAGATGAAATACCTTCCACAATTATTAAACAGAGCAACTCTTATGAGGGGCGATCAGGTTGCTCCGACCCTAACATAGAAAGATTGATATTATGATTGATTTTTTATTTTGTTATTGTTAAGTGATCCTTTATATGCTTTCATTCTGAATTGCAAGTCTGAGTAGCACGTACAGTTTTCTTTTTACAGGGGTTTAACTGAGTGAAGTTGTGTCAATGTGCCAGAATGGAGAAAACCTAAGTGAGAGCGGTAATCAAATATTTTGTGAAGAAGAAGTGGACGGTATCCAAAATTCATTAGGACTTGGTGGATACACTAGGGGACACTGCTCCTTTATACAGTATGGTGAAGAGATGGTATCGTGAGTTTAAGTGTGGGAGAGAGTCGTGTGAGGCTGAACATGCAGGTGGAGCACCAAAAACTGTCATGACGACCGAAACTTTAACAAAGTCCACGATATCGTGCTGAAGGATCGTCGAGTCACTATCCGCCATGTTGCTGAGATGTGTGGCCTGTCATATGGCACTGTGCAAAGTGCAAAACATAATTACCCAGGAATTGCGAATGAAAAAAATTGCTGCAAGTTGGGTTCATCGAAACCTCACCCCAGATCAGAAGCAGACCCGAGTGCTCATCAGTCAAGAACTTCTTGACAAGTTTCGTGCTGATATAGACGATTCCCTTGCCCGATTTGTAACTATGGATGAAACATGGGTCCATCCTTCGACCCAGAAACAAAAATCACAAAGTATGGAGTGGAAATAACCACATTCTCCACCAACGAAGAAGTTCAAAATGCAAACGTCAGCCAAGAAGGTGATGGCTTCAATTTTCTGGGACTGCAAGGGTGTCCTTCTTGTGGACTATCTACAAAGAGGCCAAACCATCACTGGCACATACTACAGTGACCTAATCAAGAAATTCCATCAAGAAAGAGAGGCGTGGGATGTTGGCCCGTGGTGTGCTCCTTCACCAGGACAATGCTCCTGTCCACACCTCACGCATTGCGAGGGCCGCTATCGCAGATGCATCGTTCGAATTGTTGCCCCACCCACCCTATTCCCCAGACTTGACCTCCAGTGATTTCCATTTGTTCAAACATTTCAAGAATGACATTTGTGGGCAAAAATTTTCTGATGATTCTCAGGTGATAAGGGCTGTGGACTCATGGTTGGAGAACCAGTCAGAAGAATTTTTTTTGCAAGGTATCCTGGCGTTGGAGCACCGATGGGAAAAGTTCATTGGAGTTGCAGGGGAGTATGTTGAAAAGTAAAAAAAAATTGAAACCCTATTGCCGCTCTTTCTATGTTAGGGTCAGAGCAACCTGATCGCCCCTCGTACATTACCCAACCACTGTGTCACATAGCAAATCTGTCACTCTCAACAGGGTTATTTCCAAATAAAATGAAAGAAGCCAAGATAAAACCCATATATAAGAAGGGTGATAAACAAAGCATGGAAAATTACAGACCAGTTTCATTACTTTCACCGTTTTCAAAAATTCTTGAAACTGTCATGTATAATCAAATCACACTATTTTTGAACAAAAACAATATCATCAACACTTCTCAACACGGATTTTGTAGAGGGAAATCAACGGTATCAGCTCTATTTGAATACCTAGAATACGTGAGGGATCTGTTAGACAATAAGGACCAATGTATAGGGCTGTTTCTTGATTTGACAAAAGATTTTGACTTAGTACCTCATAGTCTGCTACTAAAGAAGCTAAATCAGTATGGAATAAGAGGCAAAGCAAATGATTGGTTTCAATCGTACTTACAAAACCACACCCAAGTCGTAGAAATCAGGCAGGTAGATGAAAAAAAGAAGGTGCACAAAAACATGTGTCTCATAACAATGTAAAATAACATGTGGAGTTCCCCAGGGATCTATACTGTGTCCAATACTGTTCGTGTTATACATAAATGACTTACCAATAAACCTAAGCTTGGCGAGATCTGTCTTATACCCTGATGATACAAGCGTGGTGATGACTGGCTCAGTGAACTTCTTTCCAACATTAGTCACACAATAGAGGATCTCAGTAAGTTGTTTTCAACAAACAAACTAAAACTGAATGTTAATATAAAACTATAGCAGCAAATTTTCACCACGCAAGAAGGAAACCACAAGGTAACCCTTCCATCAAAATACAAAACAATGTGATTAACTATGAGAAATCTGTTAAATTTTTAGGGCTGTGGATCAATGAAAATCTGAATTGGGAATCACAAATCAACTATCTGGCAGGCAAACTGAGCAAAATAATCTATGCTGTCAAAGTAATAAAGGCTACCACAAATTTGGAGACAATGAAAATAATTTATTTTAGCTTATTTCAATCCTTGGTAACATACGGAATTATATTCTGGGGTAATGCATACAAGAGTAGGTAGATTTTTATCTTACAAAAGAAGGTTGTACGAATCATGATGGGGGCAAGACCAAGGGAACCATGTAGGAAGCTGTTCAAGGATCTAGGTGTTCTGCCACTCCCATTCTTGTATATTTTTCACCTGCTCTGCTATGTAAAAGCGAACTTCCATGAATTATTTACGTGCCACCATGAAATACACAATTACAACACAAGAAATAAAACTAATTTACTAATACCTGTACACAATACAATTTTATGTGAAAAAGGACCTAGGTACACAGGAATTCTCTTGTATAACAACCTACCAAACCACATAAAAACAATTGAAACCTGCAAAGCTTTTAAGAGAAAACTATACAAATACTGGAACATTGCTTTTACTCAATTGATGAATATCTAAGCATGCAATAATAAAATTTCCTTCTATCTTTTTATTCTCTTGTATACTTTATTTCTTTTCTTTCATTTTTTACTTTTCACTGTATACATATATTGTATTTCATTGTTATACTCCATGATATTTAATTATATTCTACTGAAATCATGCACTGTATTGACAGTATATTATTATTGTAATGCTCATGGTATTTTAAACGGAAACTGATAACTTTTCCATTACAGTATTTCATAACAACCTATACATCACTGTATTTTACTATATTTCATGTGTACATATTCTGTATTTCATTGTACTATTATATTGCAAGGTTTAAGATACTGTAAATACAAATTGGCATGATCAACATCACTGCATGTAAATGAAAACAATGGGATTCAAGGACGAAGCAAATCAATCAACCATTAAAAATAAAATAGGTATCATAAAACATAAACCACATTATACTATAATGATATGGAGGCATCTCAATGTGTATCAGATGCTCCAAACATGGTGTGGTTACTGGTATAAGGTAACATTTACATTGCAGTGTATCATTGCATTATGTTGTACTCAATGATATTTTATTATATGCCACAGTTACCATGTATTGTATTGCCATCGTATTATTGTATTATACTTTTACTATATTTTACTGTTACCAGGGGCGGCCGCTCATAAGGACGATACGGACGCCGCACTGCCGTGTGTAATCACAAGTGAACAAACATTACTTTAACATTTATATCTTTTACATTGTCTGAATTACAAATATTCCGTTGCTTATAGATCGTTGGTTAGTCGGTTCTGTATTCATTCTTCCGCGACAATTGCGAAGTTTGCAGGCCACCGTGCGGGGGAATACGGAACTTCGAGAGAAATCTGGCGGGGCGGCGTCCTCCCACCTTACGAGACGTAGAGCATTTTCAGGCGCTGCCGCGAGGGGTAAGAGGCGAGGGAACTGGCGGAATAACAAGCGCGGGATCTGTGGCTGGGAATGGGCTGGGAGGACGGAGGGTTTGTCGTCCGAAACCAACCCCCTAGGCGAAACTGGCCCTCTCTCCGGAGAACGGTAAACAATGAAGAGTTGCCAGAAGCAATGAAGTTAACACAAGAAGGAAAATTACCAACCGTCGAAAGAAATCATTCTGTATTCCATAGAGCAATAAATAATGCAATTTCCAATGAGGAAAGAAAATATCGGTAACTGAAAAAAGTACAGACAGGTGCTTGATATTTGTTATATACCGTCGCTTTCTGCTACTTTTCGGTAATCACGACGATAATTAAATGATGGAAGGGCACTCACAAAGAACACCCATGTCCAGGCCGGGATTCGAACCCAGGAACCATGGCTTTGCAATGCTGTATGCTAGCCACGGAAGTCGGCTACAGCTTCGTGTTACTCACAAAATTAGATTTAATTACATGTTTTGATTAGCACGTTTTGAAAAAACCCTGATAGTGTGACAAAGTTTCGCAATTTCTTTTCAAGCCGGCTGTTAAATAAATTAGAAACTAGTCATCTAAACTCACCAAAAGCCGCTACAGAAACCTGTGTACTACGAATTTCTGAAAATTTGGCAAAATTGTCTGGCAACCCCGAGGCAATAAAATGACTGCATGGGAAGACGATAGCATTGACACTTGTTGCAAAGAGAATACTCGATTCTCTTTGCTTGTTGTTTCTTCGTTTTCCATGGAAAAGTGAAGCTTTTTCGGTAGTGTGCTGTAGTTGTGCGTTGAGCTATGTGGAGAACTTGTTGGTGCGAAGTTTTTCTCCCAGAAGTCTAGATGAATAAAATAAACATAAAAAACCTAGGCCTAGACCAAATTTGAATCTAGAACAAGCATGTCTGAAGAAGATTTCTGGTAAGTTTGAAGTTTTTACTGTAGAGCTTGAGCTTCTGGTAACGCAGATATCACCTTTCCAGTGAGATATTTACTTTGCTGCCCTATTTCATATATCAATTAGTCATGTTGGACAGGAAACGTTTTTTGTGTAACATTTTTACTAGAAATTTTCACGTTCAATGCACGTAAATATTCGTCGTTGTGCTTATCAATTTTCCCCTCTGTTAAGTTAAAAAACAAACAACTAAATCTGTTAGAACTCTATTTCTTTTTCCATCTTTCGTAATCTTCGCATTACTGTTAAATAATTATTAATTTATCATAATATGTGCAAACGTGCAAAGCATGATATTCGGTAAAGACGAATATATCAATTTCTTATCATGTTGGCTGTTATATACGAAATTAATCAGTTAAACTCACATTAGAAGTAGAGGAAATTTGTAAGCTGTCGCCCCTCCACTTTGGTTCACCACGAGCCGCCACTGACTGTTACCATAAATTGTACTCCCTCTGTCCCATAATTATTGTTCGGTACACCTTTGTTTGTTGTCCCATAATAATTGTCCGATATTCAAACTGTGACATTGGTGTATACAGAAGAAGAAAATGAAACATGGGAATGAGTCATAGAACTGTATAACTCAAGGATCAGTACAAATTGGCCAATCAAGTATCCAAAAGAAACTAAATAAAAAGTAATCAATCCAGGATCAATAAAAAGTGACCAAGAAGTTCGACAAAATAAAACATCAAAACGAAAGATATTGTTGGTCCAGGAAGGTTGTCATCCCCTCAACGAGCTAGATCTAGTGCTGCAGTGCTGCTCTAGCCTCGTCGTAAATGTTTCGAGGACACTCCAAGCGAGGTGGCAGGACGTTTCGTCGGTTCAAGTGTGCTTTTTGCATATGGGGAATCCTGTAGTTGTCCCCACCTTTGGAGGCGCATAATTTCAATGAGACAGGACTGCAAAGTGAAAAATATGTTGTTGAGCTTGTCGCGTGTCAGATCATAGAAAGATTTTTCAACTGCGGCGATCAACTCATCAATAGTTTGTGGAGCTGCCTGATGCTGGAGAAACTGAATTGCCCGGAAGTACCCCAGATCTAAAACATTCATGTTCGGACTGTTTGGCGGTTGGCATAGGAGATCCAAAGTGATTCCACTGGTCGCTGCAGCATCCATCCAGGCACAGTCATTGGGAACGATATGCGGACGCGCATTGTCCTGCTGAACGGACACCTGGATTCTCCCTGCGCGCAGTCCACGAGGCCATTGTGCATCTATTGCTGGGATTAACTTGTTGATGAGCATGTCCCGGTAAACATCTTTGGTAACAGTTAATGGTTTGGTGACCATTCTTCACTACCCCAGCCGTACTGTTTTCAAAGAAAAAATCGTACACTGCTTGTCGTTTACTGTCCGTGAGGTTCTTGCTACCCCTGTCGCTTCCTATCATGGGTTGTGTTTTCATGGCTGTTCTTCTCACACATACTCACTGAAGGAGTGCTCTACTAACGATTTGCAGCGTGCCTTGGTAGACCGGTTGCCATACAGTGCCACACCGGTGTGTTGCAACCCAACGCCTCCTTTTGGTAATCGTCTGGGCGGTATTTCTTGCTCGTTGTGATAAGGTCACGTTGTTCCTCTTCACAATCTTGAAGACTGATGTACTGTGCTTCTCCTCATCCATGTGCTTTCCATCTGCCTCTTCGTCTGCAATTCCTGTACTACCATTTTGGCATACCGGACTATAATTATGGGACAGAGGGAGTATTTAACTGTTTTATTATACTGCATAGTTTATGATATTTTAAACAAACTGACATGTCCGATATCACTGCATGTATATGCAATTAAGTGATTCATGGATGAAATAAATCTTATCTTATCTTATTTAAATAGAAACTGAATTCGGCTTGTTTCCTTTCCATAAACATCTCTGGTGAAAACATTCTCATTAATGTTCGACATGGCAGTTTTATTGCTGTAACTTACAGCCTGTAAATCACAGAAAACAATATTATTTGTAATAAAATATCTATACAATTTCACCATTCGTATTACATGAAACTGTTCCATATATATCAGGGAGGATAAGTGTCCCCTCTGCCCCCTAGAAGACACCCTTGCACAGATGTATTCAGTAGTAAATCGGCTCAGAAGGACCATGCTAGCTTGCAGCTTTAAGATCAAACGCGTCTGATATTTTCTGCTGCAGAGCCGCAAACTGATACATTCAATAGCATCTTAAGTTTTCTCAAGCATTTTTTTTGTACTGGGCAGGCACCAGTGTTCTGTCTGTCAGATCATTATTCATATACCCTAATTCATTTACTGAATGTTACTAAAGGTTGCTATTGCCAAAGAAGGCCGACTAGAGTTTTCAGCTAAGGATACCATGCTACAAGATGATACTTGCAATAGGTTTCTGCATGATCATCTTGCCGCATGGCAAACTGAACCTATTCTTCTGCACTGAAAGTTGATATACATAATAAGGATTAAAAGAGATGACATCTTTAGTAGCTAGTTTGAAAGTAAAAAAAAAAAAACTTGACCATAACATGTGTTTCGCTTGTCATTTCAGTGTGTAATCTCCCATAGGGGGATCTGTTGGTATCATGTGCAGTAGTGTATTCAGAAAATTTGACCTGGTTTACCGCAGCTATTCTTATTTATTGTGTACATTGTATACATACATTAGATAGATATATTAGATATCATAGAAATAAAACACCAATGCAGACATGCAAGTAAAACAACGAGAGATGTCCGACAACTTCAAATTTTCCTGCAATTTCTATGTAAATGAAGAAAGTTGGTTTACCAGTGGTAAACCAGATAACATAGGAGAATATGCCACTGATCATGTGAAATCTGCAGTTCCTAGAAAGAAGCAATTGCCTTGTGGACACCATTACTTCACGTTGGTACAACCAGCAAACTTGATGTTTTCTGAAATAGATCTTGTCAATGTGTCAATGGTGTATTACTGATGTCGGGGCATTTGGCTAAAGATGATGAGTGATGAAACTGATGAAGGGACATTCACAAAGAACACCCATGCCAGGATTTGAACCTGGGACCCCATGCATCGTACCATGCTGTGCTAACCACTCCACCACGGAGTTTGTCTCCTAATGGATTGGAACAGATGGGTGCAAGGGAACCTGGTCCGGGGCTTATCGGAGGTTTGCACCTGGGGAACTAAGGTCAAGTTGTGCTAACCACTCAACCACAGATAAGGATGACACAACCATGGAGGTTGGCATAAGAAATTGAAGCTAAAGGTTCCTAATTGAGATAAAGTTTTTTCTATCTGTAGCTATTTGGAGTCAAGTAGCATCAACTGATATGGTAAATAAACAGAGATAAATGCACATCTTTTCATATGTCTAAGTGTGATAAAATTGTATGCAACCACCTGTGCAAATGTAATGTAAATAAAATTCTAAAATTTATTGTAATAACTTTGTGACTGGGTCAATGCCTTGCCTGGGGGTATTACTGATTACAAATTGTATCAATATTTTCTATAAGCCCAGTGTATTCACGGTTTTTGGAATAAATGTACATTTTTTTATGTTCACTAATAAACAGTGCTTCAGGTTTTAATTTTGGTTCTCACATCTGTTTTCTATACACGCAGAAACCCTGAGATACCTTTTGGGGTCATTGTGCCCTACCGACTGGTTACAAAGCTAGTGCACGATAGTTAGAACTCTTCTTTATTCATTGCAGCTGAAATTAACATTTTTATAATTATAATAATAATAACAATTTCTTTATTTAACGGCTGAGGTTCAGCCGTAGGCTGCTCTACTTCCTAATCCTTGTCATGAGCTACATAAGAAAATATAAGTACCGTATATATAACATGATACATTAAAGTGTAAATTCCACTCACCTTATTGCTTTTATAAACAGAAGGCCATTGGTCATCTGTATCATAATACAAGAGAATATTCTGTACTGCATAGGCCTGAAAATAAGAACACAATGTTTTAATTTTAATTTGTAGCCTACTTAACTACATAATTGTATGTAGGCAAATTTTAAAACATTATAAATTTCAACATTTTAAAATTTATCTGTCCTACATTGCATGCATATATGTGTCTTTGATGGCATAACCAGTGTTTGAATTGAGTTGTTGTGGTGAGTTGGTAGGTACCCCCCCCCCCCTGCTCAAGATATTCCATCCTAGGCTCTACATTTATAAATTTGTTCCCACATGGATAAGAACATTTCCAATCCTCAGAGAATATATACCCTTCCAGCCATTTTTATAAAAAATCACCAATAATTTTCAGATCTCGAACTTTATTTTTAGAGTGACAAAATTTTTAGACGATTAAATTTTTGTGAAAATTCTGAAACTCTAAGGTATACTTATGCAACATTGCTTTTAAATAAAAATGGTTTACAGGTTGTGATAAATATACAAGAACTACAACTAGGCTATTGTTATTTACTTCTACTTCTACTAGAAGAGGGGTGGGTGCCATCTCTTCCGGATACCCTTGGTTTTGTCTACTCCAAAAAAAGGTCCCTATTTATAGGGCTTATGATACATCATTCTTGGGCGGCTTCTGTTACATACAGAGGGCGCAGGAGTGAGTGAAGGACGCTGACGTACTTCTTCATTTTCTGCTGCACCCCTTTCTCAAGACTAAAATTAACCGATATGCCATCTGTTGGGATTTTCAGGAAGTACTCTAAGTAGGATACGTTGTGTTGAAGTCATTTAAAGCATGGGGAATATGCGAGAGAGAGTAAGGTCTACTGTTCAGGTTTTTTTGGCTCTAAATCGTTTTATGGGTCACAACAAATTAAAAGTTGTCATGTGTTTCCACCCCGTGGAATCAACAAAATGAAATTTGTTAAGAAATCAGGGAAAACGTAATTGACAGAAGATTGGTATGGGCAAGGAAATTACAAAGAATGCACGAGTCTGCTTACTTTATTTTTCGAGAGATAAATATATATTACCATGAAAGTAAAGTTTTAAATTGTACATTATAAATAAAGCTTTTTTTTTTTTCGAAAAATCATTAAGCGTCTTACCCAATGCGTCCATGTATTACCGGTATTACGTATGTGTGAAATTTGGAACAGGTGCAAGTCGATTAAGAGGGAAGATGAAAATAGTTTGAGAATGAATTAATGTCAAATGTAACCAGAAAAAAAAGTGGACATGCTAATGTTACTGTTTCATTCAGTAAGATGTCCTTTTCCAGTGAGTATAGCCTGGTCATGAAATCGTGAATATTATTATTAAACCAGCATTTCTCTCTCGAGAAAGAACTGCAACGATATGTTCGCAATTTTCTCCTGTCCCAACTCTTCAAGTACAGGTCAATTTCAATTCCTTTATTTTCAAATAATTTCCGAGAACCCCAGTTACAACATGACGTGCAGATGATACAGCACTGCTTTGGACAACCAGTGTGTATACATAGTTTCGTCTGCATTTTCCGTGTTATTTTTGCCTATCATAATTAAATGCTTCGTTCTCAGTACAGCTTCACGTTTGATAGAGTACCTGGAATTCACATCGCATTCGCAATATTTAAAAATAATGCGTAATTTAAACGTTTTCTACCATACCAGTCATGACAACACGCTGCTATTTGTACTACTGCTGAATGTAAACAGAGATTTATCCTACTTAGAGCGGGCATATTGGAAGCGACACTAGCGCTCAGGTGGTAATTTTAATCGCGATGTGTGTGCTGAATTCCCAGTGGCACATATTCAGGGCTATATAGGCTATATGTGAAGCCGAGACTTAGTGACCAACATACAGACAAAAATATCTATGAGAAAATGTGCATAAAATTGTTCATTTCAACAAGAAGATGAACCTGATTTCTTAGGAGTTGGAAACCTTGCGTGCTTTCTTTGAATTCGCGAGGCGAGGCAGCTACAGGGGGTATGATGGGCAAAGCCAGGGGCCGCGTGGTTTAAACATGATAGAGCTACCTCAAGGATCCTGATCAATGTTGCAAACCAATTTGTTCCAGCATGTAATTTCCCCTGGAACGGGGATTGTGGAATCAAACTGATCCATGAGAGGGAAAAGGGTTGTATATGGCGGGGAAATTACCCTCTGAACTTCCTCAACAAGCTTTGTCAATGTTGAAAACCGAATGTTCCCGGCATGTAAATTTCCCAGAAGGGGAATCACATTATCACATAACTTCCAGCCCTTCCGAAATGAACTAAAAGAACCCCCCTCCCTTCCAGCAATTTTTTTCTCCAAATTTAAACACTATGATATGGTGAGATAGACCAGGTTTCTAACCCAGTATACGTCACTGTGAATTCCATTGGCTGTTCCATTTCGGACACCAAAAAAATCAAATTAATCACAATATTTCCACTTCAATAACTTCGTTAATAAAAATTGCTGCTCAAACTAAATTGACCGTAGGTGCCCTTCCGTCAACCTCCAAGTATGGAGTCGGGAAGCAACGCATGTTTCCATGTAGTTGCCATCTCGGGCTGCAGGTTGCTTCACCCTTCCGGCTCCAACTCGAGAATGACCCCTCGGTTGTAATTCAAATTTAGAGGCTGCACAGGTGACAGTTCCCTCTCAGCGGCTTTGATTTCACATCAGAACTGGCGAGAAAGAATTGTCTGTTATCGCAGTGGAAACCCGAACGAAAGACCATCTATGCAGGTGGTTGCCAGCTCTGGCTGCAAGTCGCAAACCTCTCGCGACCCGTCGGTTGAGAAACACTGCTCCAGAGTCACTACTTGCTCAGAGACGCTCGCTCTAGAGATTCCGGGGACAGAGTATAGTAGTTTTCAGTTTCATCGGCATAGAAGCCCATAAAATGTTGACTGTTATTTGTTACTGAACTGAGTAATACAAGTTTCACGTTTTCTTTACTTTCAACATCGCACCCCTTATATTTTATTCCGCACCCCCTCAGCACCCCTAGATGATTAATCCTGGAGGCACAGCTCCCTGTCCCATTTATGTCTTGAGCAGGCGAACGAAAGCAAGTCTCTGCGCAAGTAGTGACGCGAGACGGCCCCACCAATGAACACGTGAGAGGGAATGGGATTGCGTAGAGGGGAGTGACTGCAGTTACCAGCCTTCTCTGACGGTATGCGCCGCCTTGCTCCAGAGATAATTGGGACAGGGTATAGTTACATATATTGCACAAAAGCTAATCAGCCAATGTCATTGCCGAATTCAGCACACCAAAGTCTATAAAAATGGCTGCTTCCGTTTGTGTAAAACTTTCAAGTCTATAAAAATGGCTGCTTCCGTTTGTGTAAAACTTTCGAGTCTATAAAAATGGCTGCTTCCGTTTGTGTAAAACTTTCAAGTCTATAAAAATGGCTGCTTCCGTTTGTGTAAAACTTTCAAGTCTATAAAAATGGCTGCTTCCGTTTATGTAAAACTTTCATTATGGAGCAGTACGAGTTGAACCGATAAGGCCATGTCTGGCCACGCCAATGTCTGAGGAGTGTGAAACGTTGAACACATTGGTCTGTTCTCTGATGAATTCCCTTGTGTACTTATAGAGTCAATATCACAGCGTGTTTACTTAAGTTGGTAAACAAGGAAGCTAAATCGACATGAACCTTGCAGGTTCTTGCTCCCTGTCTTTTTTTTCACACAGACTTGCTGCTAGGCGTGACAGATCGATCTTTTCATTATCACAGAATCATGGGAAAAGTTAGACCTGAGGTTTAATACACTCCGTACATGCATGCAGAGTTATTTCGGCTACTTATGCAAATGCACATTGATTGTATTTCATGACCAGTCCCACCTTCCAAAGTTGTGCAATTTTCAAATTAAGCTAAGTATAGATGAATCAGTAGCGGTGATTGAATGCCATCGCAGCCACTGGATAAAAACAATGGATGCAGTTTTCTGTACTTTTAAAGATGGCGAGGAATAACTTGGAACTCTTCCAAGTAACAGTGACGTGGCTCTCAACCAATGGGAGGCGTCAGAGAGTGCGCAGGTTTCGTTTTCTACCAATCACATCTGGTTATTTCTCTCGTGCGGGAAATTTAACCACCAAGATCTTGCCGGTTTGGTTTACCAATAATAGTAATTGATTGATTTGGTTATTTTACGTACATTTCCTTCCACTTTTTGCAAATCGTGACAATGAGAATGGAACTGATGCATGGACAGAACACAACACAAGCCCTACAGAGGATTATACTGGCTGTGGCTCCAGACGCCAGAACCTCGTTAGTCTGCAAATATGCAGTCCAAGGAAGAGAGGTTGACTTTTGTGTGGCTTATAAGAAGACCACCCTTTACACTCCAATAATTGTAATTAAGATGCGGGCTAATCAAAAACCTCTTTTCTTCTTGCATTACTTAATCGCTGCATATGAAGTTACAGAACAAAAAAACACGAATCTATTCCAGTATCAGACTGCAAGCAAAGTTGTGTTCTGGCACTTTTGTTAACTTAACCAGCACAAGGATACGAAAAATATTTTTAAAAAATGCTTATATTTTCATTTACGCTCGAATTTGCACAAACATGCATCATCATTGGTGTATCCAGCAATGTTTGTGAGGAATATGACCATAAGGTGGGAATATACCTTGTATTTTTTTAACAGTCAGTTCTATATTTTACCGTCTCTCCACTTTTTAAAAATATTTTCAGGAAATTGGGCAAAGTTAGGGCATGAACCCCGCTGGACACGCCATTCACCGGAACCTGTTCACGAAATGTCCTGCTACTCGAACCCCAGCAGCAAGAAGTAAGATTTCTTGCATTCCTTATTTCTAGCAAGGCGAATAAATTCGAGATATTGATTCTGTAAAAGTCGAAGCTCATTGACTTGCATACATAGTCAACATCCTATCTATAATGCACATGGGATTCGACCTTGAGAAACAAGCACGCCAATTGGCCAAAGGAATTGTGTTCAACTCTACGATTATTGATCTTCAACTTCAGGAAGTTTTCACGAACTTTTTTTACGTGTGGCGTTATTACATAACACAGTTCATGTGTTTAATGTTTAACATCTCGCTTCTTGTAAAGTCAAGAACAAAAGTTCGTTGTTGACCAGTCACAGGAAAATAAATTCTCTAGGTACCATTGGCAGATTTAGAGGGAGGGGGGATGGGTCAGCCAAAGAATAAAAATATGTTTAGCAGAAAATTAATAAGGTGCTCGAAACTAAATTTGCTGGACATTGGAAATCGAATCTAGGATATCATCGTTACATAAAGATCACGTTAATACTGTGCCACTCTGAAAACCCTCAAGGAGAGAGGTTATAAGTATATTGACACTAATGGAGATAAAGCTGAACTATCTAAAAGGACTCTCTCTCTCTCTCTCTCTCTTACACACACATCACACACACAGAAAGCCTTTTCGATTCTTGTGACACTTTTGTATGAGTAAGTGAAGTCTCAACCTTCATTCTTTTTTTTTTAAATAATTGTTAAAATAAGTACCGTAGAACTACTTCACAAAAACTGCTATCGCAGACGCCTTGTAATCAAGTGGTCCCGTATTCGATTTCTAGTGAAGGTACATAGCACAGTGGATTGGATCGCACCTTAAACTGTAGGCCCAGTCTCAATTGTACTCAGGTGTTTTGGGTTCGAATCCTGACCTGGGCCTGGGTGTTCTTTGTGAGTGTCTCTTCATCAATTTCATCACTCATCCTTATATTCGCTATTAGCCATGATTGGCATAAAATCGAAGTAAAATATACCAAACCAATCAATCGATTACTTTACCTGGACGTAAAGCGAAGCTACAACAAATTCTGCGAAACTTTTTCACAAAACACTTGCAGTATGGCATAACATGGCTCAGTGGCGGCTGCTGGTCTGACTTTATGGGTGTGCACTTCAGCATCGCGTCCAGAAGAAATGTTTTATCACTCCTCTCAAATACTTGCTCCCTTTTTTGCTTCCATAATGATGCTAAATGTATTAGTAACCGAAGTTATGAACACCTTTCACTGAAAATAAGGCTATGGAAGAGTTTTATTTCATATAAAATATTAATTTTTACAAATTTGAAATACCGCGGCGAATTTTCTGTCGATCACGAAAAGAGAGATGTTATTGGGTATAGATAATTCAACATTAGATAACCTGACAAAATTACTATAAACATAGAAATGCCGATCAACAATATTTGAATATTATTGTCGATTTGCAAAATATTTAGTAAAAACTTTCCCCCTTCGCTCGGCTGATAAATGTGAACAAGAATAATAACAACATTTGCATATATCAAACAAGTAGGATTCGGGCGGGCGAGTACTCAGGGCGCCAAACCGAGGCATCTTCCTTGATTAGAACCAAATCCTAAGCGTGAGTTTATTTTTTTAAAGTCCACTTTATGCACAGAAAAGCAAACAGAGACGATCTACAATTTAAAGAGGGGTCCGAACCACCATGTGCCTCTACCGGCTGCGTGGCTATTTGTTTTAAGAAAAGTTGGATTTATTGTTGACAAGAATTAATTGAAGCTACCGCTGAACAACTTAATAAGTATATTGCAAAATCATCTAAGCTATTATTGTTGTTTTGATGTCATTATGTAGGTATTAAATAAACACATACCTACAATAAACGTGTTCTTTAACAGAATTATAGTATTTTTAAAATAAGGCTATTATTTTTCGTCATTAAAACCGTATAACATGGTTATGATTTATATTGAAGGAATGTGGAAAGTAGGGGGAGCCAAAATTCCATCTCTCCCCGGTTGAAAATTTTATCTTGAGCCATTCCTGCAAACAAGATAGCCGATCCAACAACAACATGCAGAAAATCAGTTGTAATCTATCTAGCAGTTGTTTATTTCTATCGACCGACTGATCAAACCAACAAACTCAAGCGAAATCTAGAAAATGAATAAAAAATATTAAAGAAAATGACAGTACTCACTCAGACCACACTGCTCTGCTTCATACTTCAGAATTTGTCTTGTCCTTCCTTTGTCAGGGCCGCCGTTAGGGGTGTGCGACGCGTGCCACCGCACAGGGCCTGCGCTTTGAGAGGCCTGGCGCTTCTAAATCAGTAATTCATTAATTTCTTGTGCGTGCAAGCGAGATTGCATTCGGGTAGAGGTAAGACAGGGAAGAAAAACATAATTCATGTGAAAGAAAAAAATTCACCATAACAAAGTTGAATTTCTCGTAACGGACAACAGTGTCCATTCTTGTCAAGCCATCAGCCAGAATTCGCCGACAAGGAACAGCGACGTATCTGTGAATCCAACTTTCCTCGATTTCCTGTCTTATATTATGGCTCGATAGAGGACAGGCACCATAAAATGGTTATTTGTCTAGTCTTCAAGGCGAGGAACAACACATTTGAGGGTGTGCCGCCCTGCGTTTGGAATTTACGATCTGGCCAATTTGAGAAAACATGAAAAGAAGAGACGGCATCAAGGTCCTGAAGGACCGCTTGAGCTCTTTTCAAACCACCGTGTTTACAACCGCAGCAAGGTAATATGAAACTGTCTTCCGAGTGTTCGGTACATCAAGTAGTGCAAAGCACGTAACGCTCTCGTTTCAGAAAGTAATGAGTATGGGTGCGGATTTGTAGGCACTAAAAACTCCTAAAACAAGTAGGCAAATTGGCACCACAATGATAAGAAGACGCACTTTTATGTTCTTTGGGCTGATTGGAAGACTATGGCTCTGTTTCACTTTTTAAGCAGGCACGTTCTATGTTCTCTGCGGCGACCATTCATCCCTCTGACGTCAAACTTTACAGCTCTATCCATTTCCAAAAAGGGGCTTTATAAACAGACCTCTCAAGGCAGGCGGTGAGCAGGTCAACGGACCTTGGGTCGGCATGTTCCCCCGCAGATGAATAGAAATAAAGATCTGGAAATATTTTATTTTTATTTCCTGACAAACCCTATCAGAGAAGGGATTTTGCAGATTTGCAGATTTTGCCAGATTCTACAACTATGCCCAAGTCCCAACAAGTTTCAAGTCAATGAAATCATTCTCTACCTTCCTTGTCATTCTTGTTTGAGACAGTAGTGCGTGCGGGTGTTTAGAATCGCGAATGTGGGAAACGAAATGTCTTGGGAACGAGACAAATTTCGTAAATTTTAATCAGGAAAGGGGGGGGGGCGTTTTTAAAACGTCAGAAGGGTGACTTCGAAAAAATATCGTTTGCTTGCTTCAAATTCCGCCACGATGGATAAACGGAAATAATGGCAAAATCCTGGGGTTTAGTGTTAGCGTTGTTCTTGGTGGTTAGTCGCAGCCGTGTGTGCCAGTGGCAGTGGTGATCTTAAATTTAACTCTTCTGTGAGCCAGGTGGCAATGTAGGAACAAATTGCGAGGAAGAGTGTATTTCATCTTCTGCACCGGATGATAGATTAGTTCTGCTTCTGCTTCTAGACTCAGGTGAGTGACCGTCGGTTTTAAACAATAAATTTGCAGCACATGGCTGCAAACACAAAGGATATTTATTCTAGGGCTTAGGGCGCAGAAACTAGGTCTCAATCAGCAAAAGTCATTAAGAAAAGTTGTTTACCTTGATGACGCCTTCCTCTACAGGGTGTGAAATTTTAGATTTCATTGGTGGTAAAAGGGGATACGACGAACACGCGCGTGGGTATAGCAATAGATAATAATTACATAATACTAATAACCATGCTTGCTTTAGCGTAGAATTTTACGAAAAAAGGATGATGTCGATATTTTCAATTTTCATAATACAGGGGCCTCGCGGATATACCGTGCGTTCATTTCGATCTGCAGCCGAGAGATCGGCAGAAGCGTGGCGGGCGGCGCTGACGGAGATGCCGACATTTGCGGCCTGTAATGCCCGCTTATTTTTATAGACATATGCAGACATTTATATAAATATTGCAAAACGATCACTAACCTGTGTTATAACACGCAAAAGTTCTTCTGTAATTCATCCAAGTTCTGCTCTTATATACACAAAAAAATACGCTTTAGAAACGATGTTAAGAGCCACAGATAATAAAACATTTTAATCATAGTTTTGACCAGTAACGTCCTGCTTAAGTTTATATCCTTGAAAGAGTTTTGTGCCGATGGGGATCGTTTGGAGGTTTTGAATGTGCAACACTGTATCAAGATTACGCTGTAGAAGAAACCGTTAAAAGTCAATAGTGTTCGTGAGCTTCCTTGCAATCCGAAATCTCCGAGCTCGAGTTTTTTGTTCCTTCGCGACTAGATGAAGACAGAGTTGTAAATATAGTGGCGAGCAATGTAAACCAAGAGCGTGTTAATTTCGTACTGTGCAAGAGAGTGTTATTCTTGGTTACTTGCAGTTACTTGTTTGTGTTATTGTAGTGTGTATGTGTGACGTGTCAGTGAGACGATTGGAATGCCAGCCGCAAGATTCACGTTAGAACAAAGATTTTTTTTATGTATGACACGTACCTACGTGAAAACAAACTCGTGTCGAGACGTGTGTAGGTAATTTGTACAGAAATTCCCATGCGTTTCAACTCCACACAGAGATACGGTTAGATATCTTGTCCTTAAATTACGAGAAACTGTATCGTTAAATTTTAAAACACCTAAGCAAAAACGACGGATTCTAACCGAAGCAAAACTCGATGATATTGGTGCAGCGTTAGAACGTTCTCCAAACAAACCTCTACGCCGTGTTTCACAAGAGGTGTGCGTGTCAAAATCATCGGCACATACAGTCACTAAGCTACTAAAATTAAAACCATACTCTTATAACACAGGTTAGTGCTCGTTTTGCAATATTTATATAAATGTCTGCATATGTCCATAAAAATAAGCGGGCATTTCAGGCCGCAAATGTCGGCATCTCCGTCAGTGCCGCCCGCCACGCTTCTCCCGATCTCTCGGCTGCAGATCGAAATGGACGCATGGTAGTTCGCACAGGGCCTCGCGTTCCCTAACAAATGCCCTGGTGGGCGTTGTTATTTACAGAGGGAAATATAAAGGCAATAATATTCGCCACACAAAGTAATGCGGTCCGATGCTAGGAAAACAACGGTAGTAGAATGCCACTGGCATTGAGATATATATATATATATATATACATACTCGCGTACTTTCGACGTGGCCTTTGGCCACGTCTTGTACGCTCGCATGTGTGACCTTCGGCCACGTTGTGGGCGCAATCGTGTTATAGATGGGTTTTTTTCATAGATCTTAATGACTTTGAAAATGTCTGCATGTTGTATTGGATGATGGGGAACATGTGTATAAGTTTGAAAAGTTTAGAAAGTAACTTTATATGTGTATGGGCTCAAATAAGGTACAAATATTCAAACTATTATTGTCTATTTTCTTAATAATGAACTGAGTAAGTAATAACCGTTTCAAGATAAGTAGTTGGATGTTTTGCTTAAATGAACTGAAAAGCGACTAAATTTAAAATGCAATATTTACGTATTTTGTTATTTTCACATTTTTGAACGTAATTGGATAATAACTGTTTTCCGTCATTCCCATCAAATTCCTAGCTCTCTTCTGTTAATAAATTCTGATGCTCATGTTTTGAAATTCGAAAAGTCTAGCATAATTCACTTACACTAGTTTTCTAGGTGAAAATAAAATTTCTTTAAGTTCCCTAGCAACGTCCGTTTCCATGGACAACATCAAGCACGGAAAGCTCTAAAGAATTGTTTGTTATTATACCTATAACATTTAGTTAAAAGAAGCACGATGTAGATATTTTCGCATTGACTATAACAATATATACGTAATTGTATCTGGACTGAACCTTCTTCTTATGTAGATGTCGCCCTTGTTTGAGGTACCTTTTCAAAACCAGGAGTTCATTCATCTGTGTGTAATCTGTGAGAAATATAATGTAGCTAGACAATGAAGAATTGAAGGAAACAATGTGAGCAAAAAAGAAAAGCCTTGGAAACAGTTGCTAAGGACGTGAAAAAAGGGCATTTTCACCCTTAAAGAAGGGCCAATTGAGCGATTTCTTAATTTTTCCGGCCTTTTGGGACGATTTCATGGGGGGTCGTAATCGGACATTTTTCGCCTCCGGGGCTTCCTTCATGGAGAACATTTATGTCAGTGAGTCAGTGGTGGGATTGGGGCTTTATATATATTGGACTCGCGCACATTCGACGTGGCCTTTGGCCACGTCTCGTACGCTCGCCGACGTGGTTCGCTTATTTGAAAAGTTTGGAACGTAACGTTACGTGTGTACGGGCTCTAATATTGTACAAATATTCAAAATATTATTGTGTATTTTCTTAATAATAAATTGAGTAAGTAATATCCGTTTCGAAATAGTTAACTAGATGTTTTATACATATGAATTCAATAGCGACACTAAATTGGAAGAGCAACATTTACTTCTGTTGACATTTTGAATGTAATTGAAAAATATTTGTTTTCCATCATTCACCTCAAATTCCTACCTCTCCTCTTTAATAAATTCTGACTCTCATATTTTGAAATTCGAAAAGTCTAGCATAATTCACTTTCAGTAGTTTTCGGGGTGAAAATAAACTTTCTTTAAGTTCCCTAGCAACGTCCGTTTCCATGGACAACAACAAGCACGGAAAGCTGTTAATAATTGTTTGTTATTATGCATCTAAATATTTTGATAAAACAAGCACGATGTAGATACGTATTTTCGCATTGAGTATACAAGTATATACGTAATTGTATCTGGGCTGAAACTCCTTATTATGTAGATGTCACACTTGTTTCAGGCACCTTTTCAAAACCATGAGTTCATTCATCTGTGTGCTATTGATCTGTGAGAAATATAATGTAGCTGGACAATTAAGAATTGAAGGAAACAATGTGTGCAAAAGAAATGCCCGTGGCAACGGTTGCTAAGGACGTGAGAAAAGGGCATTTTCACCCTTAAGGAAGGGCCGATTGAGAGATTTTTGAATTTTCTCGGCCTTTTGGGACGATTTCATGGGGGGTCGTAATCGGGCGTTTTTCGCGTCCGGGGCTTCCTTCATGGAGAACATTTATGTCAGTGAGTCAGTGAGTGAGTGGTGGGATTGGGGCTATATATATATTGGACTCGCGTACTTTCGACGTGGCCTTTGGCCACGTCTTGTACGCTCGCATGCGTGACCTTCGGCCACGTTGTGAGTGTAATTATGTTATAGATGGGGTAAAATGTCTGCATGTTTTATTGGATGAAGCCAAACAAGTCTATAAGTTCGCTAATTTGAAAAGTTTAGAAAGTATCTTTATGTCTGTATGGGCTCTAATAAGGTACAAATATTCAAAATATTATTTCCTATTTTGCTAATAATACACTGAGTAAGTAATAACAGTTTTAAGATAATTAGTTTGATGTTTTGCATAAACAAAATCAATAGCGACACTAAATTGGAAATGTAATATTTTCAAATCTTTAAACGTAATTGGATAATAATTGTTTTCTGTCATTCTCCTCAAATTCCTACCTTGCCTCGGTAATAAATTCTGACGCTCGTATTTTGAAATTCGAAAAGTCTAGCATAATTCTATTACAGTAGTTTTCGGGGTGAAAATAAACGTTCTTTAAGTTGCCTAGCATCGTCCGTTTCCATGGTGAAGAACAAGCACCGCAAACTCTGTAAATAATTGTTCGTTATTATCAGGGAGTCGTAACGTACCCAATTTGCGTTACACGGTACGTTCCATTTTGTAGGAGGAAGAGTATGGTTCAACTGCTGGTACCCATGTAACGTAACGAAATGCAATATCTTATAGAGTGACGTTACAAGGAACGTAACAAAATGTATTATGGTAGATATTAACGTTATAAAGGAACGGAACGAAATGAGCACATTGGAACATAACGTAATATGCAATATGGTATATACTACCGTTACAAGGATACAAGGAACGTAGTAACGAAATGCATTGTGGTATATACTAGCGTTACAAAAAAACGTAACGAAATGCAACATGGTAGTAAATAACGGTACATAGGAACGTAATGAATGCAATCCTCCGTAACGGAACGAAGTGAAAGGCAATATGGTTAATTAACGTTACATAGGAATGTAACAAAATGTAAACCACTGTAGCGGAACGGAACAAAATGCAGTTGGGTACATACCATCTGCATAAGGAACGTAAATAAATTCAGTATGTTAGATGTTAACGTTACAAGGAAAGAACAATTCACAAATGTTAGGTAGTAACGTTATAGGCGCGTGACGAATATAATCTATTTAACATCAAGGAAGAAAAAGGAATAGCCCAAGTCTCTTACCTTTCAGTATATCGTATGGGATTAATGTGTAATAGCCGTTAAAAATATGGTTGTTTGTAAAAAAATGAATTTCAACCAGGGTTGATAAAGGGTCAGGAATTTTAAATCAATTCAATTCCGGTTCAGCAGGGAATATTAGCAAGCATAAATGGATCTGGACCGTAAAGAGCCTTTTTATGTTTAAAATATTTCAATTCGTTCCAGGAACCTTTTCTCCGGATCAATTGAAATACGGCACAGGGACCTTCTTTCCGGATCAATTTAAAGACTGTCTGAGTTCCATATTGAAATGAAAGAATACGCAACTTGGACCGAATTAAAACTGTGCGATAAAGAAGGTTCCGGTGTTGTTGCGGAACCCAATAGAACCCATTAGAATTTATGGGTTCGTGGACGTTTAACAATCCTGATTTGAAAATTACATTTTTGGCTCGAAATTGAATACAGCTTCCAACTAGTGTAGAAATGAGTAGTCATAGACGTGCGCACGGGGTGCAAAGGGGGGGGGGCACATGCCCCACCCCCTAATCATTGACGTCTGCCGATATTTTCGACGCAGGGACAAGCAAGGTATTTTTCCATGGGGCATATTAACCAGATAATAGTGTTGCCCCCTCAAGAAACACCACTTGAATTCGAAATTATCGCATTCCTGCATTCCCATTATAATAATTAATGTACATTACTATGACTGGGATCAAATTATACGCGTGAAATATATACTTTTAGCTGACATTCGTTTTCTAAAGGGGAGATGTGGCCATCCTCGCCCCCTTTCAGATTTCCATGCTCCTATATTATTATACTTTAATCCAGAAATTTAGGGTTGAGGAATCTTATCACCGGTTATTAAACGATATTATGCTCTTGAAGAAAATTAAGTATTTTCAAGCAGATGAAAGTTCACAAAGCAACAACGGCGGAAGAAGGTGCAGTGGCGCAACCACAGGGTGCAGGGGAGATTAGCTCTCAAACTTGTACGGAAATCAATTCTAGGGGGTTAGGGGGCAAACATTGAACTATAGAAAGAAAGGTTACAGAATCTAAGAGTAGCAAGACAAAAGGGTACTGAAGATGGATTTAGTTTTCACGTCTGTCGTGCACTATTTCTTCCAGACGGTCAAGAGCACCTGCAAGGAGGCACAGAGGAGCAATTGCCCCCTCTTGATTTCTATCTTTATACAAATATAAATAAAGTTATATAAACTTGGACAGTTGCTGCTGCTTACGGTGTACGTTTTGCCCGTGTAAGGTAATATATAGATGTATTATTAATTTTTGAAACCCCACCGTTCATTTATAAACACACTGTATATGAGTCATTGTGAATTCGAGTCAATTAAAACATTTTGCGTTGTTGGGAGATTATCTATTAGGATAAAATTTGGACATAATGAATCTAAGTAGAGAAAAATCCAACTTGTATATCAAAATTGCCATGTCCAACTGATCTCCGAAAGTAGTGTTTAGCACGTCACATTTCAAGTATATTGTAATAATCTTCAATTAGGCCAAACGTTAACGAACAAAACAACATTTATTTAACTTATAACTTCATGTTATATAAACTACATGAAATACATTTAACAAAGACAAAAGACAAAATACAATCTCTCTCCAATTCGACTTGTTCACAGTATCTCTTCTAAAATTTTTATCTTTTTCTTAACTTCCATCATATATGATTGATTGATTTGAGTCCACTTTATGCACAGTTAGGCTAATCAGGACTGGACCTACAGTTTAAAGTGAAATCCCAATCACTTGTGCCTCCACCGGGTATCTAACCCGGGACCCCTTCATTACAAGGCGATGACGCTACCACTGCGCCATCGGGGAGGCCATTTCAAGTATAGTCCATGATTGTATCTAGTAGTATATGAACGAGATGTGTCCCTCCATTCAAACAATACGTGGCTTGTCCCTATAAGTGTGTCACTTATAAATTAAGTTTCCGAAAGCAGGTATTATGCATGAACAGAACAAAATATACTCGTGAGAAATTACAAAAATTATAAGTAAGTTCGTGGCGGGAGTTATTGACGGTTTTCCCCACAACCTATCCGCTTTAGGTTCCGGGTTCGAGTCCTGGTCTGTAAATATCTTTTTTAGGTGTCTCTTCATTAATTTAATCTAATTATCATCCATCTTCATAGTTTCGATTAATTATAAAAGTCACATAAAAGCGAAGCAAAATAAGAACAAATAAAAATAATTGCAAAATGATTACAATGTCAGAAGTACATTTGAAAAATAAAATGCGGACAGGAGATTCATTTTCAAACAGGTATTTGGGTAGAATTGTGTAGACAGACAGCATGCTCCCGAAAGTTGCCAATCCACGTGTAGCATGACCTTCGATACTGGGGTTGTGCTTTTTCAGGAAAGTTTGCTCGACGCTCCTCAAGCGTCTTATCAAGAATGCCTCGGTGTTTGCAGCATTACTAACTTATTTTCCGTCGGGAAAATCTTTTTTCTCCTATTTAATCTGCGGTTGACTCTACAATACAGCATATTAATCAAGATACAACAACTGAATTACGGCGAAGTAGGTTAGAAACCCTGCGTGCTCAAGAGCAGCTTCGATAAGGCACCTGAATTGTTTCGAGCTGAAGCAGGAAATGGGCGATGTTTATTCCCCAAGGCCATTCTGTAAAACTAATGCCACAAGAAGTTTTCTGTATGTATTTGTGAGCATGAAATTGTAGGTTAATGATAGTACTACAAGACGTCAAGTGGATTTATTTTTCTGTTTCGTTATTTTATATAGCTTTCCTACCTATATAGTTTGAATAACTAATTAATCATGTCATAAGCAGACAAACACGAAGAAGCCGATCCCGTGGCAAATTGGTTAGCGTAATAAACTGCGAAGTCTAATGTCGGATTAGATTGATTGATTTAGTTTATTTTACTTCGCGTTTTGTGCCTCTAGGCTAATTTGCGAAGATGGGGATGAGTGATGAAATGATGAAATTGATGAATGGGCATTCACAAACAACCAAGCCCGACCGGGATTCGAACCCGGGAGATGTCGGATTAGAGCCTGGACTAGAAAATATGGATGGGTTGGGTCATTGTCTTTATACCACTTCCATCACCTATCACATCCTTTATCATCGCGATTAACCGAAAGTGGTAGACGCGAAATAAAAATAGAACCTTTGCATGGAAGTCCGAAAGAGAGGCAAGGGGGGGGGGGGTGCACGACCCACCTGGAAAATGAAAGTCAACCAAAAATTATATATATATCTCACACAATTCCATTTCAGCTGCAATAATATATGTTAATTATTGCATGAACATAACTAGCTAACTAACTAACTCTCTAGCCTTCTTAAACCCGAAGGTTCATGGCTGCAGAACACAGGCCTTCCATCTGTCCCTATCCTGAGCAAGATCTATATACTCTTTTCCATCCCTACCGATTTCCTTTAGGTCTATCTCAACGTTGTCCCTCCATCTTCGTCTTAACCTTCCTAAAGGTCTCTTACCATCAGGTTTCCCAACAAGAATCCTATAAACTCCTCTTTCCTCTCCCATCCGTGCCACATGGCCTGCCCACCTAAGTCTTCTTGATTTATTTATTCTAATTATCTCCTCATCCCTTTTAGGTCCAAATATTTTCCTAAGGATCTTATTTTCAAATAAGATGAATATGATAACTTCAAATTAAAGCAATGTTTTTTGAGGAGACAACACTGTTATGCACCTTGTTTGCCTCCCTCCCCCCGGAAAAACTACCTTGCTTGCCCCTCTTTGGACAAAATCCTGCAGACGTCCATGAACCTTTAGTATCGACTTCGGACTATAAAGCATTGATTCTTCAATGTATAGAGCGGCAATATACCGCGACAGCCTCTTACAGAGTATTTGCCAGGAAATATCAACACGAGAACAGGGATAGGAATTCCTCTTATTTTAGATTTTCTCAAACTAATTTCAAGTATCTGGTGAAAATTCTTTCTATTTAGTATGCAAATAAAGGTTTTAAATTTGAATGGGCGTATTAATTTTCTGGGTTTTTCCAGAGACGATATGAAGCACTGCGGATACGAAGGGCGAACTCAACAAAGTGCATTGTGAGGGAAATGCGTTTCAAGTTGTCAGGCACAATTCGAGCTCCACAAAAACTTGGTAACTGTAGATCGGAATGTTTCATGCGTGATTTTCAAAGATTTTATGGAGTTTGCACTGTGCCTGGCAACTTGAAACGCATTTCCATCACAATGTACTTTGTTGAGTTCGCCCTTCGTATCCGCAATGCCTCATATTTTCAATTACTTTGAAGCATTTTGGACCATTTTTTATTTTTATAAGCAACTGCATTAATTGATAGAATGATCTTAAACATGAAACTAATTGTTTTTTCCAATGATTGACTGTTTTCTTTGCCTTTCATTACGCTAGGTCACTCAGCCGCTATCTTTGTTGTGAGCCTAGATTAAGTGTGATTGGAGCTTATCCTATATGCTTTCTTCATACAACATGGCTGTCGGCTACATGTTTGACATCTTAACACAACTTCTTTGAAACATCGCTCATGAAATGTATTTCACCTATCGTCCTACGGGAATCAGAGGAACGTAACTACAAAAATTCTGTTTTCAGTTTCGTTAAAAAAAAATCCTCTGAAGAGTATTTGGAGAAAATCGACATTTTCCACTTCTAATTCTTATCTGTAAGGCGGAGTCACGTTTAAGAGTCATATTCCTAAGAATACATTATTTCCTCTCCTATTAATTTGATAAATTAGAGTTAAGTCGCTCTGGTTCTCACACACGCTATCAGCCCCTATTTTCCAACATTTGGCACGTTAGGTATTACGCCAGATGTGTCATTTGGGTATGATGCATTTTTGTTATATGCCTGTGGAGATTCGAACAGTGTTCTCGGCTTGCGAGCCAGGTTATATCGGCGTCAGCGTCCAACGTTTGGAGCGCATACATTGCTCTAAGCAGGATGCTCTCTACCTTATGATGGGACACTTTTTTACCCATGAAAGTTATTGTCCGTGGCCTGCAAGCAAAGTTCTTGCAACAAACTGCCTCGAGAGAATTATGCGTAGGCTATGTGTGACTTTTCTGTTTCTCAGACCACGTGTGACTACCTACAAATTATGTGAAACAATAACATAAACAACTTCCCATGTGAGTATGAGAAAACACTTGCATTCTAGCCGGGTTCGATTCCTGTGATTCGAATTCCACTTTGAACTGTAGGCCCACTCCCAATTAGCCTATCTGTGCATACAAGTGAACTTAAAACAAGACAAACTTTCATTCTAACCTCAGTCACTTATGGGAGCTGCTTAGAAGTAGTAGTGTTGACTGCCATGACTAAAATTTCTGGATCCAAGTTCACTTCCTCTCAACGATTTTATTTGTTGTTTTAAGTCCCCTTTATGCACAGTAAGGCTAATCGGGACTGGACCTACAATTTAAAGTGGGATCCGAACCACTTGTGCCTCCACCGGGTATCGAACCCGGGACCCCTCTCTCGACGATTTGACTGAGTCTGCACTCCTGCGCTACACTCCGCTGTCTATGCAATGTAGTTTTAAAAGTTGTTAACTGAGGTATCCTAGTCACTAATTCCACCGCTGCCACCAGTTAGTCAAGGTATGACTCATCATCAGCCAGGCTCGGGCGAAATGCAACTCATTAAACCGTCGCGGACGAACTGTGGCATTTTTCTAGGAATTTCGCTTTCGGACCAAACGCTACTGAACGTACAGCAGTCCCAGTGCCTGCTCCAAGTTGCACTGCTGCTTTCGGAGCCCTTGGTTTGGGAAGGGGATGGGGGTGAGGAAAGGGTCTTTATTTTTCATACTGAAGCTCGTTCATTTCGTTCTCCTATTTCTCTTGGTTGAATTTTCTGAGATACGGAATCTACCTCATTTTCCTTTTCATTTTGTTTTATTGCGTCACCCACGGTACTCTTACATGTACTTAACATTTTTAATTTCCCTGTACCTGCACCCTTTGGTTAGGTAAAAATAAATAGCTGCAGTTCGTCAAATGTTGTATTTTTGTTTTTGTTACCCATTTTTCTCGTACTTCAGTCAAGGGCAATGGAGCTACTGGTAACAGACGTAGTTAGGAAATAGCATGAATTGTTTCTTCCCCGCACTGTAGTTGACCGATAAAAGAACTATGTAAAGTCTCGTTTCTATTACCACAAATTTTACCGCGCAACATGACACGCGGCATGCGACGCTGCATGTGCCAAGCATTTGTTGAAATGGAAACTGTCTGCAACATGCCGCGGCGCAAGTGCCGGGGACAAAATTGCCCCAAACGATTAAGACGCACAACGTGCGCGGCGGACAATGGAAACAGCCTGCAGCAAGTTCCTGGGGCATACGAACTAGAGTAGAAACAGACGACGCGACTACAATCTGTGGTCCAACAAGATTTAATAACAATGCAAAATCACTTGCAGTCATTCTTACAAAGTTTTCGTATCCACTTTGAAGACGTAAGTCTCTCATCAACGAGTTAATTTTTTGCTAGAAAACTTCTAATCCACCATCTAGGTTGTTTTCGCCTCTTTTTTTAGAAATTCATGATACGCGCCTGCCATAACCAACAAACCCGCCATAGCTTTATTGTTCATCTTTACCCAAGTTAAATCACCACCAAATTATTACAATACAAGAGAAGGAACACTGACTACTCTAAAGCACTGCACAACGCTACACTGCGATCCTGCACTCCAGTGTTGTTGCGGACGTATTTTGAAGAAGTAGTTTTGAATTGGAAGCAGTACGAGTACACTAAATGACGCGCAACATGCGCCGGCACATGTTGCACGTCATGAGTCTGGAACTTGTCTGAATGGAAACGTAGCTTAACAGAAACAGAAGGCTTTCACGATTTGTCTGAATATTAAAGTGATCTCTTCTTTCACACCAAAACATAAATAACTATTCTCAGATTTGAAACCGTAACAGGGGTGTAAGGGGTGACCTTCCACGTAGTACACCCAATCCTCAACTTCATTCCACGTAGTACACCCTGGACTGCTCTTTGCAGACTAACGAGACTCTGGCGACTGGCCCTATGGCTAGTATCATTCTGTGTGTTCTCCTGCTTTCTGTCATATGCGCTGAGTGCCTCTTTACAGCCTCAGCTTTTAACCTGTCAGAATATTTTAATATTTCAGTTATGCGACATTACAGTTATGTTATTTGTTATGGTAAGGGGCTGCACCCCGTATAACGTGGCGGGTGCAAAATAGCCTAAGTGCTGACGCACCCAAAATTAAAAAAAAGTTACATATAACTTTAAGAAATGCGTATAAATATTTCACCATCGTTTATATTTATGTACATGTTGTTAATTTTCAAATATTGTGAAGAAATGCAGCAAGATGCTACGTATTTGATTATTAATGTGAGCCACTGTATATGTTATGTTTTTATTTCATGAACAATGTATGGTCAAACATTACTTTGCAGAGCTCCGTGGCGGAGTGGTTAGCACAGTGCAATACGACGCCACAGGTTCCGAGTTCGGATCACAGCCTGTGCATTATTTTTTTTGTGATGTCCTTTCATCAAATTTGTCATTTCATCACCCATCCTCGTCTTCGCGATTAGTCAAAAGTGGCATAATACCAAAGTTAAATATAACAAATCAAAATCAAACATTACTTGGCATGACAAGAATGGATAGGTTATTTTGAAGCTGCTGTTATTAAAAGCAAATTGTATGTAGCTTTCCTAGACAGAAGTTTCACACACAGAAACTGATTGATTGGATAACGGCTGCGGGTTCCTACTCGAGCAGAAAATATATATATTTCCATTTATTACTTACAACAATAGCAGACTGATTTCCTGCTAAATCAAAGAAAACTTGCATTCACAGTTACAAATTGACATGTTGAATGAAGTAAACTACAAATTTCTCTCACTCCAATTCTGATTAATCGAACAGCACACCACAACGTGGGTCATTATCTAGTTCGAACTTACTCTCGAGTTCCTCAACTAAAAATAAATTGACTGCGAGACAAAAACTCCTCTCCGATAACACATTATATGCAGAGTATACGTAAGTTGAAATTCCATCATAATAATAATTTGAATTCTTCAAGTAGTAGCTACAAATATAATTTTTCATACATATTTTCTTAGCAAAATATGAAGTTCCTCACTTCACAAGGATAACATATACACAGTATTTCACAAGAGTTTTTAGTTCGAGCTAGTCGCAGGCCTAATCCAATATATATATAGCCCCAATCCCACCACTCACTCACTCACTGACATAAATGTTCTCAATGAAGGAAGCCCCGGAGGCGAAAAACGCCCGATTACGACCCCCCATGAAATCGTCCCAAATGACCGAGAAAATTCAAAAATCGCTCAATCGGCCCTTCCTTAAGGGTGAAAATGCCCTTTTTTCACGTCCTTAGCAACCGTTGCCACGGAAGTTTTTTGCAGCACACATTGTTTCCTTCAATTCTTAATTGTCGAGATACATTATATTTCTCACAGATCATTAGCACACAGATGAATGAACTCGTGGTTTTGAAAAGGTGCCTGAAACAAGGGTGACATCTACATAATAAGGAGTTTCAGCCCAGATACAATTACGTATATATTGTTATACTCAATGCGTAAATATCTGCATCGTGGTTGTTTCAACTAAATGTTGAGGGGGTATAATGACATGCAATTCCTTAGAGCTTGCCGTGCCTGTTGTTGTCCATGGAAACGGACGTTGCTAGGGAACTTAAAGAAAGTTTATTTTCACCCCGAACTACTGTAAGTGAATTATGCTAGACCTTTCGAATTTCAAAATACGAGCGTCAGAATAATTTATTACAGAGGCAAGGTAGGAATTTGAGGGGATTGACTGAAAACAATTATTTTCCAATTACGTTTAAAAATGTGAAAATGACAAAAGACGTAAATATTACATTTCCAACTTAGTGTCGCTATTGAATTCGTTTATTCGTTTATGCAAAACATCCGACTAATTATCTTGAAACGTTTATTACTTACTCAGTTTATTATTAAGAAATTAGACAATACTATTTTGAATATTTGTACGTTAGTGCCCATACACACATAAAGCTACTTTCTAACTTTCCAAATGAGCGAACTTATACACTTGTTCCCCTTCATCCAATACAACATGCAGCCATTTTATCCCATCTATAATATGATTTTGCCCACAACATGGCCGAAGGTCACGCATGCGAGCGTACAAGACGTGGCCAAGGGCCACGTCGAAAGTACGCGAGTCCAATATATATAAAGCCCCAATCCCACCACTCACTCACTCACTCACTGACATAAATGTTCTCCATGAAGGAAGCCCCGGAGGCGAAAAACGCCCGATTACGACCCCCCATGAAATCGTCCCAAAAGGCCGAGAAAATTCAAAAATCTCTCAATCGGCCCTTCCTTAAGGGTGAAAATGCCCTTTTCTCACGTCCTTAGCAACCGTTGCCACGGGCATTTCTTTTGCACACATTGTTTCCTTCAATTCTTAATTGTCCAGCTACATTATATTTCTCACAGATAAGTAACACACAGAT